>NC_137787.1:90635416-90760416 GCF_963383645.1 Muscardinus avellanarius | reverse complement strand
TTCAAAACACACACACACACACACACACACACACACACACACACACACACACAGACTTAGATGAGATCGAGGATGAACTTATCTCACCTAAACCTCTTGCTTTGAAAGCAGCTATCCTTTGATGCTTATTTTTGTTATAACCATGTTCAGTGAGCATCTACTGTGTTTTAATTAATTTTGCAGTTTAAACTCATTTGAAAGCAGGAAGTCCTTATATGGCCCCCCATCATTCTGATACCCACATGACTATCCTCATTTGTAGCTTATACTGAGATCTCCAACCTTGCTCAGGATGTAGGAATTCTATCTGAACTCAAGGTTTTCAAAGTTTAGAGAGAAACTATGAAATGATCCCTTATATATGTGAGTGAATACATATGCATGTGCATGTGTCTATACCATCATAGTCTGTCTGTCTGTCTGTCTGTCTGTCTGTCTCTCTCTCTCTCTCTCCTTCTCTCTCTCTCTCTCTCTCTCTCTCTCTCTCTCTCTCTCTCTCTCTCTCTCTCTCTCTCTCCTTCTCTCTCTCTTTCTATGCTAAATCTGCCTCCAATTAACCAAAAGCACAATTTTGCCCTGACAGGGAAGATTCCATTTGGTCCACATATGACTAGGGAGCGGATTTCATTTCCTGTAAAAAAAAAAACCCTCAAACGCTGCAAAGTTACCTGACTCAGCTGCTTGTAGAAATCAAATTCAGTCAGAGATAACAGCTAATCATTTGTCACAGTAAGAAGCAATTCCCTGAAATCGGAAGGGAAAACCTGCCGCTTCAATCCGCAGGTCTGTCAGATTGCTAGAAATTACATTCTGCTCTGACTAACCTCTGCACTTGGATTGCGAACAACAAGCAGTCTGCTCTATCAAAAGAGAATATCATACAACCAGGAACCGCTTTTGATTCGTTCTGTTCCAATAACCTGAGAAAAGTTTATGGACATGCCTTGCTGCCTGGACCTCAATTTCCACCGACCTGCACACTGTTTTGAATTTATAGCACTGCAGCTCCATAGTAATATAGGTAAAATTTACAGGCTGACTATCTGCTACTTCATTGAAAGAAAATTAAGAGTTGATTTTATAACCGCTCAACTGATATTTGCTTTCTGATACTTTAAGGAAGCACACAGTTTGGCGGTTTCAATTAAAATGTCAAAAGAGAGAAAGCAAATTGATTAACTCTCAAAATACAATTTATATTTTTTAGAAATGCTTCCCGAGAGGGAATTAACTTTATACTCTTGTATGTAAACACTATTTGTGCCACATATTATAAATTTAATAAAAATGATACATCACCCCTCTGTTAGAGTTATAATTTGCATAGAGGTAGTGAATATGGGATTTGGGTTAAAATGTTTCTGTCTTTCTTTTGCCCACATTTCCTACACAATAGTGCTTAGAGCATGGTTGAAAAGAGGTAAGTTTAATATCTTACCAAATCCTAGGCAGATAAAATTAGTACTTAAAGTATTTTTTCAAGGTAGATTATTCACCCCAAGAAGTTAATGCTTTGAGTTAGAGTCATGGGACCTTTTAAAAAACAAAAAAAAAAACAGAGAGACATATTTTACAAGAATTGGCAACCAAATATTTTAACTCTGATCAGATTTATGAAGACCGTATATTTTGTAAGTGTTTTAGATAAAAGGTGGAGAAGTCAGAGAGAGAGTGAGTGAATTAGTGTGTGTGCGTGTGTGTGTGTGTGTGTGTGTGTGTGTGTGTGTGTTTAAGAAACCTGCCTGTTAAGAGTGAGTCCATCCCAAGTTTGTTCCATTGTTTTTTTTTTTTTTAAGGATTTTATTTTCCACAGTTGGAATCAGCTGAGGATAGAGTGTGAGCAGTGACTCTGAATTTCCTTTGCTTTTGTCAAACTGTGTCACAACCGTAAAGTTATTTTAACAGAGTTTATTTGCCTAGGCATTTCCTTTCTCTTGTAGTAGTGTAAGAGAAAAGGAAACAACAATTTAAAATGTAAGTACAGTTGAGTGGAAATGAGGGACCATTCCAGCTCTAATCAGAGGCAGACGATTCAATGATCAGTACGTGGGATTTTTAAGCTTTAAAAATATTCATAAATCCCTTTTTGTCTACTTTCATTTCAATTTTCCTCAAGTAACTGCACTGGGAATTAGACAAGTTTAAAAGACCTAATTTCTTTCTTTCTTGGACCAGTTTTGATTGTTCCTATCATGATTGATACTGACTCAAAAGGGGAAGTTTTGCAAATTCTTCAATATACTGTGTATTTGTTGTTTAAAAATCTATTACATATATCCTACTATAATAATTGATGTCATTAATATGTTTGGTGGGCCTATTGAACAGACTTCCTTGAAGTGTCTCCAAACAAGTCCTCCTTCCTTGGTCAAAAACTAGCTTCAGGTCTTAGATTCAGATCTTGCAGGTCATGTGTACAGTGACCATCGCTTAAGCCCCAATACTGTATGAGTATTCAAACAAGCAGATTTCACAATCAGATGATTCTGAGACTTGGACTAACTGCCACTCTCTTACTTGGCTGCTGTCTCATCTCGAGCCAGCCTAGGGATCTGAGAACCTGCTGCAGTTAGAAAGAAGTCACCTGACTGTGAAGTTTCCCTCCTGTCTATTTTCAATCTCTCGGGCTGTGACAGTCACCATGAGTCAGGGCTCTTCACCTCTGTCCTGGCCAGAGCAGTGTTCCCTAAAGGGGCACCTTTGCTTCTCCCAGGAGAAATGCATGTAGAAGAATAAGCACTTTGGGTCCCTGTAGACTTTCTAGAATATCTTCATTTCTAGAGTCTCGTGTGTGCCTTAAAAACCCTTTCCTTCTTAGTTTAAGAAGACAAGATGATATAAAAAGACCTGGATATAAACATTAATCTATTGACAGCAGTGCCTGTTCATGGGCATTTTTCACTGGATTCTTTGGCACAATCTTTTGAAGGGGGAAGTAGTCACTGTCATGTTTTGAAAATCACCTAATCTTAGAAACGACCTGAATCCTGACTCCAGGTCCTGGCTCTGGGCCCCAGTTCTGCTCTTTCCATCACTTCTGGGACACGCAAAATCCAAGATGGGGTTTCTAACTATTTAGCAGAGTGTGGGAGTGTAAGTATAACATCCTTGCTCATCTGCCAGAGAGAGAAGAAGGGAGGAGAAGATAACTAAGGTAAGGTCAAGAGCAACTGCATTGAAACTTAGAGGAAAAACAAGTTGGATGTATGGAAGAAAGAGGACCTTTTCTGCCTGCAGTATGTTAACTAAGTATTCATGGAATAAGTGGCAGCCATCATTTGGGGATGGTATAAGTTATATCTTGCTTCAAGAGTTTAAAATTTTTTCATAAAAAATTACATAGAAAGTTATCTGTCTATCTTTTAGTATATTCATGTTCATCTCCCAATTTATATGGCCATAAAATTCAAGTGAATTCTACAAATGAACTAATAGCTGTGTACTGAATAACTCATATAAGTAACTGTTCATATTTTTTTTCTGTCCCAAGTAATACTTTTTTTAGGATTGAAGTTAGATATGCAATTAAAAATACAATTCTTTTCTCAGTTGTAAGAATGTAGTTGGAGTATTAATATTATGAATAATGTAGAGGTCATATATGTAATATGGTAGATTCTGTAATATACATGGGAAATGAGTGCCTTCCTCTATAGAAACTTGCATTTGGCCCTTGATCGCCTATAGTCTTAGGATATTTTTATTGTTCCTTTAATGTTATCTATGTTATATACATAAGCACCTCCTCATATCACCAATACAACTTAATAATTTTCAAATACTTTTATTTTCTAGAGTTAAAGAAAAAAAAAAAAAGAAGAAAATTAAGAATGTCAACCAAGCTGGGTGTGATGGCACACACTTGTAATCCCCGCGCTTGGGAGGCAGAGACAGGAGGATCGTGCAGGTTCGAAGCCAGCCTCACTGGTTTAAGAAACCCTGTTTCCAAATAAAAATATAAAATAGGTCTGGGAGGGTATCCCGGAGGTAGAAGGGTTTCCAGGAACCCCAGATCACCAAAACAAACAAAACAAAACAAATAAACACACAAAAAAGAATGTCAACCAAGCTGGGCATGCCTGTAATCTTAGCATGTGTGAGGCTGAAATAGGAGGATCAGAGGTTTGAGACCAACCTCAACAATTTAATGAGATACTCAGTAACTTAACAAGACCCTACTTCAAAATAAAAAATAAGCCAGATGTGGTGGTGCATGCTTGTAATCCTCATGCTTGGGAGGCTGAGACAGGAGGATCACATAGGTTCAAAGCCAGCCTCTGCTGGCTTAAGAGACCCTGTTTCCAAATAAAAAATATAAAATAGGTCTGGGAGTGTATCCCAGAGGTAGAAGGCCCCTGGGTTCCATCCCTAGTACCACCAAAAAAATAAATAAATAAATAAATAAAAAATAATAATAATAATTTAAAATAAAAATAAATAAAAATAAAATATAAAATAAAAAAGGCTGGGGAGTGTAGCTTAGGTAAAATATTCCTGGGTTAAATCCCCCCAGTACCAAAAAGTGAAAAAAAAATCAGTCAGCCAAGTTTTATAACATCTTAAAATCACCTTACTTTGTACTTTTATAACTGAAATATAGACTGGGGATGACTAGAATTTGAATGGGAACTTGTGCACTGTCTTTATTACAGCATAAGGGAAAACCTGTAACCTGTTTCATGGAATACTTTCAGGAGGGGCTTTGTGAATCTTACCAGCTGGGAAAGTCTTTCTGGTATTGGTTCATTCTCAGAGTACTCCCCTTGGGCATGATATGGATATACTACTGGCTATTATGAAGCTTGGACTTTAAAAAGCATCATTATTTTGTAATTTTGTTCACATTTCAACTGATAGTAGACCAAATAGATACTTAAATTTTCTAAGAGAAGGAAAAAAAAAATCCTGCCCATTCTACTGAAATTTAAGTAGGCAGCCCTTGGAAGATCACTGGGAAAAGTCTGTATTTTCTCAGGTTTAACTAAATAATTTATGCATACTTTCACTTTGGCATGATGAAGCAATTTTAGCCTTTAAAACCCACAACTACTCAGGAGGGAAAAGGTCTGGTTCCTGCAACTTAAATAATTTAAACATCCAGGTGGAAATGCTTTCAGCAGTTTCCCTTTCTGAAACAAAGGAAGAAGACTTCAGAATTTTGAAATATCAAGAAAAAGAGAATTGATAAAAAGACGTAACCTTGGATGTAGTTAATTTAGAATAGAAATTCTACAATGTTTTTTGAGTGATGGGAACCAGAGTGAGGCATAAGTTGAAATGTCTGCTTGCCTGGTGTTTATAATAAATGGACACATAAAAATAATATGTGAGCATAGCCCTGAGCAAAGTATATGTGTGTGTGTGTGTGTGTGTGTGTGTGTGTGTGTGTGTGTATACACAAATATAAATGCCTATACTGGCTAATAGAACCCTATAATCCACCTCAGCCCATGCCTTCAGCATTAGTTGGCTATCAGAGATCTCAGAGGCAGCTGTGGTATCACACTTTGATCCCTTGCTTCTTGGGTTCTCGAAATGTATGTCTTGTTGGTTATAAAAGTGAGCAAATTAAGGTGAAGGAGGGTGAAAATAAAGCATGTCTTTGGACACAGAGCTACAAGAATGGACACACGGAACAAGTAAATACTGGAGGAGATTTTGAAATGTAGGTGTCCCACTTAATGGGCTTCTTAGTTGGACATCAGATTTCAGAACAATAATAGGGAAATCTGCCTTCTCACTTGCAGGTCTTTAATTATACACTTGTCCAAGAGTGTGGGACTTGGAACACAGCCCCTGCAGGTTTAGAGCATTATTTATGTATTTATTTATTTATTTATTGCAGTACTGGGGATGGAACCTGGGGATATTTTACATTTGAGCTTTACCCCTAGCCTTATTTTTTATTCTTTATCTTTGAACAAGGTCTCACTAAGAGCTGAGGGCCTCACTAAGTAGCTGAAGCTGGCTACAAACCTGCAATCCTCCTGTCTCCTTCTCCCAAGTACTGAAGTTACAAGTGTGCACCAGCACACTTGGCTAAAACATAGCTTCTAATCACAAAGTTTTTTGGGCTAAAAAATTTTTTTTTTTTTTTTTTTTTTTTTTGCCTACTGTCTTATACACATACTCAAAATGTATAGGTCACTGGATTGTCATTTCTTTGTGGGAGAGAAAAACATCCAAGGAAGGACTTGTAGAGAAAGCATTGTTTGTTAACAAATCTTTATCATATGTAGATTTGATTGCTCACGTAAGCATGCATATCAGTTAAGGTATAAAAGAAAGTAACAAGCCAGGCATGGTGGTGCACACTTGTAATCCCAGCGCTTGGGAGGCTGAGACAGGAGGATCGCACAGGTTGGAAGCCAGCCTTAGCTACTGAGTAAGGCTCTCAGCAACTTAGTGAGACCCTGTTTCCAAATAAAGTATAAAATAGGTTTGGGAATATAGCCTGGAGGTAGAAAAGCCCCACCCCTAGTACCACCAAAAAAAAAAAAAAAAAAAAGTAACAGAGGCAAACAGAGTTGGTTTCTCTGGAGTTGAGCATGATAAAAATTATACAGGAAGGGGTGAAAAGAAATGGTGCTATATAGATATTCTTTCAAACGAGGCAGGCCAGGCTTCATCCTCTTACAGAGGAACATGGGTCTTCAAAATCTATGGATTTTAATACTTCCAAACTTTGGGCCTTGGGCATCATGGGCATGCCACACACTGGGCCCTGTAAAGAGAGGTACTGAAGAAAATATAAAGAAAGTTTACCCTCTGAACCAACAGGAAAGGCTAGCTTGGTCAGAGCTGTGTCAAAAGAGTTGCTGAAACCTAAACATCACACCCAGAGCAAGGTCACTGTCTTCTGATGATTTCATTCTGAATGTGATGCTGGCTCTGTTTTTGTTGTGGTGTATGGGTGAGGGTCACATAAGTGACGTAGGCTAGAGACATGGAATGATATGATGAAACAGTGATACTAAATCATGGTCACATCGGTTTTGTTAAGGAGTTTAAGAAGTAATATTCTCGATATCTATATAAAGCTTAAATATTGACAGCTAAGATATGAAATGTGAAAGGAGGGCTAGAAAGAATGAAGTGGAGTAAGTGGGTGTTCTTTTCATTTTCTTTTCTTTTCTTTTTTGGTCATCCATTGACTTTAATTAAGCTCAGCCAGCCTCATAAGCATGGGAAACTTGGAGAACTTTTTTGTTTAAAGTGACCTTGTTCCCAGGGTTTGCCCTACAACTTGCCTCAGCTCTGTTGCAAGGATGAATATTCACATTCCTGCCCTGAATCTCAGAACAGGGCACCTGACGTAAAAAGAAAATTCTAATCTCATCTGAAGTATAACACTTAGAGCGCTCTGTTTTAAGGGAAAAGAGACCTTTCTTTTAAGGAAAAGAAACCTTTCTGTAATCCTGCTGGTTCTACTTCTTAACTGTATTATTTTAAGTCAATTAATTCACATTTAAAAATAATGAAATTACTAGCAGAGACTCTAAACTTCTTTTAGTATATTAAATTGGGCAGATTGCTTCTCTCCTTCTAATTATGAATGTTGCAGTTACAAAAGAAACTGTCATTTTGATAGAGCAAAAGACAATCTGTCTGCCAAAAATGTCCAACCATAATTCTAAAAAAAAGTCATCGGCATCAAGAACATGCTACTTTGTTTGATGTACTGTCTTATTGGAAACCTAATTTGCTTTCAACCTCTGAGACAACACATAACATAAGTTTGTGTGACTAATTTTTCTTGGAAATATGAGTAATTAGAATTAGGGGCCATTTTCATAGCAGGAGGGGACAGGTTTTTAAAAAATTCAAGTAAGTGCTATAGTTATTTTCTTTGCTTTTTTTATCGCGTTCCTAAAACCAAGTAGAAGGGAGATGCTGAGCTTTGTGCTGGATAATGTGAGTCCCTATGTAAATTGTGAGCAATTGCAAAGTACAGAAAGGTTTATTACCTAAGGTGAGCCCTCCCAGAGCTCCTTGAGTATAAAAGCATTAAGCGTATGTTCTAACAAAGTCATAAAAATCAATAAACAGGAACCCCCCACCTGTGCAACGGCCCCAGTGTTAAGTTTTATGCATGTAGTGATACTGCATATCAATTTTCACCACCCTTCCTACGCCTGCTATTACAGGGCCTACCACCACCGGAGAAAGGGACGGCGAGCGCTGCACCATTCATCCATCCCACAGCGTTGTCTACATGCCAGGCCCATTGCATCATGGTCAGTTTTATTCTATCTGCAACTGGACAAGGCTGCAGCCCTGGCTTCTATACGCCCACTCAGTACCACAACAATTGCAAACTGTGTGCCTCTGTTTAAAGAGTTTACAAGTCCTTCTGAAAGAAAAACAGAACTGTTGCATATTAATGCCCCTGGACCCCGGGTGATCACACAATGGGAAGGGGAAACCACGTTGCTTCCATCGATTCGTGACCTTGTCCAAAGGCTGCAGTTGGTGGCTTATCCACCAAGGTTTAAAAATAATAATATGCTTTCCAGAATCATTGGATGACCAGGTTGCTACAGCAACTCATGATAATCTATGTGCTCCCTAAAAGCCAAAAGATTCAGAAAGCCTAGGTCACCATCTTACTACACAGATGGTAATATACACAAAATCTCAGGCCCTAAATATGCAGTATTTTCACCAGGCTACAGAAATAACCACTAACATCACACTTATTTCATAATTAAAGGAAATCCTCCCACCCCACCTCCCCATTTTTACCAATAAGGCAGAAAATATCACTTGAATGTGAAACCTTTGTACCACATCCACTCTTGCCCTTCATGGGGTGAGGAGTGAGGACAGGCTTATTAAATCCCAGCCACTTGTTGGTAAAGAGGTCCAATAACTTTGGAGGAAATACTTCACTGGGGGCACTCTTAAAAAAAAAAAAGCATAAAGGAAGGAAAGCCTCATTTTAATTATAATCCAGAGATAACTGCCCTGTGGTAATGAGGAACATTTTAGAAGAGAGCCTTCATTCAGACACAGGACTTGGGTGGATTTTTTTCTTTTGATGCTTCTATTGGTTATAGTTTTAATAGGCCTTAAAAACAAAAGAAGGCCCTTGGTGATGACTCCTCTTCTCCCTTCCCCAGCAAAACAAAACAAAACAAAACAAAACAAAACAAAAAAACCCGGGAGTTTTATCTGTCTGAGGTTGCCTTTGATAGCGTTCACAGCACGGAAGTGCCACTCACGGGTACTTAGAGCTGCATCATTTAGGAGCATAAAAATAGAATAAAGTTGCACAGCAAATGAGAAATTATGATATAACTCAAGTGCTATGCCATGAAACAAGCAAAATGAGCCATCTCTACATTTTTCAGATCCACCAAAATAAGATAAAAGAAGAACGAAGAAAAATGGAAAAATCAATTCTAGCGTGAGTCCCATGAAGGTGTGCTTAAGTCTGACTAACTTCAATGGCATCTATGAGAATAGTTGCTATGGATATTATGAGAAAATTAGACATTTCTAGCAATGAAAGAAAGTGAAGCGCTGCAGTTGTGAACAGCTGGCATACAATAGATAATTTAAGGGAAAGTGACCCTCATGTATAATTTTTAACTGAAGAACTGTCAGGCCCCATTAGTTCCAATAGGGCCTGCCAGGACCAAGATCGGTTTGTAGGAGTATTGTATTAGCATAGTTTCTGAAAGACCAGCGTGAAAACATAATATGGGGATTCAGTGAATTTAGTGTTTTTAAAAATTGTGCACATTATTTGTTATACTGACATCAATGCTTGTTGCCTGTGTGTTCAGAATGAAAAGCCCAATGGGGTAGCAACTGCCATGGTAAACAATTTGTGAAAAAGCCCTTCTGAGCAGTTGTAACTATGTTCAGAAGTAACTCCCAAAAGTTAAAAGGGAAAAGCCAATGGTGGCTATCGTACTGATTATTCACTGTGGCACTAAATGTATCTGACTCAGAGGCCTTGGAAGGAAATAGGGCGAGAAGCAGAACAACTACATAAACCTATTCAAGTAGAGTCCTTGTGAGGAAGCATGGAAATTCTAAGCAGTCTGTGAAGGATGTAATGAGATCTAATTGGGGAGTATAACGTATGTTTCAAAAGTAATAGCTAAAGTAAATCATAGGGGAAAAAAGGAGGTCACCTCTTCCTGTTCAAGTTAGCCATTTAGCTAAGCAAATTTTGAAGCATTCCCGGAACCAGGGTTATCTCACCTAAACACATGGTAGAATGACAATGATGGAGAAGTGACGTGCCAGGGTTTCAAGTAGAGCCTCTTTACTGAAAATGTGGATTCATAGCAGAGTAAAGGAAAGAGCGAATACTTAGAGAGAACCTTGTGGAGAAAGGGGTAATGGAGCTGATGTCTATTCAAAATGCTCACTTAGCCAAGCGCCGGTAGCTCCGTAAATGGTGACTGTGTGTAGCAACCTGTGGAACACACTGTCCTTCGTTGGATCGTGAGACTCTGAAGTTTAAAACCATGTTGGCCTTACCTCTTTGTTCTTGGGGAGAACTGCTTGATTTTGTCATGTTGGTGTTCTTTGGTGTAAATGTTTCAAGAAAATTTCAGGCATTTATATCCCAAATTAATGGGGTTCTTGGCATCCTCTTTCCCTTTTAACGCTGCACTGATGTGGAATTAATCTCTCTATTTAGGTGATTTGTCTTTGCTACAAATATTAACAATTGAGTCAACATCTTTATATTTAAGCCTACTGTTTCATCATGTAGACAGGCAACTTTTCAATTTCATAATTATAACCACTCAAAACAAAGTCTACTAATTAGATAACCTAGCTGGGCTTTACAGGTACTATAGAATATTCTTTACTAGACACTATATTACTAGCAGTCATTAGTTCAGCTATAAAAAAGTTTAAATACTAATGTATTTTTAAATTTGTTTTATATATCCTAAACAAGCAATCAATGGACATTAATAAGCAAAATTGTTTCTTGGCATCTTTCAATTCATTTGGTCCACCTTGACAGCTCCAGCAAACCCATCTGCAGAACTCAGGAACCACAATACGCAAGCAAGGATCATCAGTGACATTACCTCAGGTATATCCTATTAAATTATTCTGATTATCACGAGATTAAAGCCTCTAGTTTCCATGTTTCCCTTGTAGATGCTCTGAAAAAGGACCTGGACAGTTATTTCCAACTCAGGCACCACTTTCAAGTGGCCATAGAACAAGCCTTAATGAGGTGATAAGCATGTTTACCTTTGATTAGGTGAGCTGCTCAATAAGATAACACAAAGAAGCACTTTCCAAGAGCAAATATAAGAGCAAATATGTACAGAAACTGCTGGCCATCCCCTTTCTGCGAGGATCCTGAGGCACACGCAGGAGATACAGGAATGCCCCCCTCATCTGGCTCACGTCCTGTTCGTCTGTCCGTTGGCTATTATGGCTTGGCCAGTGGAAGAAATTTTTACATCTGATTCCAATGGCTCTTAGAAAACTCATTCATGGAGTCTAAGTCTTGGTGTTATTACCCAGCTCCACACTACCTTTGTCCCTGTTAGTGAAAAGTGAGGCTGAGGTCTTATTTTCATCACGATCTGTGTCCCCCAAAACTGGCACTGTGCTCAACCCATGGCTGACAGAAATGTCTTGAATGCATGCATTTCCATTTTTGTTGTTGTTGTTGTTTTCCTTTTGTTTTGGGGATATTTTTTGAGGGGGGGAGTGAACCCAGGGGCATTCTATCTCTGAATTACACCTCTAATCCTTTTTATTGTTTGTTTTGAGACAGAGTATCACTAAGTAGCTGAGTCTCACCAAATTGATAAGGCTGGTCTTGAACCTCGATCCTCCTGTCTCAACCTCCCAAGTACTGGATTACAGACATGCACCCCCACACCTGGCTATTGTTTTCAGGAAGACATTAGAGCAACAATGTTCTGGAATTCTAGAGATCTTCCATATGTGATAGGGCCCTTGTATCCAGTCTTGTGTATAGACACATTGGTATCTGAATGCCTTTTGCCAAGTAGGGCGGTGAGCACCCACTGAGAGCGGTGTGCAGTAGCACGCTCTTTACTCTTGTTTCTGCCGACCTTCCTGCAGGGTGACTTTGGCATATTTTTTGCAAAAGGTATGATTGCTGATCTTCACGTAAAGAGACTTTTATCATTTGGTACTTGACAACTTCCATAAACAGTTACACTGAGCTCAAATTGGAGAAAAAAATAAGGCCAAAATGGGGCTCACTATACAATCCCATGTGTTCTAAAATAAAGGAAATATGAATAAAAGGTAACTTATTCAGTGTCACTCCTACATATTTATAGTTTAAAAATTAGTCAAAGTCTATGTCCTGAGGTTGCACCTACAGGAAGCCAGATGTGCCTTCTGCATGTGACCTAAGACAGGCCTAGAGCAACAACTAGATAATTTCTCGCTCATCCTCTACACCGTCGATTGCGGCGGCTTTCTGAGGTGAGAGAAACTGACAGCACTAACTCTCCAGGGCAGAACTTTCCAGTCAAGTGGATCAACGGACTGAAAATCTCTTATGAATAGTCATTAGGCCTTCATTACAAACCCCTCAAAACCCAGTTCTCTTTTCGCAACCAAATGCCTTTTGTCATCTTCACAAGGTGCATCATTTAATTACCAATTGATTTCTTTATATATGACAACATGTCAGATAGCAAAATACAGTGCATCTCCCCGAGGGGGAAAAGTCTGTTAACTATCAGTATGCCAGATTACTGAGTTATCTGAAAAGCAGGCACCGTGCCTACTCTTTCTTCATTCTAACTACTTTTCCTAACACCAGTTTCCTTCGTTTTGTTGAGGGAAGACAAAAAGAGAAAAAGCAAAAAGCTGATGAGAATCAGGTTGGAGTCCTCTCATGCCCTGAAACACTGTCAAATTAGTGAGAATGCATTTTAAGCTTTATTTAGGTGAAAAACGAATCCTCCACAACATATAGAGAATAGGGAGCGAGTCCCAAAATATGACTGTGTAAAGAACTACCACCATCCATCTTTCTGTATAAAAAAAAGTCAACAATTGTTCTCATTATCCCAAGCATTTACTCAGCTTCTGACTTAGCTAATGCACTGAATCTTCTGCTGTGCAACTGCAGCCTGATAATCAAGTCAGTACTGTATTAATAAGCTGAATAATAAGGGAATTTCAAAAATGTACAGGACTATTATACCGTAACAATAAAACCTCAAACGGAGTAAACCGGAGCAGAGCTGAAGGTAGGCGTCGGAAAATAATGAAACTAGTGTTGCAGCAAGGCACTCCATTGTGTCGTAGTGTAAATGCCTGCTTCTTTCACACACAGAAGCCACATTACATGAGTCCGAAATGTTCTCAGAGCGTCACTGTGACTGGTTGTGCTAGAACCTGGCACCGACGGGCACTGAAAGCTGACATTATACTGTAGGATGTGCTGCAGGTGTGCAGGCCTGGGAACGTGCTCTAATTACATATTTTCCTGCCGCACAACAATTAAGGTCGCCAAAATAATTGCCAGTTTCTTAATCCCTCTCTAACAAGACTGACATAAGGAATGGTTTATTTTTCTCTGGTTGTTTTGAAAGTGTTCCTCAAGATTTTGGTTTTCTATGGAACTGCATAAAACTAATTCTTATGTTCAGATGTGTGATTATACCCATTGTTAAAAAAAAAAGGTCTGTCTTTGAATTGTGGTAAAACTAAAATAATAAAAAAATTTGAATTATATATCCTGGTAGGTGGTTTAAATATTTTTTCTTTTAAAGGAGGTAAAATTTGCTTTTATAATCCCACATGTCTACTTTCTGAACTGCTCAAATAATGTATAATGTTAAAGTGTGCTGGGGGTGGGGATCAGGCTCCAGGAAAGCATAGACAAAATAGGTGTCTTCACTTACAGTGGTGATTTTTAACTTTTTTTTTTTTTTTTTTTTTTTTTGGAGGGGTGAGACATAGAGCGTTTTAAGAATCCAGTTAAAGGTGTATACCACTGCCCAAGAAAATGTACAGAACATTATAGGAGGTTTCTGGTGCTTCATTGGTTCCACAAAAAATCCATTAATGAATTTCAAGGAAATAATCCCACTTAACTAATACGTCCTGCAGTTGTTCATACACCTCCCTCCATTCATCCATCCCTGCATCTCTCCAACATCTGACCACCAGAGGAAAGACAGTATCTACCACTGGCATCAGGAACCATGTTTGTGGAATTTATCTTCTTAACGAAAACCCATTTCTTTCATTGTCATTAGTTGTCAGTTTTCCATTTTAGATGGGCTAATTGGACAGAGCTGGGTCATTTAGGGAATTCCGAGGCCGCTTACTCACTCTTGCCCCCTTTCCTACAAATCAGGGATAGCAGTGTGTGCTGACTGAGTACTTAGCAGACAAACTGAAGTTGTGGCAAGCGCATTACGATTTAACACAAGCTGAATGGTAGAGGCAGCAGATGTAACTAATGGTGTTAGGGAGGGAAGAAGCTGGAGCTGGTAAGAGAGCGGATGGGAGGGAAACAAAAGTGATTGTATTGGTAATAGAGACTTCAAAGGGGAATAGTTTGGAAGATTTGGTGGGGGGGGGGTTGATCTAGCAAATGGAAAAAGAGGCACATCTGCCTATAGAGTAGCTGATAGAGGAAAGGCCTGCCAGGAGAGAAAGCACAGAGGGAATCAAAGGCAAGGAAACACAGAGCTGCAGAAGAAAGGAAGCTTGATTCTATTTATGGAGGTAATGACACAAAGCCCAACTGGACTGTCCCAAACTGCCCTGGGTGGAGTGTCCCAACCTGAAGAATTCTTGCTTGCTAAGTTGAGATGAACTTTAATACTCTGATAATTTCATCTTGATGTTTGAAAAATGCTTCCCTCCAAGACCAGTAGGTGGTTTAAATATTAACTGTTGTCCTTTCTCTCTCCCTCCGTGTGTGTGTGTGTGTGTGTGTGTGTGTGTGTGTGTGTTCCTTATGGGTCAGACATTTAAGAACAGAATCTGGTCAAAATGAACTTTCTTAGTGGACAACTAAGATATGAGTTTTATTGGTAAAAATGAGGATCAGAACAAGCATAAGACTTCTATTCTTTCAGAAAATGAGTGAAATGTGTTGATATTTTCGTAAGAAGGTTGACTCAAATTCCAAAGGTGAAGTGTGTGTGAGTGTGTGTGTGAGTGCGTATGTGTAACTGACAGTAACATGGAGTGAGGAGAGAAGGACAAGGGTCAAATACTTAAAGTAGTTTTGAAGACAGTAGTGTCAGAACTGAACTCTGCCACTAAAAACCATCCCAGATTCTGGGAAGGCTATTCCTACCAACAGTGGACCAGTTCTGTTTTGATCCACATGGTGAAACCCATTCATTTTTTTTTTTTTTTAAGATCAGCTTAAGCATTTCCTTTCTGATAGGTTTGCTAACTTGTTCAAAAGAGAGGCTCTTACTCATTGTACAGACATTGACAACCATTGAATGAAAGACTTACCTTGACCATCGCTTAACTCATTCTATCAGTCACTCAACAAACATTTCTTGGATACTTAACAGTGTGTCAGGCTTTGAGCCTTGCCAAAGGGCACCTTCTAACACTGTGAGGCTCTGTGGAGACTCACCTTTGAACCTCTGGTGCTACTGCAGTACCTGGTACATGGCAAGTAGCTAGTGGTTTATAGTGAAAAGTTTCAAATAATGGTTAGCCTTAGAAAATGGTTTTCCCATACAAAATATACTAATTAGCAAAATTAGTTTTTAAAACACTGCATTTTAGTTCCTGGTTTGATCACAATCATAATACAGGTATCTGTCTTCACGTGGCACTAATACACAGAGCTAAGTAGATGAACCCAGATTCATTTCTGACTGATATAAATAGAATCAGTACTGTGCATTCATAAACACTTGTGAGACTACAGTCTACTGATCTCCCGAGTGCCTGCAGACTCCTTATTAGACACTATGCATATTATTCTACACCTACCCCAGAGCACGTTCTTTTTTTTTTTTTTTTTTTCCCTAACCCAGTTTCCTTGACCTGTGTTTTCCTTCCAACCAGACTTCAGAGACAAAGGCAGAACAGTAAATCATTTTCCTAGAAAAACACCATCAGGCTGTTTCATTCTTTGGGGCTGTTATTTATACGCCTTACCTGAAAAGTTATTTTGAGATAGTGAGGCTCACTAAATTATATTTTCCTCATTATCATTATTACTTCAAAATGATCATTAATTTGCTCTTTGGCTTTCTAAGTGGGAAAACATCAAAGAAAGGAGAGTTTCCCCTCATTTAACTTTTCTTGAAAGGTAACTGATTTACAAACAAATTACTTGGGCCTTGTAAGGAAGAGCCAAAAGTGTGTGCTCATTTGATACATTTTCAAGGGCTACAGTGTGGAAATGAAGCTCTAAGAAGCTCCTGTGTGATCCACAAACAACTTCACGCTGTATTACACGTGCATCAGATACAGAGAGTTGCAAGCAACCTGCGATGCAGAATGCCTGCTTGGCAGAGCCTCCAACGGCTTATTTAAATTGCTAAGTTTGCAGTCGCTACTTACAGGTGATTTTGAAAGTTCATTATAGAAACTAAACAGCTTACTCTCCATACTTTGTTTCTTAAATCATACATACATCATCTTTGAAAGATGCTATTTAATCTCTCGCTCTCACAAGCTCATCAACTTGGTTAAGGAATTGCCTTAGAGAATAAAAATGTACTTAAAACATGCATGAGGCTTAAACAAATATTCCAACTAGAGGGCAAGTAATGTTAGAGACCTGGGCAGGAATTTCCAGGATAAAGTTTGTCTTGAATAGAGATCACATGAAAAGTATTTTGAAGTCATAACTTTACAGTGTAAGATGATCAAAGCCAAGTATTAATACTTTTTTTTATCAGCTCACCTTCTAAACAATATTTCAGTAGATTTCCTTTCACACAGTGATATTTGTAATAAATGTTCTGCCTTTGTTTTAAAGTCAGTCTGTAGAAAGATGACATCAGCTTAGCAAACAATAAAGTGCCTGTAATATTGTCTCCAGAGGGCTGTTACATTTACTTTGTAGCAGTAAAATTCAATTTTCAAAAAACACTACATGAATGATGTTAGGTTATTAACCCTATCACCACCGTAAAACATCATTATTGTGCGCAGAATGTAGGTCACAATCTAGAAGCCATAAGTTGCTTTTTTTGTCAAATAATCCACTTAAGCTTCTTTTCTCTCTCTCCTGTAGTCCAGGCTGTGTCCCTTCTTTTGGAGAGAAAATATTCCACATTGCCTTGGCAGACAGAAACAAGACCCCTACACTTCATTCTGGGTCTCTTTTCCTTCGTCGCTATTCAGTTATAACTCTCGGTATTGAGGTCACTTTTTGCATTTACTTATTACCAAGGCCTTTGGTTCTTGGATTAAAAAAAAATCAGTGTATCTTGTCATTTTTTTTTTTCAAATGGGAGAGTCATATATCTCATATGTTTCAGTTCTAGGACAAAAAGAAAAATAAAACACAAGATGCATACCATTCCAAAGCCTGAATCACTCTCACATTTGAAGACCTTGAATGCCAGCAAACATTGCATTTCTGGACTTTAAGACGCCCCACAGGCTCTGCATATGTAACAACAGCCATTACCTGATAAACGTGATTATTAAAATCCTTCCTTTTTAGAAAGAATGATCAGCCACTGCACATCAGCAGGCAAAGGGTTAACTAGTTAAACTTCTACAAACCCCCACGGTAACTTTCCAAAAGCTGACAATAAGTAAAAGAAGTGCTGGTTATCCATTTTTTAAAGGGATGGGATTGGTTTTAGAAGAAAGGGAAAGAGGATCAAACACCTCAATACAACAAAAGGTTGTGTCAGAGGGCCCTCAATCACAAACCGCCTTCCACCACAGATATTCCAACCTTCCAGAGCAGTTACCCAGGCAGCACAGCTAAAAAGTTCCACAACATGAAAAGAACAAAAAGCAAAGGGACAGAGGTAGTTATTGTCATGCACACCCCTCTCTCACTCTCTTTCTTTCTCTGTCTCTTTTCCTCTCTCTCTCTCTCTCCCTCTGTTTTGGCTTGGGCGCTTTCCTCCCCCATGAAACTTTTGCATAAGCTGTTAGAGAAAAGTAATGGTGTGGCTTTCTGAAAAGAAATCCCCTATTTGTAAGCCACCTCCTAGGTGGTGAGGTAGATCCCAGTGGATTTTCTGCAAGAGACACCTGATGAATGGAGAGATCATCCACATGAATACTTCAAAAGAGTCATCTGAAATTAATAAGTATAATTACAGCCCCGTAAATATGGTCACTCTTCCCTTGAAAACACTTGGGTGTTTTTTTTTAATTGATGTTTTCTTCCCAGACACATTCTGTCTTCGGTGCACAGTGGATGTAAGTTATTTGCATTTTCTGTGTTGGGTCTTAGAGGTATCTTAACAGCATGTACGAATTTTCTACTAAAATGTAAATTATTAACAAGTCAGAGTTTTCATTTGTTTCATCTCCTGATGTGAGATCTAAATAAGTATGTAGAATGCTTAAAATTCTTACCATTTCTCTGCTTTCTGAGAAATAAATCTCATGCATACTGCACAATATATTTTCTTACGAATAACATGCTTCCATGTAATGAGAAAAAAAAAAAAAACTAATTTCAGGAGGAATACTGTGTACTTCCCGAAAACTTAAAGAAAAGAGTATTAGCCAAGGGAACACTTAGTCATGTTTTCTTTCTCCTTGCCACCATCCCCTTTGTCATGCTTATCATCTTCCTCAGAAACTTCCTGAAAAGCATTTAAGTCCTCGCTGTTACCTGGCTTGCTACTATGTATTTTCAGTTAATTTTTTTCCTTAATTTTTAAGACATAAGCCATAATTGGACCCCGATTAAGGGAAGCCAGTTGCGTTCTCATTGAAATTCACACCCAAGGACAAAAGTGCACCCAGTGTGATGGTGACCGAAGGGGGTGTTTGGGCAACTGTCCTTCGAGGTATGTTATGATGATACCAACATTTTAATGGCGCCAGTAATGTTTGAAACAAATCGCCGCATTTATTTTTCACTATAATCCATGATACAGATGAGGAAACTGATGCTAGGCCACGCCCAGTGTCACTGGTAGCAAGTGAGGAAGCCGGACATTTTGAACCTGGATGTGCTCAGAGTGAGGACAGTTTGTCACATCAGAAAGGAGAGAGGATTAAAAAAGAAACATTTCAGGATCTGAATCAGGAACACGCACAGTATCATAGAAGAGTTCCTGAAGCAGAAGAGAATGACAGAATAAAGAAGAAATAAATGGGCCTACCTCTGAAAATAAAAAAAAAAAATAAAGAGGGAGAGAGGGAGGAAGGAAGAGGAAGGAAGAACAGTTGGGCAAAAAGGTGAGAAGTACAAGTGAATATTAGTAACCAGTCCAGAGAGCCATCGACATAGTGCAATGGAGCCCAAAATCAATGAATGGACCTGCCAAGGTCACAGACTAGAAAAAAAAAAAGTTTATCTATGTTATCAAAGCAAGCTGGAGTTTGACATGTGCATGCGGAGAGGGAAGAAGGCTGCAAAGTCCAAGTGGCCCAAGGCCAAAGCCCAGGCTAAGACCACAATGATGAGAATGAATAGGAAAGGGATGGATTCAGGAAATGTTAGCAGAGAAAAAGTGGTAACGGTTGGTGACCAACTCGATGTGGGGAGTGAGAAAGACAGCGGTGAGTTAAAAATAGCTCTGGGGTTCCTGGTGGAGAGGTCCACAATAGGCTGGTATTTCCCACTGCAAGGGAAAACTAGGCAGATAGAGAAAGTGGGCAGTTTTATGCCATGCTATTTAATCTGCCAAAGTCAATATCAGTAAGTGCCAAGGTCTCTTGTGGGAGGAGTGGGATGTGGTTGTGTCTCTCAGTTTTAACTGCTGAATCCCTTGCCTCCTAATAGAAGTCAGTAGCCTGGTTGTACAACTATCAAGGGAGAGGCTGTCAGGTGTGTAAGAGTCAGCTGGTGGCAGCATGGATGTTGAGTTGCAGAACAGGTTGTGCATCTGAGGAATAGCAGGGGAATGAGCTGTGGGGTCGTCACAGAGGTGTGGAGAGAGTCAACCTTAGTTCTTCACACATGGAGCAGAATGAAGTGGATAAGCAAATCCTTCAGGTGAAGGCATGATCATCACCTCCTACCCTGACTTTATCTGCTTCAGGTTTAATAGCACATCCATTCATGGCTTCAATTTATGTCATAGACTAGAATGTAGGTGTGGGGATGTAACTCAGTGATAGAGCACTTGCCTAGCATGTGCAAGGCCCTGGGTTCATTCCCCAGCACTGCAAACAAACAAACAAACAAACAAACAAACAAACAAAATTGGGATGTATGTGTACAAAATAATGTAGCATCTTTCTTTCACTTTCTAGGGCCAAGAATTTCTCAAATATTCACCCACTTTTCTAAGTACTGCTTTTAGGAGAACAGAGTTTAATCAGTAAAAAAAATTTCTATCCAATGCCCCATCCTGGATTCAGCAATGTTTAAAAATATGCAGCCTCATTAAGAGGCCTTGCCTGGGTAGTGGGAGCAGTGCCCTTGGGAGGCAGAGCCGGGGGGGGGGGGGGGGGGGCGGGAAGGAGGGGATTATTTCAGCTGGGAGAGGATCAGGGCCCTAGGATGAGACTGATTGATTCAGACCAGATGAGTGGTCACACAGAGGTGTGACGAAAATAGAAACACATTGCAGACATTCCGGGCACTGTCCTCCTCCCCTGGCCACGAGGTGAGTGGCCAGGGCTGCTGCTCCTTTATCTACCTCCTAATGCGCTCTCCAATCAAAGAATGTTAATGATGCTGACTCTTCTCCTTCCTGTGTGAGCAGCATGGCCACATGGCATCAGACTTAAGGCTCTATTTCAAAAGTAAAATGAGGCAGAGCCTGGTGGCCAATGCCTGAAATCCCAGCTACTCAGGAGGCTAAAGCAGGAGGAGGGCGATGTGAGGTGAGCCTCTGCAGCTAAGGGAGACCCGGACTCAAAATAAAACCTAAAAGGGCTGGGTGTGGCTCAGTGCTGGAGCACTTGCCTAGCACATGGGAAGCCTTGAGTTCAATCCCCAGTACTGAAAGAAAAAAAAAGATTATTGTCCAGGGTGCCCGGTAAGTATATCCAAAGCAAAGCATTTCATTTACTGCCTAAACATATTGTTATCATCCTAATTTCCTCTTCACATGAAGTTGACTAATGTGCCAGAAACCGGTCTCTACTACTTCCTTACTAGAAGACAAAAGGTACATCTATGAGTGATTTCAGGCTGAGCACGGTGGCACACATGCCTGTAATCCCAGTACTTGGAGGTTAGACAGGAGGATAGCAGGTTTGAGGTCAGCCTCAGCAACTTAGCCAACCTTAGTAACTTAGCAAGAACTTGTTTCAAAAATTAAATACACACACACACACACACACACACACACACACACACACAAAATAAATAAATAGGCTGGGTGCAGCTCCGTGACAGAATGCCCCGGGGTTCAATCACCAGTACCAAATAAATAAACAAATAAATAAATAATTCCAGTATTGCAACCACGGATTAGAAATTAATCCTTAGAGTTAAAAGTTACTTTACTATATAACAACCAAGTGTCCAAACTTGGTTATAGGCATATAACACTCAGTTTCCTGAACCTGAGCAAGTTTATTAGAAAGAGGTAGGACCTTATATGAGATGATCATAGCTATGCATTTCTTTGGGGTCATTATCATTTGATGACTAAGATTTTTCTTATACTGTTTTAGTTCTCACCTCAACAATTCAGTAAATTCTAAATTTGTAGTTTTTATCTTGATAATACTGGGGAAAAGAAATACAATGTTCTTATTTATCATAAGAAGTACGTTCTTACTTGAAGGGAAACTCAAACAAGTATGGGGGATTTTCTATCATTCAAAACTGAAGTGTAGAAAATAACATGCAAGCAAATCTGAATATTTATCAAAATTAAAGGAAACTCCAAACACCTCTTGATAAGACGTTATGACACCTAGAGAAATGGCTAGCATTAAATAATAACACAGTGGTATTTCAAGTATGGGAGAGGCTGTGTCATAAGAAGAATAAGGTTTTCTCACCCGCTACCTCAAATGTCCTGCCCTCTCTTGTCGCAGCATGAAGTTTTAGTTTATGTGTTCTCACAGAGGCCTGAAACTATTACCTACTTGTTATAAACCTTCTCCGATTTCACTGCTGTGGCGGATCTGTAGGTTCTGATCGGCACCCCGGCTGCCTCTCACACTCACTGCGAAGTTCATGTGAACTATACCACCTGAAGGTCGGGGGAAAGAACTGTATTCCCTTGAATCTCTATCTGCGACTAAAAAAGGAATTCCTCAGATATAATTCTGAATCAGTTACACATTGTGGGAATTAACCATTCAAGTTCAAAAGCCATGTCATATGTGTTATTTTTCTTTCTACAATATTGCTGACCATTGTTGCCCTGGCACTCATCTAGAATTAAGATTCTACAGGAGGTTTTTCTCATAAAAGTATTTATTCACTTTTTGTGTGTCATAATTCCTAGAAGTGATATACTACTGATAAGTATTGAATTTACCCTGCCAGTAGGCTTCCTTTATAAAAAATTACTCCGGTACAGGTAGAGATTAGCATATGAAAAATTATTTTAATTTATCCGCTCTTCCACCCACCTATCTGTCAAACCCATACATGTGACAGCAGTTAGGTTCAACTTATCTCTACCACCTCAACAGCAGGTTTTAAATAGTCTATGGGCTGCTAGCTTACTTCTAGGCTAAACTTATTTAAGTCTGTAACTCAAAACAAACTTAATAAAATATAAAGACACTAAACTGACCCAGTTTCTGGATATCAGAAATAAAAACAATTAAGGCATGGTTTGCACACGTCTATAATCCTAGTACTTTGGAGGCTGAGACAGGAGGATTTCAGTTTGAGGCCAGCATGTGGTAACTTAGTGAGACACTGTTTCAAAATAAAAGAAATAAAAAGGGCTGGGGGTGTAGTTGAAGGTAGAACACCCCTGGATTCAATCTGCAGTGCCAGAAAAAAAAAAAAAACAACAACAACAAAGGATAAAGGAAGAAAGGAAAGAAAGAAGGAGGAAGGAAGGAAGGAAGATGGTATGTCCAAGCATCTGTAAAAATTGCTTCCTTTTGACATAATAAAGCAGCCAGTGTGAACCATCTCTTGACATCCACTTCATGGGATCTCCGTGGTTCCTCCATGTGGAATGTAGTTTGAATGGTGCTCCTCTGCAGTCATATTTTACATTGATGATTTTTTTCTATTGCTTATCCTTTTTTTTTCTTGAAAACTAACCTGCCTAATTTTGCAATTCTCATCTGTGCCATTTGATTCGTGCACACCACAGCTCCGAAGGCTCATAGAATGATGCAAAATGAGACGCGTCACTGTTGGTGAGACTGTGGATCTATTATGGCGTCATGCTTCACTTCATGAGAGCATTCCCGCAGGGCAGTATCCATCATGAAGTGGGCCTCGAGGGGTTAACGTGGGCTGAGTCTCAAAATAGACTTGCAGCTCAGCACACCTACTCACTTATGAACAGCGAGCAGTAAATATGTGCATGCAAATTCTGTTTGCGTGTAAGGACACTTAAGTTATGACAGAAAAGTAGAAAGCTCTTTCTCACCATTCAAACTCAGAGAAGATCAAGAGTACCGGGCACCTGGTGCTCTTCAAAGGGACCAAGCAGAGGGCAACACCTGAAACAACTTTTCCCTACCACCTACAGCCCTGAGACTGGAGCAGGAAGAAAGTTCTCATAGGAAAATAAACTAGCTCAGTCTTCTCCCAATTAGCTTACTTCTCTATATCTTCCTTGCTTTATTGTTTTGTTAAGTTCCTGGGGATTCAGCTGTCCTCATTCAGACAATGCACCCCAAATCCAGCAATTTCATGTTATCCACAGTAAAAACTCTTTCCTATGTTAACCAAATGCCTAATGAATGGGCAGGCTTTGGGGGTTCTGTATCTCCTATATCGATTGCAGTCTTCTCGCTGCCTTGACACAGTCTCAAGTCTCCTGTTGGGATAGTAAGAGATGAGGGGACAACGGCCCAAACTGCAACTTTCAAACTTAATCTGCTTGGATCATTTTAGAACATTCACAGGGGCAACACAGCAAAATTTATGTATTCTCTATCATCTCAGGTAGATATTAGTTTTAAAAATAAGCTGTCTGACAGATGTATGAAACCTGTTTGCTCTCCCATTGATGTTTAACTGGCCATAAGAGCTCAGGCCCTACTCTATTTTAAATTTAACTCTACGAAAATGGGCAGTCCCCAAGAAAATGCTAGCACAATTCCAGATAAAATATACCGTTGCAAGGCTGAAAAGTGCATGCAAAGCAAGCTGCATTATTAGAATGTTTAAATATTAATTATACCGCTGTGTAGTAAAGATGATCAAGTATGAGTGTCAACTAATTTTCTAAAAGCTGCAACATTTACTTTCATCTAAACTTCCTTTGTTAAACTAAAACTAAAAGCCCAGCAAGTTTAGTCTACTTGAGTGTGTTTATTTTTATTGGTTTCTGCATAATTTTTTCTACCATAAACCAACTTTAACCCCTTTTCTGTAATCTCTGCCAGTATAACTCCAATAGCACATCATAAAATTCCTATAATTCTTCAAAGCCGCAGAGTTGGAAAGGAAAGGCTTGGGCACTTTGTAACAAACGCCAGCTACAAACTTCAGCCAATTAGGTTTAACTCTTACACACCCTCCGCGCGCGCACGTGAGTGTGTGTGTGTGTGTGTGTGTGTGTGTGTGTGTACTTATAGATTTATGCTTCCTGGTCACTTTCATTTCCATTGTAAGCATTCCTCTGTTGCCTTTGAGTTTGCACAGGCAGTTCCATCTATGAAGAATACCGGGGTGGAGGTAGTACCTAGCTTTAACAGCGCAGGAGGCGAGGCTGACAGATGGGGAGGCAGATGTACAATCGGAGAGACTTATTACCTTACGTAGAAGCCTTTGCTGACAGAGCCGAGGCCTGAAAAGTGGATGCTTTCATTAAACTCTGGTGATTTGAGGGTTAATGAGAATCACTGCCACTCTCCCCCTTGTTTCTTTTCCTAGAATCTATTGCTTGCTTCCATTCTAAAACAGCTACTAGAATCAGGCAGGAAAAGCAGTTTGAGATTCTGAAGAAGAGACAAAGGAAGAACATGTGTGTGGAGGAGACGCTCGGGTTTCATCCCGTCACCCATGGATGCCCAAGCCAGGGCTTCCCACCTGAGACAGATTGCGACGCATGTTCGGCTCACTCATGCACAAGAAGCAATACACAAGTTCAGTGTAAAGCCACTTTAAAAGCTCATCGGGTGCATACTTTACTTGTACAAAATACCTTATTCATGACGGAGCAGTGAGGGCCTAGGTAATTACTTGAATCAAGGTGGCCTCAGAAGTGTTTAAATCTGCAAGGACACTTAGAGCATGAATAATGCAAAATAATTTGCATCTAAATTTTTTAAGTGTTCTTTATTCAAAAACTAAAATGCAGTTCCGATTAAAGTTTGATGAGTGAAAGCTGAGCACTTCGTACCCACTGTGAAACGTCTCCTATATGTGGAAATTATTTCAGACAGTGGTGAAGGGACAAAAGAGTGTCTTTTAATTTTAATTTGAGTTGTGATTAAGTTGCACTTCTTTTAAGCCTAACTTTCTGTAGGTTTTCTCGTGGCTACCAAGTTCATTCCTGAGCATGCTTATCAGATACAAGTCCAAAGTGCAGTCCAGCCCTTTAGGAAAGCTGATGGAAACACTCACTTTCTCAGACTCAGCCATTTGCCAAACAAAATAACATTTGGATCCAAAGCTAGTGCAATGTAACTTTCTTTTTCTTTCACTTTTTAAAAATTCAAATAATTCTGTCTTTGGTATCAGCAGACACAAAGCATCTCAACCCACTGTTACTGCAAAGGTTCAGAATTGCTCACTTCATTTTCTTATTATTTTTATACTGCTTGCAAATATATACTATTTACTACATCACTGGCAAAACTTCAGTGAAAAGCTAAGCATTGTCTGTATGTTAACCTATACTCTTTAAGGAAAACGAGATTGAAAAGCTAAAAATCAATTAAAGAACCCAAAGGCAACTTTGTCACAGTAACATGTTAAAATGTTTATTATTGTCTTGGAATAAGTTTTTCCCTCTGCTTTCCTAAAGTTGAACATTTTAAAGCTAATTTCAAAGGAGTGCTATAGTCAGATCAAATAACTGTTTCAATTTATAATTATCTTTCTCAACAGTTAAAAAAGAGGGAGCGAATCAGAAATTTCAAATAATTTTTACTTTGCCACATTTCTACGATCTATTATAACTATTCTCAGAATTTCACAGTGCTTGCATTTCATTTGATTTTGTACATATATGAAAAAGTACAAATTAAAAAACTGCCAGTGTTTCCTAGATTCTTTCTCATATGACAGGGAACTCTCATAGTCTCCCTTTACCTGAGATAAAGTTCTGTTAGAAAAAAGGCCTTTCTTGCCCAGTTCCCTTCCTGGTTGTGTGGTGGTGGACTGCAAGGACGCAGGTAGAAAAGAGCATGAAAGTCCCGTCAGGCTAGTAGTAGGCCTGACCTTCCAAGTGAATTTTCAAGGTAGGCCACTCTGCACTGCTCAGCACCTAAACTTTAAAGGCCCTTGCAAAGGGAAATTATTTTCCTGCTATTGCCCTTATAAAGTGTAAAGACTCCCAATTTATTGCATACTTCAAAGCAGGCTTCGACTTTATTGGAATTTTAGATGAGTGTGTTTGCCACACTCTTGGTGAGTGTGTGTGCCATACTTTTTTTTTTTTTTAACAATGAAAACATTTTTAAACTCACTGAACAAAGATTTCCCCAGCAACAGACCCCCTGCTCAGCAGGTCACCTATCTTTGCGACAGTTTTTCTTTTCCCACGCTAACCCCAGGGCTCATTTGCATAAGGTCTCTGTTGTGACAATTAGTTTCAGGTGAGCTGATTTCTATGCAGCTTACCCAAGACGATGCACAAGCCCTGGGCCTCCCTGATCCTGGTCCTAATTGCGACTGACTGGCACCAGACACAATCATCCTCTTGATTCAGCAAATTGTCCTGCTAGTAGCTTGTTGTGACCCCGCAAAGCACAAATCATATCATGTCAGCCCAGCCCAGTAAACAACAAATAAAATATACTTTGAATGAGACTAACAATGTCTTGCCCATATTTTACGTGAATGCAAATGAAATCAACGGGGTCTTTTAGTTTTTCTTTTGGTCAGAAGTGGTCTTGTGGCTCTTTATAACATTTTTTTTTTTTTTTACAAAATAGAAATGCCCCAATATTTAAATTTTATGGCTCTCTACCCCTGTCACCTGGGAGAAAGTCCCCAGGTAAAATAACTAGCTGCTTTCAAATTTCTCTTAGCTTTGTTGTTGTGGAAATAAGTAATATGCTCT
The DNA here is from genome assembly GCF_963383645.1 of Muscardinus avellanarius. Classification (NCBI taxonomy): domain Eukaryota; kingdom Metazoa; phylum Chordata; class Mammalia; order Rodentia; family Gliridae; genus Muscardinus; species Muscardinus avellanarius. The sequence continues at coordinate 90,732,958 of NC_137787.1, read as the reverse complement.
TTCATCATCTCTGAAGCTACAGGGTACATCAATATGCACATGAGTTGGGTTCCCAGTAGTCCCTACTTGACAGAAAAGCATTCAGGACCAATGAAATTTCACTCCTCTGCATAGCAACCTAAGCTAGGGAAGAACTTTTCTTAATTCTAGGAAGCAAGGGAGAAAAGATGAGCATTAAACATTTGGAGATTGTTTAAGGACAATAGTTCTAGAAACTGCCTGCCCCCCACTCAGTGGGTGATTGTGAAACTTAGCTGTACTGTGTTTCAAGTGGCAGCTCCCTTATAAATTCTTTCTGCCCTGATAGTCAGGCATTCTGTCTGCTATCCTGTCATCTTGCTTAGCTACCTACCTGTCATCTCTATTTAGACTAAATGTTAAAGGTTAAAAAAAAAAGATCAATCCAATAAATGCCCCAAAAGCCATTTGGTAATTTTTTTCCCTACCTACTCATGCAAAATACGTATATTGTTGCTATTATTTCAGGTGGCTGTGCATAAGCATCTGTTTTAATGGTGTGGCAGCTGTGTCCATTTGTATGTAGAAATGTTTTCACCCAGGCTGCCACTTCTGAGAATTTCATATCTTTCTTCAAAATGATTTCTCTCATAGTCTTACTAGTTAATATTGTAGTTTATTGATTTTTTTCTTTCTAGCCACCTATAACTTTGAGGTGAAAATCTTAGGGTGACAGGAATTAGGGAAGAAAACAGAAGAAGGGAAGGAAAGAAAGCAAGAAGGAAAAAAGATTAAATTTAAATTTAGTATTGAAGAGAATGTATTACTTTAGACTCTTCTGAAAAAGATATTTGCATTTGCAACAAGAGAACGGTCTATCACATCACATAAATTAATCCTCCATTTGCCCTTACCTCCTGTCTCCCAGGTCACACAGCCCTGGTGAGTGGAGCTTGCTGCAAGTAGTCCAGGAACATGGACCAAGCACATGGCCCAGGGTGCGACTGGGAGTACACAATACTAATTTCCTCTGGTTTCTTGTGACGGTTCTGACTTTTAACACCATTTTTTACCGTGACATGAAAATTGTATTGCCAAAGGCTTTACCTTCATTCAGATGACAAGAGAAACTAGCAATAGTTGGTGAAGAAGGGGGAACTTCTGAATTTTAGAGCCCCCAAAAGATACACTTTTAGAACATTGAGAGTAAGAAAGTGTTCAAATCCAGAAAAGCACACGTACCTGTAGTATTGAGGTAAAGAATTATTGTGGGACCTACACAATTTGATTATAAAATAAAAACCTGCCAAAAAGACCTTTGCTATGAAAATCTGTAACATCGAACTTTTTGAAAACTCAAGAGATCTTCAGTATAAGCAATGTACATGAATGCAGAACATATTTTACCATACATTTTAACATAATTCCCACTTTACATAAGTTATGGATTTGTTTAAGAAACAGTTTCAAAATGATTATTACCTCTAGCCCCATTCTTATCTGCCGTTACAATGCTTCATCCTTCAGAAAGATGATCTGTCAAGTTTACCTCAACTTCGGGGAAATTAAAAAAAAAACACCACTCATTCTTATCAAGTATGTTTCCATGTGGATTTGTTACAGTGGTAGAATATTAACATTTAAGTATATGAAATAAGGTAGAGTATCCTGTTTTAGAAATGAGAAACCAATATATAGAGGAATAATTCCAACAAAATGCTCATTCCGACCTGCAATGCTTAAGCTCCATGATTTTGATTTGCTGTTTTTTCTTTTCTCCTGGTTTCCCATTTTCCTTCTTCATCTTCTCTTTGTGCAGAGATTCACCTCTTCTATAACCTTGCTGGGCTCAGTCCTCTCCCAAGGCACACAGAGTTTTCCTTTTCTTCCCAGATTCCTTGTCTACATCACTGCAGTCATGGTCTTCCTTCACTCTGACTTTCTGCCTCCAGCTGCCCCTGGTTCTCATCTCCTTCTACCTGCCCTTCATGCCCTCTTCCCTTGTAGTATTCCTTTCCTTCCTACCTCTTGACATCCACACCTATCTCTTAACTCTTTTCTCTTCTTTCCTTTTAAATGCATCCCCTTCTATTTGTCATGTTTATCACCTGCCCTTCTCTCAAGCCTTTGCCCAGATTTCTGGTCTGGAGGTTTTTCTTCCACACTTCCTAATTGTGGCTTGCTCTCTTGTATTTTCCATTTCTCTCGTACCTCTGTCCTAATTGTTTCACTTCTTTAATCTTTTATTTCTCTCTATAGTTATTATCTCTACATAATACTTTTTGATAGTTCTATCCGTATCTTTTTTTGAACAGACTCCCTTCTTCCTTTTTTCCCCATCAACTTATACCTGCCTATTTTATAAAAATATTTGTCCTTCAGCTGTTTGTTTCCTTTTTAAACTCTGATCTTAATTTAGTCCCTATACTAACTTCAATAGATTGTGCTTGTATATGTGGACTGTGTTTTGATATAATATCTGTTAGTTTCTCAGCATAAAAATCCAACATTTGCCTAAGAATTACTACCAAAAATGATTCTTCATTTGACCTAAGAAACATTGAGACAATTCGCAATTCATGAGATAATTCTCATTTAATCTTTCAATTCTAATTCTCATTCATCATAGAAAATGAGTTATATATGTTATATAGTATATGTCAGTATATACTACATATTATACAAAAGACCTTGGAAATATGATGATAACATGGAAAGCATTGACTATAAAGCCAGAAGCTGCAGACTTGAATTCTGGCTGTTTTTATACTAAGAAAATTATCATAGGTCAATTTTCCAACAGTCATTCAATGTCCCCAAGTCTCAGACTCCTCATTTGTATTAAATATTTTCTCTACCTCCTAGGTAGATTGTTGTGAACATCAAATGGAATGTTTTGGTCAATGCACTTTGTACAATATCAAACACTCTGTAACCACTAGTTTAAAATGCTACCCTTTCTGTTCAAATTGGATATTGGATATATCTGAAAATACAGTTTCTAAGAGTATGGCTTTCCAAATCAATGTACTTTCTTTAGCTTTAAAGAAGCCCAAAATAGTTCCCTGTCCAACACACTTTGTTTGCAATTAAAAGGTTCATGAACTCGGTATGCAAATAAAAGATTGGGAGGTGGTAGTTTAGTGAAAGATGTAAAAAACATGTGATGCTAACTAAAAGGGTCTATATTATTTCTAAAGGTTTTAAATAATCAATTTTGGAACAAGTTATGAAATATTTTTATAGTTTTCTGGCTAGACAAGAGTCAGTGGTCAAACCATTTCTCCTGTGATTGCCTCAAAGGCCATCTTTTCTGAGCTACTCCTGTACTCCATCATCAAATATCTCCACAGGCCACACAGAGGAGGGAGTCAACTGATCCTTCTTATGGGGACCCAGAGTCATTCTCAAATACAGCTGTGAGGACCAAAGATGTCAGATCTTCTGAGTCTTCCAGAGGAACTAGAAACCTGGACTTTTTTTTGTGTGTGTGAAACTTAAGTTTTCAAATACTGGCAACCAGTTTAAATGTGTTTAAAATATGTTGTGAGCCAAACTAAACACATCTGGCAGCCACTAGTTTGCAACCTCTGTTTAATCCCTACACTTTACAAGTAGGGAATGAGAGGTCCAGGGAGGTTAAAGGATGTGCTCAAGGCTGGGGTGGCCAAGAGTCCAAGAGTCCTGGCCAAGTCTAGGACTGACCTCGCCTACTCCAGGACTCCTCTTGCTTTATCAAATCATGATACCAGACTGCCATGGGTCAATTAGCCCCCTGGAATGGAGACTAATAGAAGGCGTGTGGCCTAATAAGCAATGACTTCTTCTGTACTTTTCTCACCCAAACCCTTGATTTGTGAATCTACCATTACTGTTGCCTTGGAAGCTAAAGGTAGTGAAGGGAGACACAGTGTGATCAGGAGCACACCTTTTAATTCCTTTCTGGCAATGCTTCCGTCCTCTTGTTAAATGTCTACCTGTGCCACACAAGTGAGGGAGTCAGCTGATCCTTTTTATGGGGACCCTAATGGTCTCCCCATGCATCTGTGTGGGACAGAGATTCCATGTCTTCTGAGTCCTCTTGATTACCTTCTAGTCACTAGTTTGAGATTGGGACTAAAGTGGAAGTACACTTCATGACAGGCTAATGATAACACCAGGTGAGGCATTTCTGAGAACTCTGCTCAGTCTGTATAGGAATTATGAAAATAGAAGACCTGCCGGGCATGGTGGCACACGCTTGTAATCCCCACGCTTGGGAGGTGGAGACAGGAGGATCGCGCAGGTTTGAAGCCAGCCATGCTGGTTTAAGAGACCCTATTTCAAAAAAAAAAAAAAAACAAAAAAACATAAAATAGGTCTGGGAGTGTATCCCGGAGGTAAAAGGGCTTCCAGGAACCCCAGTACCACCAAAAAAAATAAAAAAATAGAAGACCTTATCTTAAAAGGAACTGTCATATCTTAAAAACAAAAATAAAAACAGAAAAAACAGCATTACAGGTTCAGAAAATGTGGCTCTATGATCCAATACTTCACTGTTATGGGATTCATATTCTGGAAGCTTCCTTCTTAGTGTGGTGATCTTGGGGAGTGCTGGAACCTTTAAGAGGTGGAGCCTCGTACTAGGTAATTGGGTCACTGGAAACATCACCCTCAGAATGAACTAAGTAGTTGTCATAAGATCCCAAATTATCTCCCATAAGAGGAATTGTTCTAAAAGAGCTGAATGACTCTTCCCTATTCTCTGCCCTCTTGTCTTGCCAGGACCTTCCACCACTGTAATTCCACATGACATGAGGTCCTCACCTGAGCTCTAAAGAGACTGGTGCCATGTTCATGGGCCTCCATAACTATGAGCTAAACGAACTCCTTTTCTTTACAAGGTACCCAGACTCAAGCATTTTTGTTATAGCAACAGAAAATTTACGAATATACTTACCACACAAGCATACTAGATTTTGTTGTTCTAGTCTCCTTCATTTTTAGTATACCCAGCAATGATAATCTGACACCTGAGAGAGCCACTTAGGGTGAAAGTAAGATATCAACTCACAGTAGAACTTGAGGGCCCAATATCAACAACAATAAAAACAAATTAACATTCAAAATAGCATCCTGTCCCTAAGTTGGAGTCAGAAGAGTGGGGTTCAAATCTTGGTCCAGCCATCTCTGTCTCAGTTTCTACCCAGTGAGAAAAGCCTGGTGATAACAGAAGAACCCTCTATTTCTTTCCAAGTACTAAGCTTACATGAAAATATTATGGAGAATATTTTTGAAAATAATTTTATGTTTTTGAAAATTAAGTGTACATGTTAGATATACTATAATTTTACAATTTAAGGGACATGTAGGTAAGCATTAATTGGTATTATTATTTAATTCCCCAAATTGGAATATGGAGGAGTTGGAGTTGGGCATATTTTTATAACCAAAAATCTATAAGAATTCTCTTTTTTTAGACAGATTTTATCTATATTGATATGTGCTCTAGTTTACCTGTGCCAATTTTTCATAAACAGATACAAAAATAAATACTCAGAGAACAAAGAAATTTGGGGTGTTTATGCCTAAATGTCATAAACTGTTTCAAGAAGCCATAAGTTAGTCATCTAATATTGCCTTCTCTCTTCCTTTTTTTCTTAGTTTAAGAAATGAATCAATAATTTAAACCCTCCTCTCCTAAGAGGTAAGATGTATTTTTGAATCAATGTTATTTGCCAAAAGCTATGCATGTTTCAGGTTCCAATTTTTTTATATCCATAGTGACAAATCTCTTTACCTTAAGATGTAAGTAAAATTCTGGATAAATCTAGAACTCTGATTATGAAGTTTAAGGTATCTCACTTGAGTTTAAAAAAAAAAAACTTTTTTATTGGCTGAAAAAGACTTTTGTCAAGAGAATTAAAATCTTTTTTTAAGATTCCTTTGAGCCCTGCCTAGTACATACTTGTAATCCTAGTACTTGGGAGGCTAAGACAAGAGGATCACAGGTTTGAGGCCAGCCTCAGCAACTTAGGGAGGCTCTCAGCAACTCAGTGAAACCCTGTTTCAAAATAAAAAATAAAAATAAAGTAGGGCTGGGGTGGCAGAATATCCTTGGGTTAAATTCTCAGTACCACACACACACACAAAAAAAGATTATTTTGCTGTATTTATATTTCTTCTGTAACTAAACATTTAACATTGATTACAGAAATGTAGATTTTAAAATCTTTTTATATCCATATAAAAATAAAAAAATAAGAATGCAGAAATAAAATATCATGTAAGATGCTAAAAGGTTTTTTAAAGAAAAAATAGGGCATTTTTCTCAATTGCATTCTATAAAATAAAAGAATGGCCATTCAAGTGGAATACAGTAATTAATTTTCTCTAGTACTTATTTCCATGTGTATTCTTTTAAAAAACTAAACTACCTTGATCATGGTTTTGATTACAAATCCTGAAAACAATTATGGAAATGATCTTTAATATAATAATATATTTTACTGAATGTCTCAGCTTTTTCATTCCAACAACTGAAACAGAGACAATTCTTTGCATGTTGAAATGTGTAATTATCATGTATCCAAAAGGGAGGGTGTAATTTTCACATCTGATTACAAGGGAAGGGTGTAAGTGAAGCTGCCTGGGTAAACTTACACTTGTTTACAAAGAGCAGTACCTTTGATATTAAAAACTCAAAACATGCAAAACACTGGAAAAATCAAGATTAACATGCACAAAACTAAGCAAAAACCTTAGTATTTTTCTTGGCCCCGTTACAAAAACAAAATGATTTCTTCTGAACTTGTATTGGTCTACTTATTTTAGATGATTTTAAGACTCAAACAGTATTTTATTTTGCAGGAATTGCTGGGGACTACACTATTCAATGTTAGGAAGCTCAAACACTAGATTTGATTGTAAAGGAAACTTCAAATCCTTTATGCTTGTAAACCTATATGGTCAGTTTAAAGTAGAGAATGATTTTCATCTCAACAGAACACACTTATCCTAAATAAAACATCGTTTTTGCAAGATGAACGTTTTTGATGTTTTTATCTCCCTATTTTTTTAACTTCTGATCTACCTTTGATAACATCAACTTCCGCTCATGTGAACTTATGTTTTGGAGATGTAGGGAGAGATATCAGTGAGAGCCAGCGCTGTGATGGCAGCTATCACTTAGCAAGAAGACTTAAGATAGATACAAGAGCACACAGCAGGTAGAAAAAAAGAAATCGCTCTAACAGCTAGCACGTATCAGGAGCAATTTTGTATGATATATAATTATGATTGCTATGACATTGTGGTAGATTTTTGCAAAGCTTAAAAGAGTTGCATTGACTATATTATGCATGCTCTTCCTACTGGATCTCATAAAATAGTCAATAAAGGAAAATAAAAAGAACGGTAAAAGGGAAAGTTTTTAAAAAACTCAATTTAGAAATAGAAGACAATCTTATTCATATTAAAGAGCTAACTAAAATGTATTTAGTTATCTATTTAGCTTTGTAATTATAGAAAAAGCCATGGATTTGTTAGGAAGCTATTAAGTTATCTAGGTTTTCAAATGCAGTAGTGATGGCAAGGCTGATTTTGCTATATTTCAGAAATCCATTTGTTAAATCATACTTTACAAACAAGAAAAGGAATACAAGCTAAACCAAATAATTAAAACTGAAGAACAATTACAATTAAATAAAAAGTTATTCTATGGAAAAGAACTAGAGTCTTCATTCCCTTATTGCCTAAAGCTTTTCAGCAACAGCCGAAGTTGAACTTTTAGAAGATCTTTGATTTTTTTTCTTAATATAGGATTTCACTGTGAGTCTTACATTCTGCTTTCCATTTAATCAAAAAGCAAAGCACTTGGCATGAATGTCCTTCCTCTTTTAAGTGAAAAAGCCCGTGCTGAGGCCAGTATGTGCGTGGGGATGCTCTGGGTGTGACTGAAGAGGCAGGTGTAGAGGACCATGGGAATTTCCAGGTAGCTCAGCTCCCCCAACGCCACGCGCCCGTGTCCACAGCACACCAATCGATGTTGAGTGTACAGCACATTTTTCACTGTGTTGTTAGAGCACATTTGCTTATATTTTGCACAATTTTAATTTAACCATATTGATCAAACTGAACACTCAATAAGACCCTGGGCACCTTAGGCTTATTAAAATTAGTCAACATGAAGCAAGTGAGCTAAGAAGTAATGGAGACTGTTTGGAGATTTAAATACAGTGGAACCCACTTAAATAAATACCTGTTAATGAAATAAATCTATTAAATGAATTTATTTTCTCTGAACCAAATCAAAACACATTGAGTAATACTCAAGGGGACCTTTAAATGAATACTGCTTAAATGAATAAGCATCTTAAACCGACATGTTTCTCTTGAAAGGCGAGTCGTTTTTTTCATGTTCTCTAAGGTTAATTAAAGCACGAAAATCCATGTTGACTTTTTTTGGATATATTGTCATTCTTTGGAATTACACAGGAAAAAATTGCTTAAATAACAGTATTTAAATACTATGAATACTATTTTTTTTTTCAGGGCAATTACTCACCTATCTGGCAGTGGGGTGGCTTTGGGCATATGGAGGACAAACTCTTCAAACAAATGAATGTATACATTTGTTAGGAAACTATGGCAAATTAAAATGGAAAAATATTTTAAATTAACTGCCTTCAATATCCAAGGTTATAGAGAAATGATCTGGCTGCTTATTTTTTGGTGGTAGTGATAGTGATAGTGGTACTGGGAATTGAACCCAGGGGCATTTTACCTCTGAGCTACACCTCCAGCCTTTTTTATTTTTTAATTTCAAACAGGGTCTCACTAAGTTGCTGAGAATCTCATCAAGTTACTGAGGCTAGCCTCAAACTTACAATTCTCCTGTGCTAGCCTCCCCAATCCTGTAATTACAGGCCCATGTAACTGCGACTGACTGGACTGGCTACTTTTGACATACAGTTTATTTACCTCTTCAGAAAGTGATATTCTTTCTCCAGCATGGCCCAAAGGTGGATTAAAGACATCACTTTAATGACTCATAATGATTTGTGTAAGAGTCTCATCGGCACATTCACGGAGCTCAAAATAATGTACTTTAAAAGATGTGTGCTTTTTTTATTGTGATAAAAACATATTTTGACACCTGCCCTATTAATACGAGTTTAAGTGTGCAGTGTGCTGTTAAGTCTATGTGCCTTGCTGTGCAGCAGATCTCTAGAACTTACATAAGTGCTTTATAGCATAAGGCTTATGCTGGACCACATCTTTAACCGATCAGACCTGTCTTTTCTCAGAGGGGCTGACCTATGCTGGGATGCTATTGCAATGACAGAGAGAACGCAGTGCATGTCGAAGTCTAAAAATAATAATACCTTTTTAAAATACAGAAGGCACATAATCCATAGAGATTTTCCCAGACCCCCCCCCATTTATGTACTATTGTGTTTAAGAACCTTATTTATTCATTCCTCCCCCAAGCCTAATAAAAAACGTTAGCTCTTTTCCCTAAGTAAAATCACTTCTATCATGAATCACGCAACTAGTGGGAGACTAGCTGGCCAGGTTTCACCCCACTAAAATTCTAATCTATACTTTGTCTTTTAGAATTAAGGAGAAAATGCATATCAGCAGAATCTCCTCTCTACTTTATTTCATTTATAAATTACGAGAATGATGCTATTATATATTATTAATTTCTGCTGTTCTCCAACTCTGCTGCAGCAGTGAGCTGCGGATGTTGGAACGGTGTAATTATGTTCTAGTAGGGTAGCCATCCGTTTCCTTTCAAAAATTTACAGGATTCTTAATCACGCTGCTCATTTGGGTGCGCAGCAGCGAGGATGGCGAAACACAAACAGGGCGCGTTCGTTTACATAGGAACACCTGCTTAGCATGATAGCAGATGCCAGTCAGTAAGCAGAACACAAAAGGGAAAATATCAACAACAGCAAACTCACACCGTTTTGATATGGCGCAAGGAATCTTTCCAGCAGCGATGGCAACAGTGGACATTCCTTCTAAGAAGGCACAGAGGGGCTCTAAAATTCCCATCTTTTTTGTGGCTAATGTGTCATCAGACAGAAAGGGGGCTTTTGCCGCTTGCTGTGGTCTGATACTGACTCTGATTCTCACTACTATTTGGGGGAATTATGAGACGCCTCTGCCTCAGTTTCTTGATCTGTAAGCGGACAAAGGACAAACGGCTGGAGACATTCTACCTCAAAACTAGTTAGTTCCCCAAAGGTGATTATCATTAGAAGCAATAGAACAGTAAGAGTAAGTCTCTCAACAGACCCAGTTCAAACCCCACCTGAGTCGCTTAGCTGGTGCACCACATCAGTCAGGTTTGTTCACCTCCCTAAGTCACGGTTTTCTGATTTGTACGTTCCGTTGAGACAAGTAAATGAAAAATTAAATAAAAAATTAAAGTACATAAAGTGCCTGCCGGTCAGAGGAAAGGATGTAAATGGTAACTATAACATTATTATTATTACTCTCACCATTGTCACCATTATTCTGATGCTCAACACACTATTTATCACTCCGTATATTATGTATTAAATGTCTGGAATGACTACTAACTAAAATCACTCCTGAGACTGCATTTGGGATGCATATAGCCCTGCAAGGCTCTCATAATGATACCTACTACTGTTATTTCATAGTTCGAGAGCCTGTCATCATTTCCACTCCATTTTCCAAGATTTATATCTGACCCATAAAACAAAGTTTCCTGGGACGTGCCCGCCTTCCCTGCAAAAGAGCCCAACGCGGGTGAAGTGCTCTCTACAACTTTTACACAATGAAGTGAGGCTATGGAAAAGAAATAAATTAGAAGTTCATCATCTGCCCGCCCCGCCCTTACAACTTGTACGCCAGTTTTTAAAGGACTTTCTGGACTACTCTAGTATTTTCCCTTTTCTCCCTTTCCCCAAAATGGTTAAAATTCAAAATGGAAAACAGCTATCACACACGGGCAATGACTAATTTTCCTAAGGAATTTTAGTATTCGGAATGTGTCTGCTTGTGCAGGCCTGTGCGATAAAGGCTCCCTGAGTATGCATTGACTTGATACCCAATAATGGCTGCTAAGGAGCCGTTATGTAGTGCCGTGTCAATGATCCGTGCATTGAGGACTCCCGGAGTACGCATTGACACGATAGACCGGAACGGCTCAGAAGAAGCTGTTATGGTCTATCATGGCAATGATGTGCGGATATTGGCAGGGCCTCTGGCCCTTGCGTGGAAATTATGGAGTCTCTGAAGAAACCGGGGTGGGCGCCATGTGGGCGCCATCAGTGAGCCTACCAGGAGATCCCTTCTCCCTTCTCCTTGGGTAACATCAAGAGTCAGCTCAGAAAAGTTGCCCACTACATGGACCCATGTTCTATCACAAAACAGAAGCAGGATCTGAACATATCTTACTACTTAGTCTCTTAGTCTTTCTCCTTAAAGAAACTTAAACTGTTAATGGTTAAAAAAAGAGAAGTGAAGAAAAAAAGGAGCGAAAGTTAAGGTAACCTTTTTTCATGTTATTGCAAGTTTTAAATTATAAATAGTTCTTTGCTCCTTTGCGAATTTTGTGGTGCACATATAACATGGTGCTGGACAGTCTTTTTGTTTGGTGGGGTTTTCTGAGATTGAAACATTCAATCTATGCAAAGAAAAATACCTTCTTTTTACGATCTCAGCAGTTGAATAGGTATTCAGAACTCAGCATATAGGAAATGGTTCAAAAAACCTTGGGAAGAGAAGTGCAAGTTCAAGAATAAAGTTTGGATTCACACATGCTTTACCAACTTAAGGCAGTAATTAATTCACTTATGGTATTTACATGCCCCTCTTCAAATACTTATGGAGAACATGGGAATTTTAAATTCACAATTCAGTGCAAGATTTAAAATGATCTTCATTAGAATTTGAAGCTATACTCTAAACTGCTTTATATACTACCAACAGGGAGCCTCATTATGTAGTACTATATTTGGACTACCTTCTTTACATTTTGTAGCTGTAGATTTTGAATGTATTTCTGGTATGCCGAAGCAGAATCAAACAAAGTGTTTTAATCGACTCTATTAGCTAACCCATCCACACAGTTGCGTGGCAAACATCTAGGCAAGAGACCTCCGTGCATCTTCTTTTCTGATATCTCCAAAGGATCATGGAGGAAGAGAGAAATGAGATACCCAAGCACAGGATGGTGGCAAAAGCTTGCAAAAATACCAAAGTGCCTCACTAAACAGGATGACGGGAACAAAGAAACAGTCAGATTAGGCAGAAAATAGCTAGCAGGATTGTGATTTTAAGTACGGAAAGTACTTCTGCATGCTCATTTCCTTGAGTAGAAAATAGTCCAATTTTCATACCGAAATTTGGAACTGGAGTAAGATATCGACCCTTGATATGTGCTGAATGTCGATTGACAGTGATTGACAGAAGCAGCAAGGCGGGCACTCACTAAAGGCCAGTCGGGAGCAAATGCTCAAAAATACAGGAACGAAGGGAGGAGGAGATTCAGGATCCAACACCTACTACGTACTTGGCAGTTTCCCAATTACCAGTATTTCTTTGCAACAACCCTAGTACATGGGTATTGTTATGAGAAATGGAGGCATAGTTTGAGCAAGTTGCTCTGGGCTGCATGGCTGGTATGAAAATAGAAACCAAATTTGAGCCCGGATGTCCAAGGCCTATAGTCTTTGAGTGAGTCCCCTCGCTGCCTCTCAGCCTTCCTGACTCACGGGTCTCAAAGATGTCATTGAGAAAGGCAGGAAGTCAGATGATTTAAATATAAACTAAAAAAAACTAAGTATTCACAAATGGCATGGCTATTGTACAGTTTAAGAAATTGTAGCAGACAGCCCGACATGAAGGTAGCAAAAGATTTTTTTTTTCTAGTTAGGATAACACATACTAAATCTTTAATGCACCTGCTGCATTCAGTACAGCCTGGCTTAAAAAAATGATTCTTGTGTGTCATGTGCTGAGCCAGTCACTGATGATAAGACATGGGCAAGACTGTGCTCATGGCATTTACACATTTGTGGGGAGACAGATAGGAATCAGTGGCCGTAAGTGCTGTGAAAAGGATCGGCGCAGGACATACTCTTCGAGGAACTTTTTAGAGGGTAGCGTTTCTAAAGGAAAGGATACTACCAGTAGTATGTGTAGTTCCTGAAAATGCAAAGGTAATAGTAGAGTATGCCAGTCACTGTGGTGTTGATGATCTCTCTCTCTCTCTCTCTCTCTCTCTCTCTCTCTCTCTCTCTCTCTCTTAAAATACTCACTTAAGAATCCAGAAGGAATGAATACTTTAGGCTAAGGTCATTATTTCCTTTTTTTTTTTTTTTAGTGGTACTGAAATCCAGGGTCTTTCTACCTCCGGGATAAACTCCCTGACCTATTTTTTAAAATATATTTTATTTGGAAACAGGGTCTCACTAAGTTGCTGAGAGCCTCACTAAGTCACTGAGGCTGGCTTTGAACTTGTGCCATCCATCCTCCTGTCAGCCTCCCAAGCGCAGGGATTACAAGTATGCACCACTACGCCCGGCCATTATTTCCTCTTTTGAAGACTGTTTCAGAAGGGCCCAGAAACTGAAGTGCCCCCATCATAGGATTCCTGGTACCCAGAGTAGTCAGACCTTAAAAGAGTCAGTATCAGAATTTATTGAGCATCTTTTAGGCTCCAGATACAGTCCTGAGAGCCTTGTTCAATCCTCCCAATGACCCCATACATCCATAATGGCCCTCATTTTAAGCATAAGAACTGACGATCAGAGGGGTTAAGAAATGCACTGGAAGCCCCATGAAAAATAAATGGCAAAGTCAGAACAATTGAAAGATCTGCTTGTGTCTAAATCCTGCATTGTTTTGGATGCCTCCCTCCCTGGAGAGAGAGGAGAACTGGGTTCCATTTGTCATAAGCAAATGGATCGAGAAATATCCCTAGAGCCTCAAGAATCTGGGTAGTGGAGATGAGAACCTGAAAAAAGGATGCGGTTCCTTTGAGGCTCTGCTAGACAGTACACAGTAGGGAGTATGAGGAGCAGTCTTCTCCCCTCGGGGAGCAGTTAGTAGCTTCTAACTTATGTTTTAAGTTGTGCCCCGTTTGGGGGCCTTAAAAAGCCAGCTATCTTGAATTCACATCCCATGTTTATCTCTTATGGATGTTGTATCCTATTATGTAGGGACTTAGTTTAAATTAGCTTGGTCTTTTTGAACTGTCAAAAACTCTTATAAAACAGGAATGTTTCATACATCCACAGAGCGATTTCTGAGGGACCCCCAGGCTCGGCTCTTAAACTGTGTCCTTACATCAGCGAAGAGGTAAAATCTAGACTGCTGTAAAGTACAATACAAATGTGAATTTCAATGAATCTTTGACTGCAAACCTACTTGAAAGCCACTCTTCTGCTTATTATCTGTATCTATTAATAGACTTTAATTGTAACAATAAGGCAGATATTTGAGCCACATGGTTAGGCTGAAAACTGACAAAATGCTAAATTATTGTTCTTTTTAGACAACGTAAATTATTTTTGAAAAGGTACAAATTGAAGTTCATTTCCTGAAACTCGAAGCCCTTCGAGAAGGGTAGACAGTGCAGGAATATGCAACTGCAATTTTTTTTTTAAAGGCTCCTGCTCCTTTAATGCCCAGCTGGTTCTGAGATGTAATAAAATTGACATATTGATTCCTTTGAATTTACAAATGCCTGTTTCATAAACTCCATCTCCAAAAGCCTAGGCATCTTTAGAGCACTGTCATTTTTTTTCTCCAAATGGATCAATTATGTGCCCACGTAATCCTGTTACCTGTGAAATCCATGCATACTTCTCCCATTTGCTGCAGCTCCCAGGCGGACAAACGTGCATTATGTACGCATAAACAAACAGCGCATTTTCCTGATATTAGAGATTGTTTTCAAAGTGAAAGGCAATCTCTGGGGTCTTTTGGTAAGAGAGAGAGAGAGAGAGAGAGAGAGAGAGAGAGAGAGAGAGAGAGAAGAGAGAGAGAAAAATGTGCTTGTTCCTTCAAGTAAACTCAGTATATATTACAAAAATATACAATCACATGTATATATGTATGTGTAGATATGTATGTATTCATATTTACCATTCTTGACAATTCATTCAAATTCCATGATTTTGCTCTGTTAACTGCACTGAGGAAGTTCATTCTTCATTTCATTTAAACTAGTCTGCTCAGGTTTGTCACTTTTTTTTTTTATTGCTGCCTTTTCTCCTCTTTTGATAATTAGTTATTTAAGGGCAAATCATCCCCAAGATACCTTGACACAATTGAGAGATAGAAACCCAAAGTGAATTAGGTTATAAAGTTTGCAGCCATCTCAGAGAAAAAAATAAAAGTCCTCAATATTTTTCACTGCAGCACCTGATCCTCACTGGCTCTGAGGCTTCCTTAAACGCACACAGAGTTCTTTATTGAAACAATAGTACAAAACTCAAAGATTCTGCCTCCCCTACATCAGGAGGGAGACGCCTCAGTGAACCAGAAGGCCTTTCCCATATCTTGAATCTGTAACAGCAAATTGTCTTCTCCTCCAGACACACTCGTATGTTCACGTGCAGACACACCCACCAGTACAAAATCCATAAAGAAGGCTTCTGTGCGAGCATATGCGCAGACCGTGGCTCTAGACAACCCCTGCAAATAACCAACAAGCAAATGTGCTTTTGTCTATGTGCGAACTCTCTGTGTGAGCAAAGTCCTGAGCACGTTCTGCACAGAGGTATGAATTCTTGCTTCATTCCCTCAGCCCGTGCTGTATCTGATTTTCCTCACTTCACTGGGCACCCAGCAGTCCAGTTACACTGCACTTGCATGCTACAATTTGTCTCTAAGAGATTCCCCAAATCACAAAACATCTTGTCTGCCGTCCAATGTGCTCCCCATATGCAAAAAAGATGGTCTGAAAAATTGGGCTGTGCTTGGAGCCCTGTGGCCTGGCCCACCGCTGCCATTGTGTGGGAGTGGTTTTAAAGATAAATGGCTGCATGTTAACCAGATTTGACATGCTGTACAAAGGCAGGCACCTTTGGTCCCATGACACAGGCAAACAGAAAACACAACAAGCAAGCCTGGCAAAGATGTCCGACTTGAATAAAAGCACAACAACTTGTCACATAGTTGTTACAAAATGTTAGCAGCTTTAGGGATTGCCATGGGATGGCAGAGATAAGGCAGTGTGGAGATTCCAGAAGTTTGAGGATTGGTGAGTTTTAGGCAATGAAAGAGTTAATTCAGAAAAGGTGGGGAAATAGTCATCGCACAGGGAATATTTTCATTTGCTTCCTCCTAAAGGAGAAGAAGGCCTTAATGTCATGAATTAAATCAGCAAGGCCAGTGTTCTGGAGTTTGGTAAACTCTACTGCTCTGAAGAGATGCCTGTTAACCAAATTCCCCAAGATGGAACACATTCTAGGATCAGTTTCCTAAAGACCAACAATCATTTTTTCATTTTCTTTTACACACTGACATAGCGATGAATGAAAAGGAGAACTTTGAGGGTGGAAAATCCTTATACCCCACTTGGTCACATTCACCCTGAAAAAGAGACTCACACTGCCTCCCCAGAACTCTTCTTTCAATTGCTAGGCCTCCTTTCCCAAATGTCTTCCCAATCAATGATCACTGTTGCCTGTGATTCTGGAAATTCCATGACTGCAGTAACACTGAACCCTAGACTTTCTTCCTGACTCTGAGCCCATGCCCTCTCTAAGCCGCCATTTCCTCTTCTATGAAAAGAATATTAAAATAATAGTACCTATGTGAAAGAATTATTGCCAGTACGACAGCAGATGATGTGGGCAAAATCCTTAGCACGGTCTCCAGGCATTATATGTACTCAATAAATGTTAGATAATATTATCTTTCCTACAGTTGCCAGAGACATGTCACTGAAACGCAAATATGATTATGTCACTGTTCTTCTTTAAGAGATGGCTCACAAGATCACCATCACCTAGCTACTGGATAGGAGCCAGAAATACAGGGCAGGAGATGCTTGAGCTCCCCTCCATCACTGCAGACTCCTTTAAGCTCCTGCCCTTGCACGCATTCTGTGTTCCAGGCACCGCACTTGGCCGGCAGTGCCTGAGCTGTTGTTGGCCCTGTGTCACTCTCCTGCAATGCTTGTACATGTCACCCCACCACCACCACCACCAGCCCAGGGCACCTGACCTCACTCCCTCGGTGGCAAAAGCTGCCTCCTCCAGAAGTCTCCCCTTGTTACCTGCTCCCATATTTAGTTGTGCCATATTTTCCCTCCCTCTCTCTCCCTCCCTCTCTCTCTTCCTCCCTCCCTCCCTCTCCCTCTCTTCCTCCTTCCCTCTCTCTCCCTCCCTCTCCCTCTCTCCCTCCTTTCCTCTCTCTCCCTCCCTCTCCCTCTCTCCCTCCTTCCCTCTCTCTCCCTCCCTCTTCCTCCTTCCCTCTCTCTCCCTCACTCTCCCCCTCCCTCCCTGTTCCTCCCTCCCTCTCTCTCTCCCTCCCTCTCTTTCTCTCTCTCCCTCCCTCCTTCTTCCCTCCCTCCCTCCCTTTCTCTCTCTCCCTCCCTCCTTCTTCCCTCCCTCCCTCCCTTCCTCTCTCTCCCTCTCTCCCTCCCTCTTTCCTCCCTCCCTCCCTCTCCCTCTCCCTCTCCCTCTCTCTCTTCATTGGATACAAAATTCCATACAGCACTCACCAGGTTTTCATCATTTCTTAAGAACCTGTCTTTTCCTCTGCACAGTGGGCTCCTTAGCATCTGGGTTTTGATGTACAGTCTCAAGTATTATATGCCGGTATGTAGTATATGTACAACTAACACAGAAGGAAGGAACCCTACAAGTTCTTGCTAAAAGACCAGAAGCATAAAATGGACCTAGTGACATACTTTTCAATTATTTCTTCAACAAGAAAAACTTTCTCCTAATGCAAAGTTCAGGAAACCCTCAGGAATGAAGAATGTGGAAGAAACCCTGATTATAAAAAGAAAATACACATTTTTCTTCCACAAATCTGACATCAGCTTAAAAGAGATGTCGCTCCTAGGAATAGCAGAATGAACCAAGAAAGGGCACATGGAAATTATTGCAAAGAAAAAGAACTGAAAAATTATAACAATATGCTGATCAATCTAGTGCCTGTATGGCCCTATCATCCAGGCACCCTGGATGAGTATGGAGAAGCGAGATGGTGGAGGAGCCCATCTGAAAGACACTGCCACTCTCAGCACACATATAACATGGGTGCACACTCCCAAGTAACTCCGCATTGCCCAGCTAGTTTGTGAGGCACTAGAAACCCAACATAAAAAGGAAAGGAAGCTGGACATGTTGGTGCTCATCTGTAATATGTATTTGGGAAGCTGAGACTGGAGAATCACAGGTTCAAAGCCAGCCTTGACAACTTAGCGAGGCCCTCAGCAACTTAGACTCTGCTTCAAAATAAAAACTAAAAAGGGGCTAGGGGTGTAACTCAGAGTTAGAATGCCTCTGAGTCCAATCCACAGGGGAAATAAAATGTAAGGAGATTTCTAGCAAAACCTTTTCAAGGGGTGAGGAGGGCCTGCAGCTCTCTTGACATCTGTGATTCTCTAACCTTTGTGACCCCTTGTAAACTCAGAACCAGAGCAGTCTGGAGCATGTCACAGTTCTTTCCCTGACCCACCACTCCCCTGAAATCGGAGCCAAGTCCCATGTGGCAGTAGATCTTATGTTCACAGGTTCTGAAAAGAATCCCGGAAGTCATTCTCTCCTGAAATCTGCCCCCACCCACACTGGAAGTGAACGGATGGCTGGAATATGAAATCCTTGTCCCCACAGGTGGTGGGTGACAGGAGCTGGTGAAAGGAGAGGAATCGCTCGCAGAGTTAACTAGTGACCTTCCAGTTTCCTCCATTTACAGGTCTCATTTTATTTCTACTTGTAATATTAAATGGGAAACAGATTTAAAATTACAGGAGAAATGAAGGCATAGCCACTTGGGACAACCAACGAAGTTGTCACTTCTAAATTGCACATTTCATTTGCATCCTAAAAGTGAAGATGAAGGGCCTAACACCAGGGCTGGCATGGTAACATGCTCCCAGCATGCAGACTGTGCCCGACTTTTCTTCTCTCTCCCTCAATGCCAGGGCTACCCAGAAAATGTCTTCAGAGTGAAATTACTAATTTCTGCCCCCAACAGGAAAGAACCGTGCAGACCGTTTTAAGTGAGAGAATGTGAAGGTCAAATTGGTTTTCAATAGTTAACTCAATATTTTCTCAGGATGAGTTTTCTATGGAAATATCGTTTTGTAGAAATGGAGAAGATGGTTAAGAAGACCCTTCCCCGGTCTCAGTGGCATCCAGCCAAATGTTCAAACCCCATACTCTTGACTCATTATTAAAATATTTTAAATTCACATTGTTCAGAGAGTTAGGATAAGCACAAGAAAGTTAAACAGCTTGCATTAAAAAGAGTTTAAAAGCATAATGTCTCTCATTTTAACAGTGAAAACATGGTGTAAATAGAAATAATTTTTAAGTAGTATCTAAACTCTAAATGTACTCATGTGTCAATAGAAGGCTTGAAATAAATTAAGTTAATGATATGCTTTGTTAGAAAGTGGCATCTTTGTTGAGAGGAAAAATGGCATTAACAAGTGGCGCTCATGTCCGGAAAAATTGTTCCTAGTAATATCTATTTATCCAATTTTAGAGGCTTACAGGTAGAATTATAAAGATAAAATTTCTAAGAAAAGTATCAGCCTTATTATACTTTTCTGGTTTTCCCTAATCTTTAAAAATTAAATGTCAAGTATTTATGGGATTGGTTAATAGTTTTCCTGTCTGTATTACCTGTACCATGAAAAGATGTTCTCCAGGTGTCTATGCCATGGATGAGAATGGTTTTCAGCAAGCCAGCCCCACTTTAGTCAGAACTTCAGGTGTGCAATTCTGACCCGCACAACAATCTTAGGTGTGCGGTTTTGCGACATTACGTTTCCTAACGTAGGTCCAAAATGTGTGCAGTATAGAAAGTAAAAAAACACACATAAAAAAAGCAAAAACGGGCGGATCGTGCCATCTATGGCAGCATTTGTTCAGCATTTGGTACAAATGGGAGAAAAAAGATACAGAATGCATGGATTGATTTTCAAATTACCTCAATATTTTGAAAACATTTTCACCTGCATGCTGAGAATGCTAAGAATGGCAAGGAAGGCAATTGTGCATTTGCACAGCCTCCACTGCATTCATTTATAAATTACCTCATCACTGACTGAAATTAACACTGATTCTTACAGGCAATTTCTCAATTTCCAATGCTAATTACATTTTTTTTACTTTTAAATTCTGTACCACCTGTTTTGGGCAAGACATCTTAGGCAGCGCGACCGCATTTAATCACAATTTTAATTAACCGCCCTGTAGATGTGAAAAAGAAGCAATTATAATGTAGATGAATGATGATTTTTCTGCATTAAATTGTTTTGTTTCCCTGGTATGTTGATTGTAACACAGCACACAAATACAGTAACTGTACAATTTTTTTCTATTGTAATTTAGTAATTGTTTTTGGAAAACCAGTTTGGGAATGAGTGACTTCATCTGTTTACAAATTGATTGATACTGTTCACTCACTGATTGCTGCGGCGTATATTTTGGTATTGCACAGCCTAGCATAAAATATAATTAGAGATGCACAGGCTTTGCAGCACCATTTTGGAATCTGAAAATCAACTGTAACTGAAGTATGTTTTCCTTGAGCATACTAGTATCAGTTGGGGCTGATGAAATGATAATCAAAACAATGGGCTTTCCAATTCCACCACTAGTAGAAGCCCTTGGTTTTGATCTGATAGTCTAATATGGTAAGTTTATGAATTACTATAGACTAGGCCTGGGAGCTGGGGGCTGGCAAGTCTGGAGCTTGCACAACTCACTCAGATCTGTATCACAAGAAGCATACAAGTGAGGTAAGGAAACAGTGATGAAAAAGAAAGAGTTGCTGCTTTGGAAATGGAAGGATTGTTCCCGACAGCCCGCACAATGCACTGGTGCACTGTAGCGCTAGCCTATCTCATCTCTACACCATGATACAATAAGATCACATTCATGCTTCTGGCTTGCAGATACAGATCATTAAAGCCGTACCTTGCTGCAGATAAATTCAAAGATCTTATTTATGTGAAGCAGAGCTGAGCTAGAAATGGGATGGGGGGGGGCAGCCAGTGGTACTTGTTTATGAAACCTTTATGCTAACTGATAGCTACAAGGTCTACGCTCACTCTTCTCACTTGAGTTAGAAATCCCTCCAGGAATGCCCTAGACTAACATCATACCCACTCCTAATCTCAGGGAAATTCTCAATTAATGCACTTCACTGGTATCACAGGGCTGGCATCTCCCTCCAGTCATCCAAAGGACAGATCTGAAATATCTCATTTGGATGAGTCCTGGGCAAGGCCATTTCTGCTAGCCTACAAAAAAAGGGGAAAAGGCCATGTAAGCAATTGTGGATGCTCAAAGGAAAGTATTTACGAGATCTCTTCAACTTCTGCTTTGCTTCCTTTTACACTCCATTCCTTAGAAGATCCTGAACCAGGAGAGTTCATTAAAGGGTGAGGAGTCATGTTGGTTCTAGCCTTGCATTTGTTACAGAACATAGCTGGGATGGTGGCTTCATTTAGAGCAATATAAAGATAGAATGATAGTGATACGAGTTGGCAGAACAGGGCGGATAATGTTGAAGTGGGGTTGGGGCAGAAGGACTATTTAAATCAACCCTTGTTTGTCTCCTTTATAAATAGTTGCTAACAAAGTATTAATAGGAACTACCAAACCAATACCCCAAATTCACTTTGTATATTAAATAAAAACCTGCCCTATTAATACATTGAAAAGGTCTATTCTTTTGCCAGCTGATAATTACAAGTCTAAATCTCATCCATGCCTGTGGGTTTGGACATAGTAATCCCTGATGAAACTAAGAGAATAGATCTCAGAACATCTTACAATCTACAGCGCCAGCAGGTGTAAGTCGTTCTCCCATAGGATGTTATATAGGAAACAGCCAATAAAACCTTACCCTTGCCTAGGTCCCCCACCCCTCACCAATGTCATCCTTTTTGGTTGTAAGAATTGTTCGCTATAAATGAACACTCAGTAACACTATTGCTGGTTAAAGAGGGAGAGGGCAGCTCATTTCAGCTAGTTGAACCGGCATCACTAAGGAGGCACGCGCAGGGCAGGTGGGACATGCTCATGTGTTTTGCCCTGGAAAATCCAATTCTGATTTTCAGTGCAGCCTCTGTGCTTGAGAGCAGCAATAGCTCATGCAGCTGAATGTTTTTCTCTCCTGCACCACCTTCCTCACCTTCCTCACAACAGCTCTAGAGAAAGATGCCGTTTTATGAATGGAGGTAAAAATAACCTTGAATATCCCAAATTATAGCCTCTTTACATAATGAAAAGGGAGTGTTCTGGCAATATACTTAAACTTTTTTTTTCACAAGTTGTTCCAGCAATAATGCTTGCTTGGAAGTTTCTAAAAGTGGTAACATCTGTGCTCCTGCTGGGAGATGCCATCCCACCAACCTTTCTATGAGCCGTTTGTCTTTGAGAGAAAATAAAGTACCTGATCCCAGGCCCGAGCCAGTCTTAGCTCCCTGCATCTTCACACTCTGACCCACTGCGCGTTCCTTGGAGAAGAGAGCTGCTTCCCATGGCTACCTCCTCAATATAAACTTGCTAACTAATCTCTTAGCAAACACTTGAAGCAAACCTGAAGAGAGAAAAAAGAGGCAGAGGGGGAACAAAAAAAAAAAAAAAAGAAAAAAACCCAGCATAGATAAAGCTCAAGACATATTCAACGGGGTGCAGGAATCTAAATTTAATACCAAACCTAAGATTTCTTTTGAAGGACTGTATGTTGGATGTCACACAGGGATTTTCGTAACCACAAATCGCAATCCTAATTCTGCTCTCTTTTAAATAGGGTTCACTTTAACGTCAACTCCCTTGATTATTTTCCCCTTGTTGGTAGAGATGTGCCTACTTTTAGAAGTACTTATAAATGATTTATTTTATTACTCTTTTTAATACTATGTCTTTTTAAAAGTGTACCCTGTCTGCACTGTGTACACAGAAGGTAACTTTTCCTTAGCAACTTATGTGAGAACCTACTGTTAGAAATAATGACTTTCAACCCATGATCAAAGAAAAATAAATCTTTTGCCCCAATAAGGCTTTTTTAAGACTAGAATCCCCTTTTTAAATGGATAACAGCTAAGAGGCTACTGGCAATCTATTTATTTCCAAAGCTGTGTTTTAACATTGGCTGCATAGAAACTGGACAGCAAGTGGCCCCTAGGGTCTCCAAAGTTAAAGCTTTTAAAATAAAGTTGGTATGTAGCATTTGGAAACATATTGTTCGGAATTTAAGTTTTAATATCTAGGAATAAACAGAGCATTAAATCAAGCAAAACTGTGACAAGGCCAATATGCACATGGATCATGCCAGCGAGGCATCCTCAGCCTTTGTTCACAGCTTAACAAAACTGTGCCGTCACACCACTTTAGTTCAACAGTGCCTGTCGAATGGGCATCAGCAGATGAGCCAATGCCTGTCATACACACAGCTCCGGGATGGTTTGAAAGCCAGGGCTTATTCGACCCCCAAGTCTAGTTGGAAAGTGAGGAGGATTTTAAATCATCTAAAGACACCACCAACCTCTCCCCTCCCCAAAGTTAGAAAGGAGTGGGAAGAATGAAGAGAGAGAGAGAGAGAGAGAGAGAGAGAGAGAGAGAGAGAGAGAGAGAGAGGTGTGAGAGGTGTGTTGTTTAAAAGGAGAAAAGTGTATTCAGGCAAGGAAAGCACTTTTCATACTTGTTTTCTATGTGAAAGCAATTATAAAAGTTTTGCAATCATAGAATTTTTCTTACAGTGACATTCCAGATAGTAAAAGAAAAGTCCGATATCCTTGTTATTTTAAGATTTTGACATGTTTTGGGGCCTTGGACCAACCAAATAAACATTCTTACATCAGGCTAGGAGGGTATTACTGGACCAAGAGGACACGCAACCCCATGTTGTTCAAAGGGGTCTCTCTTCAGATGTAATGCTGGCTGTGTGGCTGACTGTGTTGACCAAACTGCATTCGCTTTTAAATTTACTCTGAGCTCTGGTCTCCGTGAACATTTAATCTGCTTCAGAAGAGAACCCCGGAGAAAACAAACCTGGTAAAGAGGATTGTTCCCTTTCCTTCAAGTTAACAATTACAGAAAAAAAAAAAAAAAGAAAGAAAGAAAACCAAACTGCCTTATTTTCCTCCTATAACACTGATCACGAGATTCGGCTTTTGAGCTTTAATAAGTGGTGGGGAGGTGCCTCAGAACTTTCCTTCCGTTTAATTAAGTGTGCCCACTCCTCTTCAGGCGTCCAATCAGTAAGTGGGAGGGGACCCCGTGCAAGGCTGGGGAGCCCCAGCGGTAGGAGCAAGCCGAAGGTGCTTCGGAGCCCCCCCAGGGTCTGGTGCTACTGGGATGGGTCCAGGAGGGGCGCAGAACTCCATCCACCACAGTTACAGAGCCCCCCACCCCTCACCCCACACCTCTCCACGTCTGTCTTTCACTCTGCTACTGTCAGTTTGCTGCCTGTACTTGGGCTGTCTCTTTTCCAGCCTCTACCCTGTGAGTTTCTGGCCTGCCAATTTCAACTTGAAGCTTCACTGGGCTGATTTGATGCAAATACCTCCAGGGAAAACCCTGAAACTGATGAACAGTTATGTCAAGTCGATTTTGCACCATCGGGAAAAGGTAACCTCTGCGAGAAAAAAAACAACAAGGTTAAAGAGACAAGGGCTTTTCACGTGTAATACCTCTGCTGCACATCTCGTTCACTGTTTACCATCCCTCAGAAATTGTAACTGTCAGAATTAGTCCTAATTGCAGATGCGAAAGCTGCCATTATAATAAAAACAGAGGCAGTGCAGGCATTAAATGTAGCAGCCTAATTTGTGAGACTACAGAAAAGGTAGAGTAAATGAATATTTCATTACTTTAATTACCAGGGACTACTCTTTTCTTGCCGTCTTATGATAAGTGTTGCTGTAACTAGCAACAGCAAACATCCACTAAAACATAAAGTGCAATAATCGTCCTGCTGTCAGGATCACCGCTTTAAAATACGAGCAGAGAAAAAATATAATGGTTTATCTATTTCTTAGAGATTGCAGAAGTAGGAGATGGAAATTCATTTAATGTCAGGGAGAAAAAACGCACACACAAAGGCACCAGTAAACAGGTTTTAGTCAGAGAATAATGGCTCCAAGAGAGAGTAGAAAAAAATATCAGTTGACTATACATCCGAAAATGCTAGCCCTAAAAGAATGCTGGAAAGGAGAAAGTAGGAGGTAATCGTGTTTGGATTGTTTTGAGACAAAATTTTGTTTTGTGTTGCACAATGTAATTGCTTGAACATCAGAAAATAAAACTCAAGTGACTAGGGGAAAGACGAGGAAGGCAAGTGGTTTTCGAATGATTAAGCAAAGGTGGAAAAAGTTCAAGTTGGCAAAAGTTTAGAAGCTCTGTCCAGTTCCATTTAAAAAAGACTAGATAAAGCCTGCCAGAAAAGGGACTTTGCCTGCAGTTCCAGAGTCTGATTCATAAGATTTGGGGAATATCAATAATGACCACTGATGCCTTGAGAAAAGCTAGGCACCTCCCTGTAAGTGTCACTTTTGGGTAAGGAGGCCCCCAGGAGGTGGGAGGTGGCTGGATGTTGGGAGGTAGGCCTGAAGGTGGGGGTGTGGTTGAGGAGGTTGCTGAGACTGGTTGAAGCCAGCTTGTCTCTGCATTTATCACTCTGTCCCAGAGGAGGTGTTTGTTCAACATAGCAGTTGGACAGCACAAAAACACTGTGGCCAGAAGCCCTATCAAAGAACCTACTGACACGTATCATTTGTGGTCTTGGTTTCACAGAGCAAGGTTCCCTCACACTTTATCTGCACAAGTATAAAACTCTACACATTTCTAAGTGTTGGTTATAGTTTTAAATCCCCCTCCTCTTTTAAAAAAATTCTGTAAACACTACTTTAAAATATCATCTTTATTCAGGACTCCAGAATACTGTTTTAAAAACCATAATAATTTTCAATGAATTAAGCAAAATCTGTGCTAAGCTTGGTAATATTGAAGGAAAAAAAGGAGAACAGTTTAAAGGCATAAAGGTAGTAATTTATCCTAAATAATATGCTTAAAAGCTCAGATTAATAGGTGGAAATAAGTTTTGTAAGAGTCATGTGGCATAGGGAACTCTTTTTCCCCCCAATAATAAATCCTATTAAACAGGAATCTATATTAATTCTTCACTTCTATGACTTGTGTTTAAGTGTGTTTCATTCATAAGTTAGACGACTGTAGTGAAAGTTAAAGACAGAAAGTGCCAGAATTTGGGTCCTAAGGTACATTTGTGTTTGTGTACATATGGGAATGTGTGCATATGGGCTGTGTTTAATTTTCCAGTTCCCATCAGCAGGGCAGAGGTGATGGGAAATCTTTAGAGGGCAACCATTGTGCCTAGAGATAGTTCCCTCTTAATAGGTCTATTTATTATGGAAACACAGTTTACTGAGTTCTTTCTATATAAACCTCACCTTTTAAAATTGAGAAATCTCATGATTTGAAACACTTCCATTGGTGTGTCTAGAATAGGAACTCAGGTACTTCCAAGAATAGGCAAATTGCAAATTTTCTTTGATTACAGTTATTTTGATATACAAGGCCCTATAACTACTATTTAAATTAAGAAACAGTGAGTGATATGCTTTATTGATAGATCATGTGGACACTGAATTCCTTGAAATTTACTCATTCATTTGAAGAAAAAAACCTCAGATCTTGCATAGCATGATATTTTAATTTGTTGGTATACGATTGAATACCTCTTATTTCAGGTGGAGATGGCTATCACCTTGTCAGAAGTATTACTTTTCTTTCTCAGAATTAGTTATTAAAAGAAATGTGATGCTGTATATAAAGAAGGAAAATCATTATGTTTGAATATTAGCACACCATTAACTACTATAAAGGAATCTACTATATCTCTTAGTGTACAAAGTTTTTTTGTCTGTTTGTTATGGTAAACCATTAATGACAATTACCTATTCCCAAAAGAATGTGATCATTTACCTTTATCACCTGAAATTATTTTAAATTGTTTCCACTGCATCCTGGAGATTTAAAACTATACCTGTGTATCTTTGCACTTGTGATGAATAAAGTTGACTAAACTGACCAATTCTGGGTTTATTGTTTGATTAAAAGAATGTTTTTATTTGAATGGAATTTGAAATTATATCTCAATATTTAAGTTTAGAGTTAGACCTTTTCAAGCTCAGCGAGAGAGAAAAAGAGAGAGAATAAATGTGTTGAAATAACACAAACAACCAAGAAAAAAATGAAGAAAACCTTAAAAATGGACTACATACACTGAATGTGCTATTTCATATTCTAGGTTATAGGAAAAGTTATCCAGTCTTAATTTTTAGTAATGCTTTTAAAAAAGAGAGTAAAAGGTAACATGAATATGTACACTAACAGTTCTATATTTTCTTCTAACTCTAACGTCTTCAGATCTCAGTCCTTCCAGTCAGCTGAGTGGTAGAACTAAATTTGCGAATAATCACGAATCATTATAATGATTACATTCCTCCATTGCAAAATGAAAGCATGGTTCAATCAGAGCCTTCTTGCAGTCTTTGCTCTCCATGGACCTCTCATGTGTCCAGGCTCCTTGCTCTTCTGAGTCGGATTTTTAAAGCCCATATTAATTTCTAACCAGGACTGCAGACCTACTGGAAACGTGCATGACTTTTATCAGCACCCGTGCCTCCTTGGGTCACAAACACACAATATCTGATGAGACATTGATCATCGTCCTTCTCCTTTCTCTTCAACTCCTCTAACTTTCCTGTCAGAAGCTTGAAAAAATATGCACAGTTACTGTTGCTGAGGGGAGACAAAGTTTAACTTCTGGGTTGGCAATTGGAGAATAATTCATGAGCAGATTTCTAGCAAATGATATGATTTGCTAAATTTTGGTCTTTGATTTATATTTATGTACTCCTGCTACTGCTAAGGTTTTGCCAACCTCAATTAGATCATGAATGAGGTCATTTTAATTCAACCCCCAAACTGTGACCTGACCATGGTCTGAAAGTGTTCGAAAAGTCATTTTAAGCCTCCCTTTGATTTGAAAAGGAATACTGCATGCTTGGTCGTTCATACAAATAACATAAAACTTAATTATTGGATGATTTGGCAGGGGACCTTCCTGCCAAACAACAGTCAATGCCAGCGACTGTGACGCTGGTGCTGCTCCCCCCACCCCCAGCCCACAGCCCCCTTGTGTACAGGCGCTTGTTCATTGTGTTTCAGGGTAAGATGCTTTCAGATAGGATTTCAGGATCTGGGAGGCAGGGTGCAACTCGAAGGGCGTACCATATTTATAACTCCAGTTAAAAAATGCTGTCTCACCTAGAAGGGAAGTAGATCTGCGCTGTCAAATCACCAGGAGGCTGTGACAAAGGGAGCTTGCAGCCTGACACGGTGTAACAACATAGCAAACACCTTTAATTCTGTCACGTCTCATACCCTTTACTTTCTCACACGTTTATGGCTGCTCGAACGTTGACACCTACACTCTTTTTCGAAACTAAATAAGGCAATCTTATTTCAGCCCAAATGCAACACCTGTAAAGTTATTCTTGTGCCCGGCAAAAAATAACCATTAACTCCTTCCTCATAAAAGCCACTCTGCTTGCGTTGGAGGAGCTGGTAACGGCCCCAGCTGGAGGCCCTGACTCTCAGAGGTCCACATGACCTCCCAGCTCTGAAAGATAGGCGAGGCTTCCCCCTCAAAGAGATGCAAAGGCTGAGATAATGTCACTGTCCGAGCTGGCCTGCTCCAGCACTTCCTGTTGAAGCCCCTTTCTTCATCACAAACTTCTGGTGTCCTTTATAGTAAGAAGAGAGGCCCCAGCTGCTTCATTCCCTCTAGCGACTGAAGTCTAATATTTTAAAAGCTAGAAATGAAAATAGCTTTTCTAAAGATATTTCCTGGAATTTTTAATGTGCTGCCTTGATTCCTTCTTTCTATCTTTTTTTTTTCTTTGCCAATTATAAACCACCATTTGGAGGGCTTATGAGCAATGTAAGTCCACCTCATCTAATTAAACCACATTGTTTTAAAAGCTTGAACAGTTTTCATGTCTACAAGACTTGTCTGAATAATAAACTGCTAGAGCCAGAATTCCGAGTGTCTTTGGAGAGCCAGGATTTCATCTGCTGAGTGCAAAAGGCCAGGCACAGAAAGAGTTAAAGAGTGTTCCTGCATTGCTAGTAGGTTAATATCACAGCTGCCTGGTAAAGCATTATCCCCCTACCTCACTTAACAAAAGCCTCCTTTTGCAAACAGACTCCCACTTTCCCCCCAAGTGTCCAAAGGTGTTTACTGAAGTAAATCTGCCTAAATCCTTCATTGCTTGGGTCATGGGGGTAGGTAGGAGGGGTGGAAGGTGTAGGGATAATCTCTTTTCGTAAATTCTGTAAATCTTCTGGGAAAAAAAAATCAGGAATCTGTGTCACATGTTCATGTACAACTGTTAATATATCCGTTAGTTTTAATCTTATACGTGAAATATGCCTCGATGGCTATTGGAAAAGGCCCCTTTTCAAATAATTCTGCTCTTTGGAGAGATTGTGCTTTCAAAGTTTGTGTGTGTGTGTGTGTGTGTGTGTGTGTGTGTGTGTGTGTGCGTTGAATGTGAAATCTAATTGCTGAAGGAAAACTGTTGGTATCTTCAAAGTGGAAAAAGACAAGACAGTTTAGGAGCAAGATAATGTAGCTGAAAACTTGTCACAAGAGGTTTCTGCTCTTGCCGTGGTCTTGTCCCAGTACCATTAACTGCATGTTACTTTTGCATGTTGAGAATGGAGGCAAATAACACAGTAAAACCTGACAGGTCCGCCTGCAAGGGTTTAAACAATTCCTAGTAAGAAGGAGCCCTTTAGGCACAAACTTTCCCTCTCTCTCTCTCTCTCTCTCTCTCTCTCTCTGGAGAACATGAATACCACCAACCCCTCCCTACAAATCCTGAAGCATCCAGTTTGAGATACAAAAAGGCTGTCATCTCACAAATGTTAAACATACTAAAAAAATCTGAAAAAAAAAAGTATAGAGAAGGTGTGAAAAACGTGGCACTTTACAGCCCTCAAAGCTTTTTAAAATAGAACAACTTTTCCCCCTAAAATTCTTTTCAGAGAATTTTTTTTTCCTTTTTGGCTCATTTGAGAGTTTCTTTCTTGGCTTTTTTCCCCTTTCATTTGAAAATATGAATTATCATAAAAAGTCAGGGGGGGGGGAATAGGAAAGTCTTTTCCAGTTTTCCTGAGGATTTATCAGTGTGCTCAGGCTGGGTGTGAGTGCCCATCTCTGCAGCCAGGCCAGGGGGCCCTGTCTCCAGCTCACCCCTCCTCTCCCACCACCCCCAGCATCCTCATCTCCCCTCTGATGGTGAACAATACTAGCTAGAACAGCCACATCTGAGGCAGCATTCAAGGGCGGGAAGTCCACACACCTGATCCCAAATCTAACAGGCTTCTCGGGGAGAATTCGATCCCTCTCTGACACTTTTTACCTCAAGTGTTGAGCGGGTGGCCATGAATAGTACAGACATGCCATCTTGTAACACTATATGCCTGTCAGGAGGGACAGGGCCTGGTTGAGCACCAACTATATAAGGCTGGTAACTAGGGGAAGCCCAACAAACAGCCACAAACACCTAAGTTATTTTACTCAGCTACTTTCTCTCTCTCTCTCTCTCTCTCTCTCTCTCTCTCTCTCTCTCTCTCTTTCTTTTCATCTTGGCTTTCTGTGGCAGAATGCAAATGGAGCCTGGCGGCGGTGAAAGGGCTGAATTGTGATTAAGAAGAAGAAGAGCTCCTTTCTTTGTTCTCCCCTCAGGGGATGTTTACTGGGAGAGACACAGCGGATCAGATATGAAAGGCATTCAGGTCAGCATTGATGTGAGCGAAAGTGAAATCATACCTAAGGCATTCAAAAGACCGCCGTGTCAGGGGTTCAGCTAACGGTGCAGCTACTGTGCGTGTGTGTCTTCCCGGAGAAGGCAAAGATCTTTTCACAGACGAAAAGGGGTTTCTCCCTGATTTTCTACAAAATTATAAAAGTCTCCCCCACCCCATTTACTTCCCACCACAGGACACAGGAGTTGGTATTTTCTCTCCTCGTGGACCACACGCGAAATCAGACCAACTTCTAATAACTGTATTACCTAAATGAACCAGCAAGTCACCATCTGAGCTGTGAAATCTCTCTTTTTTTCAGCAGGTGTATTCATGTGGGCTACATATATGCATAATATGTAGGGGAGAACTGAGAGGAGAGAAAAGCCAAAAGACACAGGCTGGGGTGGCTTTTCCTCTCACCTCCTCAAGAAGAAACAACACACACTCACACACACACACACACACACACACACACACACACACAGTATAAAAACAGCACAGAACACCTTAAAACGAAATCCTTTATTTACTTTGTAACTACTAGTTACACTTTTCTTGAGAGCTTTCACTCTGACACAACTGTCACCCAAGATAAAAGTATTTGGCACATAGCTATTAAGGCAAAGGCTTCCATAGAGCCTTCTGATTATTATCGTTTTCCTTTTTAAAAATTCCTGATGAAGAAATGCTTGAATCTTACTTTTTAAAAGTTTATACTCCCCACAGCCCAAATAGTCATTCAATAGATTTTCCAAGTGGTAAGCTGACGCTGTTGGCATAAACAGAGCTACATAAATATATACAAAATTCACAAATCACAGCAAACACACAAATAAAAAGGAGGTGCCTTGGATATTTCAAGGCTTAAAAATGAAAAGGAAAAAAATTTCATTTCATCTGATTACTAAAGAAGAAAAAGAAATAAAGGAGGGGGAATAGGGCTATATTTATTGGTTTTAAATCATCCTTCCCTCTGCTCTGAATTATATTTTTCAACCTTCACATCTTGGCTAAAAAACATATTTGGGCTTACGTTAACATCTGCTTTTGTGGTGACATTTAATTCTGTATATTTTCAACTAGTGTTTCTGCATCACAGATTTTCCTCCTTTATCTCTTTGCTCTAAAAAGACAACCAAAGAGCAATCAAAAAGGTGTCTGACTTGGCCATTCAGACAATTGCCCCCTTGTGGGAATGCGGGAATGAATGGTACAGTGGACACCCCAGCACCATTGACGTTATAAACATGTAAATGAAACACATTAGAGCAGACAATCAATTGTCTGTGAGCATTGCAAACCTGCACTCCCTCTCTCTGTGACAGGCACAAAATAGTGTCTACCTTGGGAAGCCACGGTGCTGGAGAGGAAAAGGACAAAGAATTCTCTTTCACACAGAAGAAAATGCACCTTAAAAGCCTTGGAAAAATGCAGATGACAAAAACTGTTGCAAGGAAAAGAATCCCCATGTCTTGGAATAGACGCAGCACTGCTAGGGAGCTGGCAATGCCCCCCCCTCCTACCTTCAGGGGAGATACACAATTTTTTTCCCCAGGAAATATTCTTAATATGACATTAAGGCCTTTGATAACCTCTTGGAATTTTCTTTAAGCAAATTAAGAATGAAAGAAGGAAAGCATGTGAAGGCCATAGCAGAGCAGTTCAGCAGGCAACTTTCATCTTGGTTTTACCCGGCTTTGAAAATAAATGCCGAAAGACCTGGATTTATATTTATATTTGTTTGGCAACAGAGAAACAATGTAAAGTTTAAAACCCCTGCCAACTCTTACCCCCGGTGGACCATCACACTGAGAAAGCCACCAACCAGGCTTGCTACTGGCTCTGCTAAGGAAGGCAAAAGCCTGTTTCTACCCCAAATTGACTTAGTTTTTCCAAACGGAAATAAAACAAATAGATCAGCCTAGATACATAGCCCCCAGCGTTGTGTGTGTGCAGCATGACAAAACTTGCAGACCTCCACAGGGAGAACAGGATGGGGATGGAGATCTCTGGAGTACCCTCAGAATGGGGACCTGCGCCACCACAGCTACCCCAGTGCTTTTAAGAGTCAGCAAAACCGGCTTCCTACCAGCTCATCAACTTTATGAAGAAAGCTACTTGCCAGAGATCTCCACGCTTGCAAAGATAACTAAGTCTGTGACCAAGTGAAATCCAAAGGAAACTTCCCCGCCTCGTGTACTGGGGGGCTCCGACTCTCCTGACCCATTCCAATTTCACCACTCAGGGAAGAGAGCTGGGGGTTTCAACCTGAAGAAGGGTTGATTACCTTTCTTTTTCTTTCCATGTAAGCACCTCTGAGATGGGAGAACAACGTCTCTGTCCCTCATCATCTCTCAGCATCACTACCAGAACCCCCAACTCCCTTTAAAGAAGTGGTGAGGAGCAAGGGCTTGTTTTAAACAGAGATAATCACTCCTGCTCATCTGGTGGTTTCTCCTCTAGAACCCAAAGCCCTGAACGCATTCAACTTGATGCCTCTCTACCAACTGTGAAAACCAGAGAGCAAAGGTGTTGGTTAAAAGCTCCACCATCTCCCCCCTCCCACCCCCAATCCTTTAGTGAAAACTCTGGAGAAAAATCAAACGTAACTTTTCTCTCCTTCTTCCGTTTCCTATTTCTTTCCTCATTCAGTTTTCCCCTAAAAGACAACTTCTTTCCCTTCTCTGAAATAAGCAGTTTCCGGATCTGATTTTCCTGACACGGTGCATGTGTCTGTAAGATTTTTCAGAGGCTGAAGCTGGGAGGCGGCAGGCCGGGGAGGCAGGCCCCTCTTCCCAGGCCCCACAGGAGGCAGGAGAGAAGCCACAGCATCCCAGGACCTGCTGCTGCCCGGATCAGGGGCAGAAGCAACAAACTTTGCAAGTTACAAACGGGCTGGACTGCGCCGTGGCAGGCGGCAGCCGGGCACCTCCCCGCCCGGAGTGCTCATTCCTTACTCCAAGGCTGAGCGGAGATAGTGGGGTATAATCAGGGGAATAAAGGGGGGCTGGGTCCCCCGCCTCTTTAGCTTTAGTGAAAGTGTTGCAAAGTGAGTCAGGAGACTGAGGATCATCTGACTGAACTTTCTTGAAACCGACACACATTCTTGTCTGCAGACAACTCGCTTTTTGCCTGCTTCCCCCTCACCCCACTCCTTTCCTCCTGCACATCTTATTTTCTGGGAAGAGATTTCCTCCTTTCCATGTGGGGGAAAGGAGACTGGCTCTCCGCTCTGGGCTAGCTTGGCCCTGGCACTGTCTTGGCTAGGCATCTTACTAGCCTGAGAATCTGGAAGGTTGGAATTCAGATTCTTATTTCTCTCTTTGCATTTATTTTCCTCGAGCTGCTTCTTTCTCCTTTTGCTTTTTAATAATTGTACACAGCATTACCTTCTTAACCAGTGATCTTGACCAGCCTTTCAAACCTACACACTGCGGTATGCTTTTATCTGCTTGTCGCCTTAGTCTATATATTCACTGTTGACTTCATTAAAATTATATAAAGTGCCATCCCAGGTTCTTGGATAGCCACCTTTTTTTTTTCCTTGCAGCGTCTACTTCTATGGTTATTATTGTCATTATTCCTTTCCAGGAATTTCTATATGATGTTGATAAGTATCATCATAGTTAGTGTTATCAGCAGAGACACAAGCTCAAAAGTGACATCTTTTCCATGAATCCAGGAAAGAAGAAAAACCCACTCAGTTCAGATAAATCCTGGCAATTCCCAAAGGAAAAGGATTGGATATGTGTTTGATGAGAAAGAAAATGAAAAAGGTGGGAGGGGGGCTTTTCTACCTGCTTCTCAAAACCAGGACACTGCTCAGTCAGATTGAGCCCAGTGAAAACACTGACAAGTACTCAATTTACAGCACATTTTCTCACAGACTTTTTTGGGGGAAAAGACAGGTAGCAGTCAAAGTTAGGGAAACTAAGCAATAGATAGGCTTGCTGTTATATGTGCAGGGTCTGAGCAAAATGTCTTAAAATGTGCAATTTAACTTTCCACTCCGGAGTGTGGAGGTTTCTCCCAAGTGAGTGGCCGGGTGGAGGAGAACTGGTTGCTGTGCCCATAACTGGGCACCTTCCTGGCACTCTGTTCCACCTGCAAAGCCCCCAAGGGCTCCCTCTCAGCTAGCATCCCAGGGGTTCCCTCTCTCTTTGCAGAACTGGGCCAAGTGGCCTTGTCCTCACTGCTGAGACCAGGCTAGTCACCGGTGGCAAAATCCTGAAGGGGGGTAGGAGGAAGGCAAGAAGAAACACACACTTTAAATAGTCTTCCCTGGAAAAGAACACTTCTGGGGGCCTTGATTTAAATCTCATTCTCCTTTCTTTCTTAAAAAAAAAAAAAAGACTGTTTAACATAAGGGGGGGGGCCTCCTTGACACAAAGCTTTTGTTATCCAGTTGATCAGCAACGTACTTTAGATACTTGTAAGGGGGAAAAAAAGCCCCACAACAGACATTGATTTTAGAAAATCAATAACCAACATTTAATAAAAGGAGCAGAGGAAACACAAGAGAGGAGAGAGGGACATTAGGTGTAATTTTAGTGTCTACTAAATTACCCAGAGATGGAGAAGGGGAGGTCTCCTGTGTAAGGACCACCTTAAATAATACCAGGCACGGGAGTGAAGAAAAAAATTAAATTAAAAGGGACACACACACACACACACACACGCACACACACTCACTTAAGAGAGGCAGCCTGAACTGAATCTTGGGGAAGCAGCTCGGAATATATTATTGTACTTGTTTTTTTGTAATTCTAAGCCAAGCAAATAGATCAAAGACAGCACAAAGAGGGAAAAGGCAGGATAACATAACGAACAGTTTCTGACTAAAATTCCTCTATCACTCCCCCATATGGCTCGACACCTCCACCACAACAGGCAAAAGACACACACACACACACACACACACACACACAGAGAGAGAGAGAGAGAGAGAGAGAGAGAGAGAGAGAGAGAGAGAGAGAGGCATCGTTTGTCTCTAATCAAAATCCTCTCGTCTTTGTGTGTTCCTCCTTCCAGCGCCCCGCGATGCCCCCAGCCGCCCCCTCTCTGCGCCGCGGGCACCGGGCCGGGCCGGGGGCCACGCGCACGTCTTCTCTAGAGGAAAGTTGGTCCGGGTGGGCCGGGCGCCCGGCCGGGGCTGGGGCCGCGGGAGGCCGGGCGGGCGCTCGCCCCGCGCCCCTCGCCCGCTCGGGAGCGTCTACGCGGCCGGCGCCGGCGGCTCCGGCTGAGCGCGGAGGGAGCGAGAAGTTTCCTTTCCGAGTCTGGGCTGGCGCTGCTTAGCTTGTTTGTTTTGAAGGGCTGTTTTTTTTTTTTTTTTTTCTTTTTAAACTCAGTATCCTCCGTCAGCTCCCGCCGGCACCCTCTCCAGCCCCCAGCCCTCTCCCCTCCCCCAGGCGCCGTCCGCACACTTGCCAATCACTTTTCCCTTTTATTCCCACGATTTTGTTTGGGGGTAATACCTAGGGGGTCTCTCGCCCGCCGGCTCGCCCTCCCGCGCTCCGGCTCCCCCACCCCCGTCCCTGCTCTGCCCCTCTCCGCCGTGGACCCGCGAGCCTGTCACCCCTCCCTCGAAACTCCCGCCCGGGCTGCGCGCCCCCCGGACCCCGGCTCCGTCCTCCCGCCCGGCTCCGCCCGGGTGGCGGCTCCCGGACCGGGGGGGAGCCCGCCCGCCCGGCCCCCGCGCCCCGCCGGCCGCCGGGCAGCGAGCGGCCCGGGTCCCCGCGGCCGCGACCCCCGCCCGGGCGGCGCTGGGCTCGGGAGGCGCCGGCGGCTCCGGGAGAAACTTTCCGCCCCGCGGAGGCGCAGCGGCCCCGCCGCCCGGACCCGCCCTGCGCCGCCGGCCTCGGGCGCGGGGCTGCGCCGGCCCCTCCCCGGCCCCCGGCCCCCAAAAGTTTGGTTCGGGCCGCTTCTTACCGTTTTTCCTCCGGGGATTGGCTTGTTTGCGCCTCTTGCACCGGGGGCCATCCGCCATGATCGGCTGCTTCATTGATAAGAGCGGGTCAGATGGCACTTCGCATGGACTCGGCGCCCGGCTCCGGCTGCTCGCAGGCTCGATCTGGCAACAGACACAGCGACAGTGTGGGCATCGCCCCCGGGACGCAGACCCCGGCCCGGCCCGCGAGCCAGCGCCCGCCGCCCCCGCGCCCCGCGCCCGGCGCTTTGTGCTTGTGACTGTGCGCTGTGCTGCGCTCGCTAGGGGATCAGAGAGACCAGAATTACATCTTCCACATGAGTCATGACTCCTGACCGTCCGGGGACGGCGCCCGGCGCGGGCCGCGGACCCTCCGCTCCGCCAAGTGCTCAGCCCGGCTCGGGAACTTGGGGCGCGGCGCGGCTGGCTCTCGCGCTCCTCGCGGCCCGGCCCCCCCACCCCCCATTCCCCAGAGGAAAGAAACAAACAAACAACGCGAAACGGCCTCTGGATGAAGAACACTCGGGTAAATTGATAATAGTAATTATTGGAAGCCCACTCGCCCCGCGCCCCCTCCCATCCCGTTCCGAGTGGATCGAGGCACCGTCTCTTCCTCCCCCCCACGCCCTCCGCCCCCCAAATTAAGATTTCCCATTTTACGGGGCAATAAGAAATATAATTATAAGCCTCTTTGGACACTGTTTCTCTCCCCCCCCCAGCCACTTGGACAATATTTACTTAAGTATTTCTCCCCCCTCCCCACCTCACACTGGCTCCCCCACGCTGGTCCCCTTAAATAGATCCAGTAGGAAAAAAAAATTTTTTTCCCCCCTCATGAAAAGAAAGAGAAAGTCCAAGCGCAACGGCAATACTTTTAAGCTCTACTAAATGGTCGTATCCTCTTTAGCTTCGAAACTTTTGTACCTAAAAATCGAGAGAGGCGCTGCATTTTTTTTTCCCCCCTCCAGCTGAAACTGTCAAAACTTGGAGAAGGGTAACCTCGGGAGCAGGCAGGAGAGGGGAAGAGTCCTGAAACTCCGCGGAGGCTGGGAAGATGCTGCGCCTCCAGGATTAGTTTAAACAGGGGGCTATAAAAGATGTAACAGATGCAAACTGTAACACCAGGGCCATTAACCCTTTCTCTGCCGCCGAGCACACTCAGTCCCCACGCCCCACACCTATTGTCTGCGCTGCTAGAACCTTTGCGGAAAACCTGGAAAGTGAGTATCACTTTCCACACATTTGCTGAGAGGGGTGAGGGGGGGCAGAGAGAAGGGGAAGTGGATATTTTAGAAAGCACCTTAAGTTTACCTACGCATACGCAGTAGAAGACTTTTCAGTCTGACACATTTTTTTTTTTAAATATTTCTTGCCTGTCCTATTGATTTGAAATTGTAAGGGAAAATATCCTGAAATAAAGAAATAGTCACACAAGTGTCTGGGATGAAACAGCTGGCCTGTTTATATTCATGCTGAGACTTACACAGGACTGCACAGAAGTATATGTTTAATAAAGTAAGTTGCTAGTTTTATTAGCGTTTTGTGTGTGTGTGTGTGTGTGTGTGTGTGTGTGTGTGTGTGTGTGAGAGAGAGAGAGAGAGAGAGAGAGAGAGAGAGAGAGAGGGCATTAGTGCTGTAAACTTTATCTCTGGCTGTTATTCCTAACTCTGGAGCAAGTAAGCTTGCCCTCATCATTATAGAGGGAGCATATAAAATACATAAGTAGGTGGGAGATAAGCACATTTATGTTAGCCGGGCTCACCACTCTTCCTGGGAAACTCCTGCTATTTCTCTCTTGACTTTTCAGTGCCAAAGTATGGAATGGGATATGTGTGTGAGAGAGTCTATTAAATCCATGTCTATGTTACTTTGCCATTTAAAATACAATTTCAAAAGTTATCCTAATCTAAAACCCTGATATCCTGACAGCAGTTTTCTCCCCAGCTGTAGTTAACCCCCTCTTTACTCTGGTAAACGACTCAAGTTCCATGAAGACTTTCACTTCTTTATTTATAATCACAGAAGTGAGGTGTTACTTCACACACATACACACACACAAAGAATGAAATAAAGAAATGAAACTCGCTAAGCAGACAAAAACAGTCAACTTTCTGCTTAGAAAACAGCCTTCTCCAGTGGGAGAGGGTGGACTGCCATGTCTAAGAGAAAGACTTGCCCCCCACATTTGCTAGGTCTGTATGGATCAAGTTTTATAATCATTAACAGGTATTTGCCAAGTTCTAATTGCTGGATAAAATGGATTGGAAGTAGATGCGAACATAAAGCCAAGCTCACCCCTCGATGAGTTTTTATTCCAACCATACAGTTCTCAATAAAACTTTTCCTAGGCTGAGTAGCAAAAGGCACCTTTGGTTACCTGAATGGACAGGTACAGTGTAAATTATTGGGGAGGAGGTAGAAGGGAGAGAAAAGGGAGGAGAGAGGGAGAGAGAGCAAGAGAAAGCGATGAGGCCACTCTTGGGGAAAGCATGCCATAAAGAAGCTAAACCCACCTGAAATTCCTACCCACAGACACCGCTTCTCACTTCAGACTCACATCCCCACTCAAAATGAGAAAATTAGCAAAAGACGATGGGGGGACGAACACACCAAAAAAGGAGAAAAGGAGAAAAAAAAAGGGGGAAAAAAACCTACCTGCGAAGTCTTGTTTGTAGTTTTGGCCAGAAATGGTGAGAAGAAAAAGCATGAAGAAGCCGCGAAGTGTGGGGGAGAAAAAGGTGGAAGCGAAGACGCAGCTCCCGGAGCAAACTGTACAAAACCTCGCCAAGAGTGTCGGGAGGCAGGACCGTTATTCCTGCGGAGCAGGTTAGAACTGATCTCTTTCGGCCACTCCAGGAAACACAAACCTGGGGACGGACTGACGTGTTACGCCTCTTCTAATGACATTTTTTTCTTTTTCTTTTCTGTAGGAGAGAGAGGACAGACCCTGAAACACGCGCCACCTATCTTTGTGGGGAGGGATAATTGAAGCGCCCTGAGCGTGAGCATCATGTGAAAACGTGATCGCCAAGTTTCTCTCTGGGAAAGGATCTGGGATAGATTATACCTTGAAGTCTCCGCAAACGCTTATAGTGGAAGAAATGAAATTCCACCTCCCTCCCTTCCTCTCTCTCTCTCCCTCCCTCTCGCCTCTCTCCCTCCCTCCCTCCCTCCCTTCTCCACGCCCCCCCCCCCCCGCAAGCCTTTGGCATCCCTATCCTCATCACTAAATCCTACAGAGTACAGGGCGGAAAACGGTGCACACCATTCACAGAACTGAAGAACTCCAAGGGGCGAAAGTTAAAGGGAAAGATCCTGGGTCCTCGCTCCAGATCGCCTCTTCTTAAAGCAGATATCTCTAATGACCAGATTTGAGATGCACATCAAGTTGTGTGGATATCTCAGCACGGCTTCTGGAACTAAATTATTTGCCTTTTTCTTAATTATTTTTTTTAAGATGCCACAGCCCTGGGGGGGGGGTTAGGGGGGAGCTACATCTGAACTGCATCTTATGGTGTGTGTGTGTGTGTGTATGTGTGTGTGTGTGTGTGTGTGTGTGTGTGATGAATTTGTGGATTGGATCCTGATATTTTGGTATTTTAATAAAGGGTTTCTAAGCAAATGGATATAGACCGCTGGGTTGACCAATCTCTGGATCTCTCTAGAGCTCACGGAGAGAGACCTCACTACAAAGTGAGGGAGAGAGTGGATAGGGAGGCAGGAGGAAGAAGGAGAAAGGCCATGCAGGAACTCAGCAGAAAAGGGAGAGACAGATATTAAACGGCATGGGGTCCAAGTTTTGGAGTATATATATTTTTTGATATTGCAATTAAAGTAAAATTAAAAAGAAAAGACTCCACCTTTGCTCTGAAGGGATTGGTTATGCAAATATGGAAGGGATTTCCTGGAGAATACAGCTTTCTACTGTATGGTTAATTAAATAATCACTCA
Organism: Muscardinus avellanarius; assembly: GCF_963383645.1. Classification (NCBI taxonomy): domain Eukaryota; kingdom Metazoa; phylum Chordata; class Mammalia; order Rodentia; family Gliridae; genus Muscardinus; species Muscardinus avellanarius. Next base: position 90,692,053 of record NC_137787.1, on the reverse strand, counting down.
AAAGCTTCCAACGTGACGCTTCTGTCGTAATCCAATCAGGTTACATAGGTCCTAAACAAGAAAGATATTTTCCACATCTGGAAGTCAGCAATTTAGCAAGTACTGCACATTATTAACCAATTCAGAGCCCACTTCCCAGGGGAATTTTTTTTTTTTTGAAGTTTAAGTGTTCTTAACCAATGCTCTGCTGTTTTGTTAATCAAAAAGCTGGTTTACACTGCACATAATTGGAACTAATATAGAAGTAAATAAAGACAGCCAAAATTGAGGATGCTGAGCACAGGCATTTATCAGAAAAGGAAGAAATCTCTTAGCTTCTCTGATGGTTCAGGCTCAATTTCTCGAAGTACTGTGAGGCTCTTTTCTTTTTTCTTTCTTTCTTTCTTTTCTTTTCTTTTTTTCTTTTTCTTTTCTTTTCTTTCCTTTTTTTTTTTAATGAAAGTACTTGAGAACCTTAGAGCACAAATAAAGCTCCAGTCCCAGTCTTTGGACTCGCTTAGAAAGGTAAAGGTAGAGGTGTGAAAAGGACCAAAGGATTCCCTTACACCAATTTTCCTGTTTTAATATGGTTCAGTATGTTGCAGATCCCTGTTTTCAGCCTGATGAAATCTGAAACAAATAATACCCCGATCCAACACTAGACTTTTACTTATATTAAGATAAACTGCTTTGAACTGTGCTTTGAATGGATGCCTAAAGCAAGACTTTGAATACGAGAGTCACTGGCAATTGCATTCAAAGGAGGGCAAAGCCACCACATGAGTTGCCACATCCACGCTCTCAGAGGTACACGGCTTTGTATATTTTGTATGTTTATTTTTCTGAGGGGCGTAATAGCCACCCAGCGTGACCACAGCTAGCTCTTGTTTTAGGATGCAAAGAAAGTAGATTTTTACAGTTGATTGCAGACTCACCTCTTTCCTAGTTTGAATATTTATTACAATGAGGAAGAATGGCTGGATAAATTAATTTCTCCCTTACCTCATCACCTATAGGCACTCAAGATCTTTAGGTTTAAAATTTTACTCAAAAAGAACATGAATGATTTCTAACATGGAACACAGTCTTAATGATGTGTTTGCATCTCTCTTACTACTATATAGCTGTACTAAAATGCATGACTTATCAAGTTCCCTGTCTGAGGCTTATCACTGCCACTCATATGCTTCCCCCTCCTCCTTTTCTATTTTTTTAATTAAAAAAATCGGAGTTCAGCTCTCTCTGGAAGTTTGCCTTTCAGCCCTGTTTCTTTCATTCCCCAGGAAGAAGTCCATTGCACCGGGTGATTTGAGCAAAGACTTCTCTCCTGGTGCTCAGGTAGCCAAAGGAGGCTTCCAGCCTAGGAACAGACTTTAGGTCAAAGGATCCAATCAGAATCGCTAACACAACACTAGTCTTTATTATGTATATTAAATGTCTTATTACTTGGGATCTGATTTTTAAAAGACTATTAAGTATTTCCATTAAAAACACCTGATCATCTGATTACCCAGAGCTCAGTCATCTTTCAAGAGGTAGGCGACAGCCCCCAACATTTAGCACTGGATCTTCTAAACGCAAGTCTTAGACCTTTTTTTTTTTTAAAGCAATTTTAGGGTACAAAAAAATAATAAAGTTCCCATTAAGGTGGGTGTTGAGGCGGTGGCGCGGGCAAGGTCTCCGCGAGGGCTGAGCGCGGGCTCGGTGGGCCCCAGCCCCTGATGGCACGCCCCTCCCGGAGCATTTGGTCGATGGTGTTTTCACCATCGCAGAGGCAATGGCGTTGGAGGAAGCCGGAATATAAATGTGTTCGGAACACTCCCTCAGTTCGAGGGCCAGGTTGGGGACAATGGGGACCGTGGGATCAGCGGGACACAGGAGCGCAGGACGCAGGGAAAAGTCGAGAGAGGACTTAGGGACTGCTAGCTTTCGGCTCCTCACGCTGCAAAAACAAGTCCTGCAGACGAACTGCTCCTCACCGGTCTGCTTTGCCCATTAATAATCCACTTTGAGATTAGCGCAGACGAAGGGGATTAAAACAACAGATACATGCAAATGCGAAGTAATATTGCAATCGACATTGGAGGGGGGAAATCATTCTTTAGGGTTTCCCTGGGTGAAACAAACTGCTCTGCTAGGATTCCCACCACCCAGGCAGGGTGGGAAGGATGCACTTTTGTTTTCCAGTTCTCAGCGAGCCGGACCCGGTGCCTGTCCCCCCATTCACCTCTCAGTCCGTCAATTTCCTCAACTTTCACAGGCGCTCCCCCTCCGGCCCTCCCCCCATTCCGCTCGCCGGCCCAGATGCCCGCCCGAAGAGGTACAATGTTTCTGCCCTTGAACACACAACACAGGCTGTCAAAGGAATTCGAATTTGGCCACAGCTAATGATTTTTTTTTAAAAAAAGCAAATTCTGTTTATTTTGTACCATGTGGAGGAAATTTAAAAAGGCATCTATTCCCGTTCTGAAACGGAATTGATCTTCCTTCCAGAGGAATTATTTCCACCTTGTGTTGTTACGCAGAAGGTGGGCAACTTCTTGGAGAGTAGCGAGCAAAGGGCGATGAGAGGACCCCAGGACTGGGGTGTGTGTGTGGAGGGGGTGGGGGACGGCGGGGCCCAAGCTAAACCAAACGGCTTTCTCACGTGCAAACTCGCAATCCAATCCATTCGGAGTTGAGCCTAGGATTGGAGGGGAAAGTCTATTAAAAAAAACAATAATAAATCGGGACCCTCTCTCGGAGAAGCTCTTTCAAACAAAACCAAAACAGGACCAGAGAACCGCAGACCGTCCCCAGCATCCCCGCTGCGAGCCCCGCGGGCTCTGGAATCTAGCACGTCACCTGGCCTCAGCAGGGCCGCCAGCTGAGGGCTTTATTTTAATTTTATTTTATTTTGAAGTAAAGGCTGAATCTCGGCTTCAGGGCTCCGGCCCACGTCTTCACTGACAGGAACCAGCAAACTTCGGGACCCAAATGAGCATCTTAATTTATTGATGTAAAACAGGTCTGCTGCCGTCCCCAGTGGTCGGCGCGCTCTGCCCCCTCCCCCGCCCGGGGCCCTCCCCGCCGTCCCAGGGACCGGCCCCGAGCACGTGGGGGGGTCGGCCCCCGCCCCCGCCCGCGCCCCGCGACCCCCGCCCGCCGCCCGGTCAGCTGACCTGGCTCGCCGCCCGCCCCCCCGCTCGCCGCCCCGTTTCCGGTCCCCGGGGTCCCGGAGCCGCGCTCGGAGCAGGAGCAGCCGCGGCCGGGAGGTGATGCTGGGGCCTGATTATCATGAGAAAGGCTGTGCCTGGAAAAGCCTCCTCCACGCGACTGTCAATCTCACTCCGGGGCGGGTGGGGGGACGGAAGGGGGCCCCGTAGGAGTCACCAGAAAACTTGGAGCAAGTTGGATGCGACGCAGGCCCGAGGAGGCGGCTTTAGCTCAACTTGGAAGGCTGGGGTGTGGAGGGCGCGGACGCCCGCAGCCTCGCCAGGGAATTGAAAACCCCACGTCTCTCCCTTCCCCTTCCTCCCCCTGGCCCTCGCTTTGGCTCTCCCTGCCCTTTATCCGTAATTCTTTTTTTCTTTGAAATTCTTTCCCAATTGCATATCCTACATTCACTTTTCTTCCTATATACCTTTTGCAATCTCTTGCTTTCTTCACATCCCCTCTTCTCCCTCGCTGTGATTGTTTTTGTGCCTCCTGTACGTGTCCAGATTTATCATTTCGTTTTGAAAACAAAGTTTAATATGCAATTAATCTACCAGCAGGAGGTCAGGGACACCCTGACTAAAATAACTCCCAAGGTCTCAGAGACTACAAGTTCACCAGGTGTCAGTGAAAAATAAAATAGTAATAAAAACAAATCAGTATCTCAGTGATTATAATGGCTTATTATTCTGCATTATACTAGCTTCTGACTGATAATTTTTTAAAAGATATAATCTTGGAGGGGAAAACTAGTATACTTGATCTAAGGAGGGTCTTTAGAATTAAGGCAATCTGCAAATTTTTTTATTTATAGTGATACTTTAATAGTGCTTAACAGACTTTAGAAATTATATTAGGTAATTTTAAGAAACTTAAACTGTGTTCTTTTTTTTAAAATAACTATGTGGGGGAAACTCCCAAAGTCCTCCTCTCCCCTTTGCTCCTCACCAAAGACTGATCAATTCAGATAGAAACATCACGTTATGTGGTTTGTACATTGCTAAACAAATTCTCAGCTTAAATAGTTGGGTTATTTTCCTGGTTAGGTTTTCATCCATTACTTTTTAGATGAGTGAACATGAAGCTTCATATGTCATGAATATGACTATGTTTTTTATTTTCATTATTATAATTATTGTTCTTCCCTACACTTTGAGCACATTTGTAGTTCTCCTATTAAAATTCAAAGTTTGTACTTGTTTACAACTTGTTTACTTTGTAGAATTTTTTAAAGTTGTTAGAAATCAATTGAACATGTATATTAAGCCTTTTTTAGGCCAAGAAAAATAAAGATGCATTAGAAAGATGCCTTTTAAGCTTCATAATTATTAATTGACATTTTATGATGAATAATTAATCATTTGAATAATTTTGGTATCTCTGATCTGAACACATATTTGCATATCTAATACTTGATTTTAAATGTGTTTTTTTAATTCATTCTCCTAGGACAAAGAAACAAAGTAACATTTTAACAAAATTTATCTTCTACATTTGTGAAAGTTTATTTATTGAGCTGTAATATTCTTTCAAGATATCTATAAAACTTAACAATTTGTAAGTCATTTATGTAGCAATCACGTATGAACATGTGGCAGAACTACAATTAATTAGGAGAAAAGCATATCCTATGTAAAATCACGTAAAGTTGCCCAAATTCAGATATATGTACTAATTATGCACCATATTTTTTTAATTGGATTTGGACGTTGACCTTTTAATTATCTCTCATTTGTATAGGCCTCAAAGTAGAAAACTGAGACAATTGACAAATAATTCAGTCCTGGTATTTAGGCTAATTTTCATCTTTTACTTATTAATGGGGTGATTTAAATTATTTAAAAATGATTAAGCAAGCATGCCCCTAATATTTTTATATACCCCTATGTCAGTTCAAGTTCAGAGTATTCATGTGATACTACAGATTACTACCTGTAGGATTGCAGGTAATTTTACTCTAAGCTTGCGTCTTTATCTTCAATGTGGATACAGTAATAGTGCCTATCCCTTGGGGTTTTATTAAGAATTAGATGTATAAAACTTCACTATATTAGAGTTTCATTAGTATAATAAAAGTTTAGACAATTAATATATAATATATAGGTAAATTAAAATGCTATAAGTTAATTTTGACTTTTAAAAACAATTATTTACTCTTGGTATCTAGTTTCTTAAACTGAAAGATATGAATGTTGTGCCATTAAGTGAAAAAAATGGAAAGCATTTTAGGATTTATGGGTTCATGGTTTTCTTTAAATAACCTTTTAAAGGATGCATGGCTACAGAAATAAAAATAAATATAATATTTTCTTTCTGTTGGTTCGGTCATAATTTGGTTATATATATCAAATTCTTTTGAAAAGGAACTTAGCCAAAATGTACAAACGTGAAGTTTTCTGTGTTTTTTTAATAACATTTTGCTTTTTGGTGTAAGGGTTAAATGTGTAAAAACTCAGAAGTTATCTTAAGTAAGACTTGTGAAAAAAAAGAAGGGCAAACTTACAAATTTGGAGACTAGAAATTTAGTTCTCAGGGTACTGTTTGCTCTAAGAGCATTCATAATGAATTGAGCATTCTCTTTTGGAATTGTAGCTATCCTGGGGTTTGTGCTAATTTCAAGTGCCTATAGTGAGGAAGAAAATCAGTTTATTAAGTGGAAAATGAAATTTCTGGTCTTTAAAGTGTCTACAAGGCTAGATTTTCTTTTCAATGCAAAGTTGAAAAATCAGTGCAAATGCTGGGGGGAAGAAGTTATTGCGGTATTTAATCCTGATATTAATCGCTTTTTTCTTCTTTTTTAAGACTTCTCAAAAACATTTATATCTGTTTATAGTTCTTAAATGTTCTCTTAGTTGTTTCTTTTCTCAAAGGATCCATTCCACATTCCTTGTAGGCAAAAACTACTGAAAGGGCCATTTGGTCCTTAACTTCTGGGATTTGGAGTGACCTGTACCTTTTTCTTTTTTTTCCCCTGGGAATGGTACCAGGAATGGTTTGCACCTACAAGTTGTCTAATGATCTGGAAAAACCTCATACTGCTTTGAAGTCTTTTTAAATACTCTCTACTCTGTGAAAAGATCAAAATTATACACTTCAGCCTCTACTCAGTTCTAATTTATGCCATTCTAAGGATGGCTTTTTGGGGAGGGGGAGTAGGTTTTGTCAGGTATTTTAATATGAAACGTTACTCTAAAAATTATCATATCCATAGAAATTACAACTATATAATAAAAATAGCTAAGGAAAAACCTGTTTTCTTAGGCTTGGTATAATGCCAAATCTATTCATGTAACATTCCCTTCTGATAGCGATCTGAAGAAGTTACAACTGACTTCCTATTAGATGGGGAAACTTGGGCCTAGAAATAATCTATTGCTTTCCCCAGAATTGAAGTTTTTTTTTTTTCTCAGATCTTTGAACCTGATGAGTTCACCTGGATAGCCAACGCTATATTTATGTGACATCCAGTGTCTTATCTGTGTGTGTGTGGGGGGGGGGGAGGGAGGGAGAGAGAGGAGAGAGGAGAGAGGGAGAAAGGGACAGACAGAGGATTGAACTCATTCAACCTCTGAGCTACACCCCCAGCCCTATTTTATTTTTTATTTTGAAACAAATTCTCACTAAGTTGTTGAGGCTGGTGGCAAACCTGGGATTCCCTGTCTCAGTCTCCAAGTACAGGAAGTACAAGCCCCTCCCCCAGGGTTCCAATATCTTATTAAGACATCATTTGTGCCTACCTGTTCTGCATAGTTGGTGACCTACTTCCCATCTTCCTGGATTCTACAGCTGGCTCCGAAACATTTTTTTCTTCTTTTTTCTTCCCTAGTCTTTCTTTTTCCTTTTCTTTCTTTCTATTATTATCATTATTTTGCCTTTTAGACTAAGATTTTGACTCATTTTTTCATTGACTATATTGGCTCAAGCCCTCAAAGGCTTTTTCTAACTTGGTGCTCTTGTGTTTCCTGGTCCAGCTACTCTCCAGTTGCATCCTCCCCACTTCCAAATCAGAAAAAGATCCATGGGAGGTTCTTGATAGCTTGTCCTGGACCCAGTACAAGACATACCAGTGAGGATGGAGAGTTCATGATCCCTACTGAGAACAGTTTTTATTTTTTATATGATTTAGCATTGATGACTAGAAACTGAATATCAGTGTATTTGACACTAGATTATTATGATTTTTTCTAAGTTTGAACCCAAGTGTGCTATACCATTGAGCGACATCCCTAGCCATCTCTATTTAATTTGAGATATGTTCTCCTTAAACTGCCTAGGCTTATCTTGATTTTGGGATTCTCCTCCCTCAATTAACACCTGGGATTTATAGGTGTGTGCCACTGTGTCCAGATGTAATAACTTCATTTTTGTTTAGGTATTTAGTTATTTTATTTTATTTTATTGGTGGTACTGGGGTTCCTGGAAACCCTTCTACCTCCGGGCTACACTCCCAGACCTATTTTATACTTTTATTTGGAAACAGGGTCTCTTAAGCCAGCGCAGCTGACTTCGATCCTCCTGTCTCCGCCTTCCAAGTGCAGGGATTACAAGCGTGCACCACCACGCCCGGCTTACTTTAGTTACTTTATTGGAAATTATTTAACTGATTTTTTATTATACAAAAACTAATGTTTATTAATAATAATAGTGGGAATTTAATAAGCTTGGAAAATTTCTTAATTTTAGTAAAAAAGGGGTGCTCCTGATTATAAACCTCCAGATATTAACAGCAGTGATGAACAAATGTACTTAAAATTTGATTACATACCTCACGCACATTTCCATTTACAATGGTAAGGGAAATATTTTCCCTGTTAAATCTTTCTATATACCTCCCTGTGTAGGAAGTACTCTTCCAAGTCAGCTTAGTACAGTCAAGAAGTGTTAAAGATTTTACTCATTTAAGGTAAACAGGGTCTTTATACAATTCAGGACTGCTTACTAACTATCCTGGCCAAAACTTCAGAGGATAGATGGAGCTGGGGACAAGCAGCAGGTACAGACTAGTGCTGAGACAGGTAGACTGAATTATCTTTTTCCTTCCTCTCTTCAAGTTGAGTGCTGAAACAAATTCTTTAAAAAACAAACATCAAACAAACAAACAAAAGGTAACACTATAGACGGACATTGCTTCACTCTCCTGCCTGTAAATTTGGGAATAGGGTTGTGTCAGCAGGCCCTGGCATGATCTACTGTGTATGTGACTTTTCTACCCTATGCCCCAGAAAGGAGAGTGTCAGGGGAGGACTGGGCCCTGGACACAGGGAGCAGATTGTTCCAGTGGTTCTGCTACAGTGCAAACCAGGCTTCTTTCTTTCTCTCTGGAACTGACTTTGCTACACATGCAAAAAATATCTGTTCCTATTAGGTTTTTCCCTGGCCATTTTTGAACCATAAGTATGGCTCCAGTGGCAATGGGGCAATTTTTCTGGCTTGAGGGAAGCTGGCTTACCTATTGTTCTTGGCACACAGCTAGCACCCTTCTACACAAGAGGGACAGAACAGCGCTGTAAGTCCACAGAAGATATTTGGCCATTTAAAACAAGAAGGAAGAATTAAATCTCCATTCTTTTAAAGCTTAATTTATCTATCTGCAAAGTATTTGGAATTTTAGTCTAGAGAAATCAGCACCGTCCTGAACCACGTTATTACCCACTATCATTTAGAATTTACATGGGATATTGAAAAATTGCTATTAATAGCTTTCCCATCGTCTTTCTGAAAAGATGATCTATATTGAAGTTTTGCTTCTGCTAGGGAGGATTCCTGTATGGTCGAGGCAAATATGCAGGGTGAGGTGAAATATGCTTACGAATGTCATTTGAAATCACAGTGGACTTTGAATTTGGGCCAAAGTCATGTCGTGCTTTTATATATTAAAGCAAATCACCATCGCATAGAAATCCTAAAGCTATTGCTTCATTTAAGATCTCCACATAGTAATTTATTTGGAGAGGGAAGGTGATCTGTCACGAATGCATCTTTCACAAGCCTCCGGAATACTGCCTACTAGAGAATAAATATTTGCTGCTGTTTTCATTCATTAAGAAGCTTTAGGAGGATATAAACTTATCTCCTATTTCAAACTTACAGCTTGAAATAAGAATTACGATTGAGAAGGATAGCAGGCAGGGACCATGGATACATAGACCTGAAAAACCTTCTTTTTACCAAGTTCTGAGCCAGTTTACATTATTTAACACCAAATGTCTTACTCTCTTTCTTCTGTCACCTTTACACATAGCCAACAAAATATCTGGCGGAACAAATGCAGACTTCTGTGCCTGTATTTATCTTACTCTTCACATGATTCTTAGGAGTCTTTTGTGGTTTACTTTTAAGTCAATAGACTAAAATTTAATAAGATCTTTTCACTGAAAATAGGAAAGAAATCACAAGGAGTGAGTATAGTGAACTAGTAAAAGTAGGATTTGCTTAGGAAGGCAAGTGAAAGTGGTAATTTAGGATAAATGATCCCCCCAACACGATGCAACAGTTAAAAAAAAAAAAACAGAACAGAACATTGGGAGTTTTGTTTTGTTTTGCCTTTTTAAAGTAATGGACAGGCTCCATTAGCCAATGGGCTGCGTGACTTTCTAGCTAACAGCTTTGCTTTACAGACAGAATCAAAGCAATTGCTTGCCTCAGAGTACCAAGGGGGAAAGTTTGAGCCTTGCTTAAAACCCTTTCTTCAATACCCTTACCTTTCTCTTCTTGCTTTTTCCCCTGATTCAGGCCCTATTTCTTGAGACCATCACCTCCCCTTATTTTTCTTTTGATGCTCTCTATTCAGAGGAAAAACTAGCTTTCAGTGCTAGGCTTGTCAATAGCCTTCAAAAGGCTCAGCTTTTAAATAGTAAGATATGACCTGAGGATTTGAAATTTCCACCTTGCTACAGAAAATTGCCTGGAGGAAATAGAATATTTACCTGAAGTAGTGTCATGACCAACAACACTTCAGTACTATTGCTGTGCGCATGGCGCCTGGAGTAGAGTTTGGTGCAAGAGAGGGACCGAGTAAGTGTCTGATAAACGCATACATGAATGCGATATAAAAAGGCCAGACTCAAGACAACGGGTCCTGTTTGTTCTATGAAGCAAATAAAAGTTAAAATGTGTTAATATTGGTGAAAAAAATCACCTGTGGGCACGGATAGAATTCTAGCGTTGTTTTTGAATTCTGGATATGGTATTTTACTTCTAAAATGAAATACCTAAGTCGTTTACAAAGAAATAGAGATGTAACCATCCCTGATTCGCTCACTTGCAAAGGAAATTTTCAATACAAATAAAGTCATACATATTTATACTAGGGTAATTCAAAATAACTTCCTCACATAAGCACTGCTACGTTCAAATAAAATCTTGCCAACACTTCTGAGTACATTGCTTTAAGAGAAAAAAAAAAATGCTCCCGTAGCGTCCGAACTATTTAAAAATCTTGCCAGCTTCTTCAACATACATCAGTTATCTCTCTTTAAATCACTGACAAGAATTTAAAAACTGCTTCATCAGAACAACTGTTACCCTTTCTCCTACTCTAGTTAGAACCTGATCTTCTAAAAAGGACCATATTTACAGCTTCTTTTGAAATTTTGAAACCATTTGGCTGATATGTTTTTGCTACATTTTCTTTTCCTGATTTAATTACTGGGGACATTTGCACGAAAACAGGAGAATAGGGACATAAGATTTTTGTCTTATGAGTTCATCTGTTTCTGATGCTTATTCCCCACCTGAGATCACTGTTTATTACAACAGGGAGACCAGGCGCTAGATTGGCATTGATTAAAAAAAATTGTGGGAGTTGAAATAAAGTTCAGAAATAGGGACTCAGGAGGCTGAAGAATTGATGGATGATATGATAATGAATGTTCTTCCAGGTTACTTATTTACAAGCAGTCCATATTGTCAGTGCCACATGCTGTTGCTATTGAAAAGGCTAGAAAACCAGGGTCTTCTACAGAACTAGTGGATCAATGTCGCTCACAAAAAAACATACCCAGGCAGTTGCTGCTCAGTTACAGGTGTTGACAGACAACAGAGAAAACAATAAAGTTTCCAGGTCTAGGTCATGATGCAGTCTAGAGATGGCGACTAGACACTGGAAAGGAGATCAAACAAAACACCTTCCTAATTCTGGCCATATTGCAAATACTTCCTAATTTTTTACCAGGACAATGAGCGAAGCTTATCCTGAAGAATGCTGAGCATCCTCACTTGGAGTTTCATGAGCACGGAGCTATTCACGTGTTCAAAGCTGAAGTCGTAATCTTTTTTCATTATTCAGTTTTGGCAATATAATCTAGAATATTAAACGGTACCACAGTCCACCCGGTCTTCTAAACCTGAACCCTGGGTTTATCTTGGATTCCTCTCTTCCCCTTCATCCTCATCTTTTCCTTAACCTGCCCACTGCTAATGATCTTGTTTCTTCCTAATCCTCAAATGCATTGCCATCTCTGTCTCTGTCTCTGTCTCTCTCACTAGATTTTGAACCCAGCTCCAAGATATACTTCTAGCTCTTTCTAATTTTTATTTTGAAATAGGGTCTAGCTAAGTTATAGTATGCTGGCCTCAAACATGTGATCTTCCTCTGTCTCAGCCTCCCAAGTACTGAGATAATGGGAATGAGCTATTGTATCAGGCTTCCTCATCATCTTTCCTACAAGACTGTGCCCACCTCCTAACTGGCTTTCCTGCTTCCTCCTTTCTATCCATTCTTTCCACTATCACCAGAGTGAATTAGTGACCCCAAACTTCTGTCTGACCATGTGGTTGCTGAGTACAGAAGCCACCAGTGATTCCCCATTAGACACCTGTGGTACATTATCGCAAACTCTTCTCCCAAGGGAATCCTAAGGGTTGGTATTTTAATATTTACAAAGTTTGTGTTGAATTAATAGTGTTGCAGCTTCAACTTTGCTTCTCTCTGACGGTTTTGTGAAAAACCTGAGAATCCAAACAGCTGGGCCATGTCAATCCTGCCTTTTCTTAGGGTATGGGTTACCCAGGATAGAAAGCATAGTGCCAACACAGTAGCCACAGGTTTTGTTTTGTTTTGCAGTATCAGGGATGAAACCTAGGGCCTCACTAGAGGTACACAAATGCTCTCATAGTGAGCCTCATACCCAGCTCCAGCCATAGGATCTTCAGCAAAGCATGAGGCCCAATATGTAGAATATTGTTGTTGTTGTTTGTTCGTTTGGTTGTGTGTGTGTGTGTGTGTGTGTGTGTGTGTGTGTGTGTGTTTCTTTTTTTGTTTTGCGGGTCTGGGATGGAACCCAGGGGCATTTGATCTCCAAACTACACCCCCTGCCCTATTTTTTATTCTTTACTTTTAAAGAGGGTTTCACTAAGTTACAGAAGGCCTCACTAAGTAGCTGAGGCTGTCTGCAAACCGCAATCCTTCGGTATTAGCCTCCCGAATGCTGGGATTACAAGCGTGCGCCACCATGCCCAGCTGGAACAGATTTTTTTAGACTTCTCTTCCATCACCCTTACAATGGTACATACCACTGGGTTTTTGTTTGTTTGTTCAATTTTGGTAGTGGAGTCTGAACCCAAGGGCATTCTACCTCTAACCTAAATCCCAATCTTTTTTTTTTATTTTATTTTGAGACTTGTCCCAAACTTGTGATCCTTCTGTATCAGCTGTCCAAGAACTGGGATTCCAGGCGAGTACCACCACACCTGGCTGGTACGTACATTTTTGTAATATGGTTTGTATTTTTTCCTTGAAAAAAGCATGTTGGCTCCAGGGTCTGGCCTTTGTCCATGCTGTGTGCTCTATCTGGAATGCTCTTTCCTGCCCTCTGTCTGCATGCATGCACGTCCTGTTAATTCTTTAACTCAGATCACCCGTCATCTGCTCCGGGAAGTAGTTTGGTGCCTGCCTTTCTGTGTCCTTACTGCAGTCGTCTCGTTGCATGCCTTTTCTCAACCAGAATGCAGTCTGTCTTCTGTGTCTGTGGATTCTGCGTTTTCTGATTCAACCAACTCTGGATTGAAATATTGGGAAAAAGTGTGTCTATATTGAATATGTGACAATTTTCTTTTAAAAGACCTGATTACTTATACAATAGAGTATAGCACCTGTCTACATCATATTGGGTTTTTTAGTCATAGAAATGATCTAAAGCATATAGGAGGATGTGCATAGGTTATTTGTAAATAACATGTCATTTTATGTAAGGGACTCAGTATCTAAGGTGGAGCTCTCAGGAGGGGTTCTAGGGCCAATGCCCCATACATACCAAGGGGTGATTGTATGGCTTCTGTGAGGCTAGGATAGTGTTATTTTCATCGTTATTCCTCCAAATTCTAGCAAGAATCTTGCACCTAGTGGATTCTTAAAAGCACTTTTTGAACTGAATAGAAATGCCAAGGTACAAACTAATTTGCACCAAAGAACTCTGTGTGCATGGGTTGTGTTCTATGGACAGTGTGGTCAGCCACAGGAAAGCATTCACTCCCTCCATGCTAAGAGGAGATCCCAAAGCTGGAACTGTCTTGTATTTTTAATAACTTTCAGTTACTTTGGATGCACATTTGTGAAAGTATTAAGATAAAAATACTTGGTGGCACATGCTTGTAATCCCAGCATTTGGGAGGCTGAGACAGGAGGATCACAGTTCAAGGACAACCTCAGCTACTACCTAGTGAGGCCCTTGGCAACTCAGTGACACCCTGTTTCAAAATAAAAAAAATTTAAAAAAGGGCTGGGGGTGTAGCTCAGAGATAAAATACCCCTGGGTTCCATCCTCAGTACTGCCAAAAAAATTACTTTTTATCCAAACACATTTTTATATTTCAAAGCTTTTAGTGTGCATCCTAAGAAAGTGTACAATTTTTATACTCCTGCTGAAGGTTCTTTTAGTTCTGTTTATGAAGAATTTTATAAAGCAAATTTGGCAAATACTTTTTGAAGAGGAGAAAAAAATCTCACAAAATAAGTTAACAGGTGAAAACATATTACTTAATAGAGCTGTGCTTTCATTTACTCCCGAAAGGCTAGTGATGCAAAGTAAAGCCTGCATATAACATGAAGCAGCAGCTGAATGCACAGATATGCATGCTCTTCTTCCCTCCCTCAGAAATGGGTTCAGCAGTTTTTCCAAGTGTGCTCCTATGCATATTTGTTAAATATGTGAAAGAATGTAGATGTGCTGGCTAATGGTTCAGTGTTATCAGCCAATTAATAAATTCAGGTATGTGATGGGACATTTCAGCTAAAGAGTTACTTGACAAACTACCTGTTTGTATCATTTACACTTTTTGAGCAAGTGCTGCTTAATTCCCTACTGTGTGCCAGCTACTGGGAATAAGGACAAAACTATGATCAAGGCAGACTTGGCCCTCGCAGTGCAGCGGGGAAGACTGACTGTGTGTGATGAATGCCACGGGGAGTGTAGAAGGCAGTCCCATCTAGTCAAATGATAGCCACACAATCAAGTGAAAGCGAGAGTACATCTTCCAAACGCGCAGAAGGTCAGGTCCTTGAAATCCATCAACCACCACTGAAATTAGTTTAAATCATCTGTGACATGTTACAGCCATTCCAGCTTGGGCTAAAGGCATGTTGGGACATCAGAGGAGGCTGGAAGAGGGAGAGACGAAGCCTATTGTCAAGGTTGCCAGAGGAAGGGGAGCGTTCCAATGATAACGGCTAAAGGGCTTTGTAAGCAAAGTTCCCAAGAGGCTGACCTCAGCATCCAAAGCTTTGTTCTGGTGGGCAGGTGCCCTTGTTGCTGGTATGAGGCAGCGTCTAATACTTGCTAAGGGTCCTGCCTTGGCTGGAAAAGGACCCCATGCAACTGCTGACTCTCAGGAACAGGCACTCATCTCTGAGGGGAGGAGATTGGCAAAGACTCACTTGATCATCAAGGGAACAGGAGGATTTAGATTAGGGCACTTGTGCCAACAGAGAACCAACACCAACGCACACAAGGGACAGCACCGTAGCAACAATGAGCGCATCAGAAGAGATTGGCTGGGCGTGGTGGCACACATAGTAACCCCAGCATTTGGGAGGCTGAGACTGGAGGATCGCGGTTCAAGGACAGCCTCAGCTACTCAGCTACTTAGTGAGGACCTTTGCAACTCAGCGAGACCCTGTTTCAAAATAAAAACTAAAAATTATGGCTGGGGTGTAGCTTGAAGGTAGAATGCCCCTGTGTTCCATTCCTGGTACTGCAAAATAAAAAATAAAAAAAATATGAGCAAGGCTTGAGTTTTTGCTGCAAAAAATATAATGCTCAAAATGAAAAATATTTCAACATTTTGAGTTACTTATTGACTTTATTTGTATATTTTTCATAACCGAGGTATTAAAAACTGATAACATAACTTTAAAAAGTATTTGGTGAGTATATTATTTTGTCTTTAAGTATTTTTACTCTTCATTTAAATTAACTAATTAGCATATGTACATACATTGTTACCATGTAATGGATTTGGGGTCTTAGAAATGGACATAGTGGGCATAAACTCACTGTTTATATTTTACTCAACTTGCTATATCCCCAGAACTTTTTACTTTTTATATAGAAATAGGGTCTTGCTAAATTGCTGAGGCTGATCTCAAACCTGTGATCCTCCTGACTAAGCTTCCCAAGCATTGGGATTACAGAAGTACACCACCACACTTGGCTTCAACCTTAATTTTTAAACTCACATTAAAAAAATAAAACTTCAAACTGAGTGTAGTGGTACACACGTATAAGGCCGGTATTTAGGAGACTGAGACAAGAGGATTAGAGGTTTAAGGTCAGTCTCAGCAACTAAGTGAGATGCTCATCCAGTTGGAGACACCCTATTTCAAAATAATAACAATAACAATAATAATAAAACAACCACCACCACCACAACAACGATAATGATGAGTGGGGGTGTAGCCTAGAGGTAGGATGACTATTGGATTTAATCTCCAGTACAAAAAAATATTTAAAAATACATTAACAGGGCTGGGAATATAGTGCATAGGTAGAATTTCCTTGACCCAATCTCCAGTCCCACACACATGCATATCTTTCTTCTGTACACACACACACACACACACACACACACACACACACACACAGTACCACCACCTAAAAACCCCAAAGAAACAAACAAAACCCCAAAACTTTATTCTGGTTCATTGAAGGTAAATTACTCTCATATTTATGCTCCCAGGTATATTTGAAAAAGGCTGAGCCAAGCAGTGCAAATTTTAACTTGGCCACTTCCCACTTGGGCAAATGATTTTGGCTAAATCACGTAACTTCTGTGGTCCTCAGTTTCTCTTTCTTTAAATCAAAGATGATAGCATTAACTTAATGAGTTTGTATGTTAGAGCCAAAGAAACGGTGCTTGTTAATTGTGAAGAGCTAATGCAGGTTTTGAAATTCACATTTAGGTGCAGGTTATGCCCACATCTTATACATTAAAATGTGAATGGGTTCAAAAGCTCAGCTGGTTCCTGAGGCAGGAGCTGTGAAATGGCAGCCACTAGAAGGGTCAGTGAAACGCTTGGCTTCTAACCAACCCTTTCCAGAATATTTCCTAATGGCATATTTTAAAAGATGATGAAAGATAAAGGAATGAAGAGAACTGCCCTTTTCCTCTAACCCTTGAAACATTTTCTCCTCCAAAGCAACCCAGCTATAGAAGCTCGAGGCCTAACCCAGTATTTAGGTGGCCATTCAAAGGACTGTTTAGAATGGTGTCTTTATGAAAGTGAGGTGCCATGAACATGTACTTGTATCAGACAGGGGTGGACATGATCCGAACAAGCTTGTTCACAAAGCCCTTCCCTCGTCCTTGGCCACGAGTCATAAAAATGTAATGTCTGGATCTAAATGCTTCCCTGAATAAAAGCTGAAACTCGTGTGTGTGTGTGTGTGTGTGTGTGTGTGTGTGTGTGTGTATGCTTAATATGTAAAGGAAGAATGAGACACACAAAACTTTTTCAATGACTCAAGTTTAGGGCCAGATTTTAATAGCACAGCTGTCCAGATGTGAGAGGCTAATGAGAACATAAGGAATTCCTAGATAGAAAAGGGGGTGGTTGGCCCAATGGCCTGTCTCCTTCAAGTTTATTGCAACACACCTCTCCATGTTGTCAGCATATCTTCTAACCCCCTCTGCCTACATAAACATGTCCAGCTGTCTCTTAAACTCATTTTTACTTTATGTTTCACTCAATGGACTTATTTGGTAATTCTCAGTGTTTTCCTTATGACTTTTGGATCTCTGGGTGAAGTTACCCTACGTTATCACTACTTCTTAATTCATTATGTAGAAGTATTTGGGTAATAAAATATTTACAGTAGTCATCATTAGAGATTGGAAAGCAATCAACAGAGAAAACAAATATACCTACAGTAGATTTAGTAATATATCTTTTGTCTACTAAGCCCATATTCTATTTTTTCCTAAAGATATAAATGATCAGGGAATAATTAAGGTGGGTAAATATAAATAATTTCTTATTTTTGTTATATTAGTCTCATAGCAAATCTGTTGGCAGGAAGAAAACACAGAGCTCAATTGATAGACTAAAAACCAGGATTTGGGTTAGGCTAAAATCATATTCCGGGTAATATTTTTATTCTCTTATTCTTACCAGTATTTCAGGAAAGCATCAAGGTGATTCAAATTTTACAAAACATATGGAATCAGTTCTTTGAAACAATATAGAATGATCTTACATTTTTTTTCCTCTAAAACTTTTTGAATAACTGAGGGCTTGGGGTAAATCTTATGTTGACCCTGAGACCTTCTGGTTAAAAGATGTACCTGAAACTTTTCCTAAGATTTGACTGGAGTTAAGAAAAATTAATGAATAAAAACGTATAATTTAACTGGATTATTTTGCATTATAACTTTTTCAGTAGCATCATCTTAAAATTATTTCAATATACATGTGTTAATTTGATGTGTGTTGATATTACACATCAGTTTTCCTTGTTTATTGACAAGCACACCGAGTGACCAACTTGCTCTCCGTTCACCCTGGCCCTTGTGAGTTTTAGCTCTAAAGTTCCACGTCCAGGGGCTGGGGTGTAGCTTAGTGGCATGACACTTGTCTACTGCACACAAGGCCCTGGGTTTTATCTGCAGCATCTCTTCCACCACCATCAAAACAATAACACCAAAAAACAGTTACATGTCCCATGAAACTCCTCAGCTCTGGGTAAAAAGATACTCTGCAAATGCATATGAAAAATACAAATTTCCTGTGAAATGTTCTTAATTTTGGGTCTGCATTGTCTTCAGACTCTGGGAACCCAAACAGTGAAAATGTGTCACATCAGCATTAAAGATTTTATTCTCTTGTAACAGCCCATGACTAGGTGTCAGCACCTTGGCCACTATGGTGAAAGATGACTCTATTTTTCTTTTAAACTGTTTCCAAGTTCAAATGCCTGGTAGTTTATTAAAGACCAAAAAAAAAAAAAAATCCTTGAGAAATATTTAAAAGCCAGCCTACATTTCCTTCTCAAAACTCTTCTCCCTCATACCACCTGATTTCCAGACATGGTTTAGGGTAAACCTTGAGTTTAGAACCTTAAATCCTTCCCTAAATCTCTGATGCTTAAGCCATATTTATTGTTCAGAGTATGGTAGGAAAAAGGTAATGTGCATTGAGTCATTTAATCTTGTGAATCTTTTAATTAGAAGAATTCTATAGGTGTGTTTTGTTGGTATGCTAATTTTAAATTTGTGGATTGTGACTTCTGATGTCTCTTAAGGAGGTCTCAACAAAGACCATGTTTGCATTTACTCCTTAATAATTTTTTTTAGCTTCGGTAAAGCCCTTTGCAAGGTTCCTCTTTCTAACAACCACTCTGCCAATCATTGTATAAATCAGAATTCTTCGTGGTTAGTTGATCTCATGGAATATGACCAAAATGTTTTAAATATAGACGAAGGTGACCATCCACTCACTGGAGATCTCTTCCTTTAACATAAGCATGCTACTTCTCTTTTGTGGTCCCTTGTTTTGTGTGTGTGTGTGTGTGTGTGTGTGTGTGTGTGTGTGAATGTGTGTCAGGACGTACTCCTTAGCTACAGAGCATGTCACAGATTTTTTTGCTGGTCACCATGCTGCATGACTGATCCATTTCATATGATGTGTTTAGTATGGTTCGTTGCCCACTGGTCTTATTATTTAACAATTTGCATTAAATTGAATTTTCTATTTACAGGTGTAAATGGAAAATTTGGCTTCTGAGAATTTATTATGTACTGGCTAGAATGTCCTTGGTTGAATTAGCTCCGCCAATATTGGATTGTGTTTACCTGGAATAAAGTTTGAGATATTTAATTAGAATATCATCACAGTAGGAACTTGTTATTTTTATGGCTAAGCTTGAGCTACCAAAGCCAGATCAGTACCATTAGTCTAGAAGGTGTTTACCATAAATCTCTAGAGGTTTTCAAAAAACCACATGTATGTCTTGATGGATCAGAGGAAGTTAAATTAGTGGTAATGTGAATAAATTACTCAGAAGTTCAAAAAAGCTTGAAATCTTTATCATTTGCTCTAACATTTTGTTGATAACTGGAAATTTCTCATTTTACTCTCTCTTGGTTTCTGACAGACTTGAAGAGCTAGTATTTATTGACTGCAAACTGTGTGCAAGGCTCTGAATTATATGCTTGCCTGTATTGCTTCATTAAACTCTCAAAGTATCTCATGAGGTGGGTATTATGTTTAACCCCCCCCCCATTTTATTGTGGTACTGGAGATTGAACCCAGGGGCATTCTATTTCAGAGCTACACCCCATCCTTTTTCTATTTTTATTTTGAAGCAAGGTCGTGCTAAGTTTCTGGGGTTGGCCTCCCACACCTATGATCAGCCTCCCACACTGTGAATATAGGCGTGGGCCATCATGCCCGAATTTATTCTCATTTTGCAGAGATGGGGTGATTAGAAAAGATGATGTAACTTATCTGCACACACACCCCAGGAGTGACAGAGACAACCTAAAGCTTGCTTTCCAGGCCACCGCTACATTCTGGGTCAACTGTTTCAAACTTTGTAGTGGTTTATATCCAGCTAGTTCTGCTACTCTGCTACTTTTGTCAGGTTCCAGCTCCTTCTCAATGTCTCAATGTTTTAGAAGATGCAAGAGTTATTCCCTGGCTCCTGGGCTTTGGACAGGGTTTCTTATTCTAATTTTGCCTGACTCACTTTTAGTTTTGCTTTTTCTAGCACTGGAGTGTTACCAATGGTCACGATCCACATTGGGTCTGGCAGAAGTCTGTCCAACATTCAAGAACATTGATTTTTTTTCCCCCTATCTGTGAGATACTGGGGATTGAAATGCCAGGGTGTTTTTTTTTTTTTTTTTTGTTTTGTTTTTTTTTACCAATGGACCATGGCCTTATCCTTTTCTATTTTTGTTTTGAGTCAGGGTCTTGCTAAATTGTCCAAGTTGGAATTGAACTTGAGATCTTTTTGTCTCAGCCTCTCAAGTACTGGGAAAGCAACCATTTGCTATCATGCCCAGCTGAACTTTTTAAATTTCTGGTTTCTCTCCTTTGTGCATGTATGTCATGATCACTATGAACTACATTATTACGTGAGAATATAGTCCATCAATAAAGTATAAAAAAGTAAAAAATAAATGAATAAATATATAAAAACAGATTTATGGAGCCACATGTGATGGTGCATGTCTGTAACCCCAGTACTTGTGAAGTTCACAGCCAATTTTAGCAACTTAGGGACACCTCTGAAACTTAGTAAGGCCCTGCTTCAAAATAAATAAAAATAAAATAAGGTAGGGATGTAGCTCAGAAGTATAATGCCCCTAGAGTCAGTTCCCACTGCATAAAATAAAATAAAAATAGGGTTGGGGGTCTAACTCAGAGGTAGAATGCATCTGAGTTCAATCAGTTCTACCCACTTCCAAAAAAAAAGCTTTATTAAGATATAATTCCCATGTGATATAAATATCCCAGTTAAAGGCTACAATTCAGCGACTTCTAATATATTCACAAATGTATGTGTAATCACTGACATGAATTTAGAATATTTTCATCACTACAACAAGCAAAGAAACAAAAACTAAAACAAAAAAACTCCAGCATCTTTTTAGCTATCACTATCCCCCAGCCCCATCCCTCCATTTTCCTCTCCTCCATTCAATCACAAATCTGCTTTCTGTCTTTGTAAATTTGCCTATTCTGGACATTTTACATAAATGAAATCATGTAATACATGGTCTTATCTGATTGGCTTCTTTCACTTAACACACTTTTACAGAGTCCATCTTTCTTCTAGCATACATTAGCACCTCATTCTTTTTTTCTAGCTGAATCATATTCTAGGACATACCATCTTTTGTTTTTCTACTTCTTTATGGATGAACATACATGGACTGTTTCCACCTTTTGGCAATTGTGAATGATGCTGATTTGAATATTTACATACAAGTTTTTGTTTGAATGCCTGCTTTCTATTCTTTTCAGTATATACTTGGGAGTTGAAGTTTGGATCTTAATTTTATGATTAAGATTAACTTTTTGGAAAATTGCCAAACTGTTTAACACAGCATCTGTTCTATTTTACTTTTTCATCAGTAATGTGTGATTGTTCTGGTTTCTTCATATCCTTATCAATCTTTGTTATTTCTTTGTTGTTGTTTTGGTTATAGCCATCCTAGTGGGTGTTAAGTGGCTAATTAGATGCTAAAAGAAAGTTTTTTTTTTCTCTTTTGTACTCTACAGCACTAATTTTTTGCCTCTCTTAAAAGTATTTCTCTTTAGCTAGGCGTGGTGGTGCATGGTTGTAATCCCAGCATTTGGGAGGCTGAGACTGAGTGATTGTGGTTTGTGGACAGCCTCAGCTACTTAGTGAGGCTCTCCACAACTAAGTGAGACCCTGTTTCAATACAAAGAATAAAAAACAGGGCAGGAGGTGTAGCTCGGAGGTCAAATGCTCCTGGGTTCCAGACCTGCAAAAAAAAAAAAAAAAAAATTCTCTTCACATCCTTTAATCTCTTTCGTCTTTTCTCTTTCTTTCTTTCTTTCTTTCTTTCTTTCTTTCTTTCTTTCTTTCTTTCTTTCTTTTGCAACAAAGATGGGCAATCTTACTTCTTTTGTATTTCTAGGTCATAGTGCTCAGAATTCAGTACATGCTTGTGAATGAATGAATAAAAGAATGATCAGCAGTTCTTTGTGATCATTCCCACTGTGCAGTACTTAGAAATGTTATCTCAAGCCAGGTGTGGTGGCGCACATTTGTAATCCCAACATTTGGGAGGTTGAGACAGGAGGATCCCAGTTTGCAGATAGCCTCAGCTACTTAGTGAGGACCTCTGCAACTTAGTGAGACCCTGTCTCAAAATAAGGAATAAAAAATAGACTGGGGGTGTAGCTCAGAGGTAGAATGCCCCTGGCTCCCATCCCCAGTACCACACACACACACACACAAAGAAATGTTATCTCATTTAATTTTCACAATAACAGCAAGAATCAAGTGTTATGCTATTCATTTTATAGAAGGAGAAATCAAAACAAGTGAAATTGTTACCCTACCACTGAACAAAGAATCTAGCTTCTAACCAAACTCTCGGAATAAAAAAACCTGTTAATTTCATAACAACTTGCCACAATAGGAAAGAAAAAGATGAAAATCATTAATACTTCATTACTATGATGAATCCCATTTATTGGGATGTTTTCTTTGTGCTCTACACCATGATGCTACATTTGGAACATTAATAAAATAATTTAAAAATCTACTGAGTTAGACGTTATTCCAGCTTTTCAGACAATGAAACAGACTTTGGAAAGTTAAGTAATTTTCTCAGAAACAAAACAACCAAATAATTAATAAACTCCAAATGAGGTTTGTTGAATTGCATAGTTTATATACCCTTTTCCATGTTGGCAAATGAACCAGAAATGGAAAGTTTACATGGTTACCTGTCAATGTAGGAAGTTAGTTAGGTCACCAGACAACCAACCTGCCCAATGAATATTTCCAAGTATTTTTGCACTTATAGCTGTCTCAGTCAGGATTTTCATGGTGCAGATATTTGAATAAATCCACATATTACGAAAAAGGCACTCTGTGGTTTCAAAAGAATATTTTTCTCACTGGCTTTTTGTGTTTTTAAGCATTGTGTCTATACTATATGTAAAGTGTACTACATCAGACTAAGGCACTTTATATTTACTAGTAAACTGGCTACTCCTGATTTGAGCAAGTTGCCCATTGACTCATTCATTCAGTAGTGAAGCCAGAGCTATTTTCTCCCTTATTGCACAAATTCTGCCTTGGCACGATATGAAATACTGGTAAGAATCCATGGTAAAGGTAAACAGGAAACATTATAGCTAGCATAGAAGATATTTTTATATACTTCAATTTTATATTCTGATTTATATGCTATGATTTTAGAGTATCAAATGTAGAGTTGGTTATGAAATATTGGGTAACCTCTGTATGTTTTGGGGGCAGATATAAATGGAAAAGCAGAAGCATGACATGCCTTTAAACTTCAAATAATTAATTGATGCATTTTTTCATTCTTAATATCTGGTTTCAGTGTTTCATCATTCTTGTGTCAGGTTCTTCATTGCTCTTCATGCCTTCTCAGAGAATTCTTTTAAAATAGAGCCCTCTGTTACCATTTGGCATATGTCTCCCTTGGCACTGACATCTTGAAAATTAAAAAAAAATAATCCCTCCCTCACATGCATCCCTTCAGGTTGGCTGCCCGTAACTGCACTTCAAAATGTGCTTCAAAATGTGTCACCTTATTAAATTCTGCAAATTGTTCAGAACATTGTCTCTCTAAATGTTTTGGAAGGGCTTTACTGTCAGGTCAGCTTTCTAAGGGCTAGAAATATGTCAAACCTGGCAGCCTTACCTTTATTTAAGAGCCAAAATACAAATAAGTAGATTACAAAGCAATCAATCAATACAGCACTGCAGGATGTTATGGCTGGCATTGACCTCAGGAGTTCGGCGCCCTCATTTTACGGATGAGTAAGCTCATCTATAAACTCTGCAGGAGAAGAAGTGTTCTCCTGACTCAGTTAGAGCTATCCAGGTAACTTTGAAAGTGTTGCTGTGCCTTGGTTTCCTCATCTGGAAGAAGGGAAATTTCATTTCCTTCTATAACCTCAGAAGCATTTTACCAAATGTCTAATTCATCTGGCACCATGACAGATCTGATATATTTCCAGTCCTTAAAAAAAACTTCTGACCTTACATAAAAGATTGTTGCAATCTTTTATGTGGTCTCCTTATATATATATTTAAAAGGTAGGAGCACTATTACTTTATAGGTACTGGCAAATCATAATTTTTATTTTATTTATTTTAACTGTTGAAAGAATAAATAAAGGGAGATTTTTTTCCCCCCAGTCAAGGCATTTCTTCCCTTTTTACCCTCACTGGTTTGTTGTTCTAGGGTTGCTTGGGGATATTAGGTTACTGACCTTTGTTTTCCTTTCTATGTGAAGCTTTCACTAAAGTATTTTTGAGGGGGTCTTATAAGAAACAATGACTCTCATATGCAAGTAATTAAATGGATTTAAGACAAGAAAAAAGTGGCAGAAATCTGAATTGATTAATTTTCTTTCTAAAACCTATGGATTCTAACCTGAAAGCTGTGTTCAGGCACATACCAACTTCCTGATAATATTTCTTTTCTTATATTAAAGTTTCAAGGAGAACTTAGTACTCTTTCTTGCAAGGCCTGGACAGGCAGGTTGGGAAAGCTTGGTAAACAATCTAATCAGACATGATGCGCACTTTTCTATTCAACTGTAAACATCTATTTAATTCAGATATCACCTGCTATTCTTATAGCAAGTCTTTGGAGCAGAGAAATCTTCAGTTTGTGACTGAAATAAATAGAGATGTGGGTGATTTCACAAACTGGCTTCTTCGTGTACCGGCTTGTATTCACCTTCCCACATTCACTGCCTTTATGGATGTGGTGTTTGTATATCCTGGATTTTCTAGGGCAACCCCTGGTTGTAAATATTCTTTCTTGTTGTTCCCCTAAGTACAATCATGCTTGTCAAGCTGTATGTTGTGAATTTTACTTTGGAAATATGGACCCCGCATGTAGCTCAGAGCCTATTTTTTCTGGCCTGCAGCCCCGTGCCGTTCCTCTGTTGGGCCATCGGCCTAGCCTACTTCACATTGTCATCAAAGGCTTGCTTCTGTTACAGTCCACTTGCTCTTGCTGTCTAGGCCTAGGTGTCTAGGGGGCCATGCGAATAGTAAATGAATCTGTGCTAATGGGCAGGCAGGAGAAAAACAGGGTCAGGAGCATATCCACAGTGTTCTGTCTCCTCCCAGGTAGCATAAGTGGTGCTCTGGAAATAATGCTTTGGTTCATCTATACCCAAGACAAAGGATCTTTCTATGGTCAGTTGGTGGAGGCAGATTTCTCGAAGGAGGCAAGTACCCTGCATTTCACCACCAAGATGGCTTCCCACTTTGTCCACGTCTTGGGGCAGCTTTGGATGTTTGTCCCAATATGACTAGATCCCTGTAACAGTAGGAAAGAAATCAAAGGCTCATGTGCAAACTTTCTTCTTGCCCATAGTGATTTCTTCTGGTATATGTACACTGCGCAAGTGCTCATTTGATGAAGTGGGAAAGCAAAACAGTTTTATGACAATATTTGCTAAGATAGCAAGACACATCTTTGTCTCTCTATTGTTGAATTCCTGCCTTCTAACCCAACTTAAAAAAAAAACTTATTCTTTCATGAGGAGGCCAAGTTTAATAGCCATAGAAAGATGTTTAGGATTATTTAAAATTTTTTTAGATTTCAAGTTCATTGTGTGTCATTTTTCTTTTGGCCTAACCTTGTTATTTCTATTTATGTGTTCTTAAAAAATATAAACATATCAAGATTTCCACTAACTGTTCAAACAGCTTGCTTTTAAAATCTCTGCTTAACCACTTTTGTGTGTATCATGTTTTATTTTTTCTTCTCTTGGTTTAGTACCTAACTGTGATAATATTGTGACAGATTTGAATTGCAACTCCTCTAACCCTTTTAAAAAATAACTCCTCATTCCTCTGTGTTAAGCAGTTTACCTTTTATACATTTAATCATCATTTCTTTTGACAGTTTGTATTGTCTTAAAAAGCAACATTGGTACCTTGAGTTTTCAGTCAAGGATACTGAGATTGTTCCCTGAACCCAATGCTTTCAATATCCTCTATTATTTTTAATCATATGTAGTTAAGACTCAAGACTCCTCTTGAGATTTTTGACAATTTACAAAACACAAGCCCATGATGTCTTTAGAAATAGGGCACATATTTAGTATCATTGTTATCTGTATTAGTCAGCACTTGTACAGTTATAATCTAAAGAACTGACCAGGTAACTTAGAGGAAAGAAGGTTTAGTCCATGCGAAGCGGGGTACTGCAGATCTCAGGCTTGGAGGTGGGAAGCAGGGAAAGGGAGAGCACAAGGCTTTGCTCTCACATCATAGAGGATGGAGGCAAGAAAGTCAGTGAGGGGAGGAGGGACCATATATAGTCCCCAAGGTCACACCCCCAGGGCCTCATTCTCCAGCCTAAGCCACCACATGAGTATATCCACTGTACCACTGCTGGGATTGCATCTCGCATGGCTCAATTATATCAACTATAAACACCAACTTCTGAGCTCTTCAAGGGCCATTCTATATCTAATTATGACATTATCCTAATCAATATCTGAGCAGTTGAGCTGCCTTGTTGTCAAACCCAGGCTGTCTTTATAGTTTATTATTGGGTTGTTTTTCCTGATCTTTTATCTCTGAGGAATACATTTGGGGAATTTAAGGCTAATATTGTGGAGCTACCTGGTCACTTTTGCTACTTGTAATTTGCCAGACATTAACTTCTAAAACCTTAATGACAAACCTAAGAAATTGCATTATTTTACCCATTTTACAGATAGAAAAATAGGTTTCAAGAAGGCAAATTACATATTTTTTCCAGTCTCACCACCAGTAAGAGTGAAGCTTCAATTCAAACCAAAGTTTATTTATGGCTTAGAAAGCCCCACTTCTAACCACTGTGCTATAGTACTTCCTGCTAGCCCTGGATAAAGGTGTCTGTTATGTAAATCAACATATTCATTGACAATGGACTTCCTTCTTTTTTTACTAAGATGTATATGAAAGCATTTAATATCAGCCTTGTATGGCTTTTTCTTACTTGGAAAAAGAGCAAAAGCACATAATAAATACAAAAAGTCATATAAAATAAAAATTAAAAGACTTTGCATTCTCTCCAAGGTCATCCACTCTGTGGTCCGTACTTTCAAAGTTCTAGGCATATCTAGATGAGACTCCATATTCATTTCTTTTTTTATTTTTAAAGTCTTACCTTGAGTTTTATCAGCAAAATTATTATGCTTTATATTTTATGCTTGCATAGAGAACATATATTTTATTTCTCTGGAAATTACTGTAAAGATCCTCACATTTTCCTTCTGATTTTTAATAGTGGCTTTGAGTCTATAAGCTATGGATCAGTCGGGCAAATAGTTTTAAAATATTGACTTTCATCTTTTCTCTTGATATTTGCCTATCATTAGACTATGGGAAGAGGGGGTGACTCAAATATTGAATGTTTAGTACCAATTGTTCTCCTACGTGGATTGGATGGTTGGAAATTCTTATAGACCGTCGCCTCATTTAGATCAGAAATTCCTTTTTTTTTTTTTTTTGGTGGCCTCTGGTCAAATATTCAGTTAATAGGTTTGTTTTTGTTTTTGTGGTACTAGGTTCGATCCCTAGTACCATAAAAAAAAAGAAGAAAGTAAAGAAAGGCAGAGTAGACTACTGAATGGAGCATAGATTTGGACTCATGTTTCTTTCAAATCATCCACTTGCTACCAATGTGAACTTTGCTGAGATCCAAGCTGTATTTTCATTTGCATGGTTTTGGTACTGGGGATTGAACTCAGGAGCATTCTACCTCAGTGCTGTAGCTCTAGGCTTTTTAATTGTTTTTGAAACAGGTGTTTCTAAGTTACCACATACTAGTCTGGAACCTGCAATTCTTCTGTCTCAGCCTCCCAAGTCCTGGGATTAGAGATATGGGCCATAACACCTGGATATGAATTGCTTTCTTTTCAGCTGTTTTATCTGATATGTTTCTGTGTTGCTGTCAGCATTCAGCCATAAAATGATACGGTGTGTCTAGCCTAAATCTTCAGACCATGTAGACTTACTAATTAATTAACCTGTTTATTTGTTTTTGCTGTTAGAATGGAACCCAAGGCATTGGGCATGCTAAGCATGCACTATACCACTGATCGGTGCCTTTAGCCCCTACAGAGAGAATATAAAAAATAAATAATCAAAAAAAGAATATGTTAGTTGCTGGACATGATAGGCAAACCTGTAGTCCCAGTATTTGGGAGGCTGAGACAGGAGGATTGTAGGTTCAAGGCCAGTGCATACTAATTTAGCAAGATTCTATTTCAAAATAAAATATAAAAGAAGTCCGGGGGGTTATTGATTCTTAAGAAAGGGAGTAGTCACAACAGCATGTGAGGAAAGAACATTCCACGGAATGGGCCGTCATAGTCACTCAGTTACTAAAACTCTTCTTTCTGAGGTCAACCTTTGGTCACATGAGACACAGATATCTTCATTTTTTTGTGTCCTTCCAGAGAGGTCTATTCATAGGCTTCTTCTCCAGGTTTTTGTCCACCAACTTTCCAATCACATTCTTTAAAAATATTTGATCATCAACAAAACCACTGGCCACAGCCCGTGTGTTGATATGAAACATAAACCCAACTACACTTCTTCTTTCTAAGAAAAGTAACAGTTACTTGCTTTGACCAAATATCTACCTACCGGGAGGATTCTCCTTCACCTCTTCCCTTCAGGGTGGAGGTCCCAGAGAGGGGCTGTAGACCTGTAGCTGTCCATTATTGAATGGTGTCCACATATTGTGCACAGCTTTTGGTATACCAGGCTCGAATTTCTCTTTTACTGTCAGCTGATGATAGGGTACTACTCTTCATAAAGGTGCAGACTGGAAGAAAAAAGACAGTGTAGCAGGGTGAGGACTGTGGGTATCTGGAATACTTCTTCATGTAACTAACTTATTCATTCAGGGCCCACTTGGGCTAATTCACTCATCTGCCAGTTCCATTTGATGATGGAGGGTTGCTGTGCATACCCAATTTTATGTTTTGGTAGGCCAGCTAACAGCCATCTCATGATGGTCAGCTAAGATTCTATGATATGTTGGTGGCCTCTGGTCAAATATTCAGTTACTAGTAAGGTTCAGTAGCAGACTAAGAGCTGTCTCTCAAAAGGAGAATGGTTATATGTAAATGATGGTAGGGACTTGCTCCAAAATATGATGCCTTTCATGATTATTCACTTGTGGGGATCTGTCAAAGGCTCCTTCAAGCCTGACTGTCACTGCCACATCAGGCACCACTGGATCTGATGGATCATATGGCTCAAGTCACAGGGCAGCTTGTGCAGCAGCCTGGGCCAACTGCAAGCCTTTTCTTGTTCTCGGCTACTCAAAACTAATAACTTTTCAGGTCACTCAGAAAATGAGCTAAAGTAACACACCCAAATGAGGAAACTGTTGCCTCTAAATCCAACTAGACCCACTGGAAATTGTGCCTCTCTTGTTTGTAGAGGAACCAGAAGCAACAACTTATTCTTCACCTACAAGGAGTATCGTGACATTTCCCTGCTACTGGACCCCTCAATTTTTCATCAGGGTAGAAGGGCCCTGAAAGTCTATTGTTCAGTGCTGGTGCTCCACCTCAGCACTTTACACCTGCTAGGCAAGTACTCTAGCATTTAGTTACACCGCCAGCCTGCCCATTAATTTTAATTGGATTGTTTCTCATCTTCTGATATGCAAATATTTTACCCATAAGTCTAGAGGAGTTGCTACTTCTTGATCTCCAGGTTTGAACAGCATAATGTCATCAATATAATGGGCCAGTATGATGGCTTGTGAAAGGAAAACATGATCAAGATTCCTGCAAACTAAAGTATTACATAGAGCTAAGAAGATGAAATACCAAAGTCATGTTTATTTAGCATTTGCTCTCTTCCAGACACTGTGCTATTTTCTTGGACACACAGTTAACTAAAAAGGAATCTCAGTCCTAAAGGAACTGGGAAGGTTCAGAGTCTGTGCTGTCTGGCTTCACAGAAATACTTGAGCAAATATGCTTGGTGCCCTGGAACTTATCAAGTTCATGGCATCCATTATCTTATAAGAAGAGTAGCCATCTATTTGATTATTCAAACTGGGACACATTGGAGATGGAACGTTACTTACTCCAGGTCAAGAGATGGAAACCATCTACTTTTGAGGTGCACTTTGTCCGTTGTTTTGCACACAGGTGGTGGGAAAGCAGCTTAACCTATCTCCAATGTTTAAACTTCTGGATGAAATTCCCATGCATGTTTACCTACCAATATATTTATTATTAAAAAAAAAAAAACAGGATGAAGCTGGGCATGGTGGTGCATACCTGTAATCCTAGTACTTGAGAAGCTGAGCCAAGAGGTTTATAGTTTTGAGGCCAGTCTCAGCAACTCAGCAAGGCCAGCAGTAACTCAGTGAGACCCTATTTCAAAATTTAAAAAAAATTAAAATAAAAATAGGGCTAGGGGTGTAGCTCAGAAGTAGAACATTCCTGGGTTCAATAAATAGTACCACAATAAATAAATAAATAAACAGGATCAACATGTAGGACAAAATAAAGGACCATTAGCCACAGAAGGACGTTACTGTATGTTTATTAGGTGGTGTGCTGTGCGTTTCCTTGGATGCGAATCTGTAATTGCTCTTCTGATGGTTGTTCTGTCACTCAGTTCCTGTGCGGGGGGGGGGGGGCAAGACAGTGAAATTTGACCTGGCTTCTTATATAGAGCAAGATCTCTATGTCTTCTTTTTCTTGGCTAGTTTTATTGAAAAGTATTTGTTCTTCTTCCTAAGCAACCTAACCATTTCTAGACCTCACTATTATGTTTAGAGCATGGGGGAGAAGCAGGCTAAAGAGTCTCAGCTTTCCTGCCTGTTTGAATTGCCGAAGGTAAGGTATATAGGCGCCCCCGCCCCCAGAAGGAGATGGCTTTCTAGCGAGTCAGGCCCTTGGGCTTTCGGTCATTGCAGTGGGAGTACTAGTGAGTAAATGCAGATGTATTTCAGTTAGTGCACTGTAATGTGATTTTTAAAATTGTTCAAACAACCCACTTACCCTTGTCATCACATCTCTTCTGATTTTCTCGTGCAAATTTGACACTATTGTTCTTATTAACAATTAAAAAAGTTTTGCCCCTCAAGTTTCCATTATAAGGGATGCATTCTTGAAGTTACGGTTACATTAAAATTCTAGCTACAAATGAAGCCAGCTAAAAATGTTTACCAACTTGAATTGAGCTCATCATGTTTTGTTTGCTGAATAGTGTTTTGTGATTTTACCAACATAAGAATGAGTCTCCAAACTATTTTTAAAAGTGGAGCTTTTACTCTAAAGAAGTGCTTGCCTCATTTTCTTCCTGCTACTCCAAACAAGATGTTGTTTATTACTTTGAAACACTATATGTAAACCCCAGGAATATGTTAAATATGATTGAAGTCTTGGCTGTCTTTAACAAATTGAAGTTTCCAGAAATTTAGCTATGTTTAAAAACCAAAGCCATGTTTTCAGGAAAGATTTCTATTTCCAAATATGTGGTTGCCCAAACCTTTTATATTTTCATGTCAAAGTCAGCTGCCAAATAACACACACTGTACCTTAGCTATATATATATATATATATATATATATATATATATATATATATATATATAAATAACCAACACATAGACTTCAGATTTTGCAAAGGATTTCGGGAACAACTATTCTCATATTTCTTGAACATATTATACTATTCATATGTAGATGAGTGTGTGTTGAATAAGCTCTGTAAGGCATTGGTCACTTATACAGGTACAAACCGACAGCCATAGCACAAGATTGGTACTGTGCGGAACAGCAGATCTGGGCGGATACAGAAATTTCTGGCCAGATCAAAATAGGAGGTAAAAGAAGTCGCTTTTATAATAATAGTGGTTATCTGTTTAATGTGTGATCTGGCAGTGATATGATGTTGACCATAGGCAATTACACAGACTTTTACACCGGTTGGTGCAAGCCCAGAGAAGGAGAAATCCCCTCGTTTGTGATAAAAGAGTATTTATTGCCCTTTTATTTCCTTCATATGCTTTACTTAATCATTTATAAAAGACAAATTAATAGTGAATAGCAATTTCACTTTGCGTTTTATTCAGTATTCACTCCCACGCATTTGGGATATCTATTAATATGTGCTCTTAATAGTTTTGGCTCAAGTTCAATGTCAACGAATGAATGATGTACACATTTTATAGTCTTCTTAAGGGATAATAATGTGGTTGGGTGACAGTGTGTCTTGATTTCTTTGGGGGCAGGGTGCTCTGCTATGAGTCATAAGGGATAGAGAGCTATTAGTTATTTTCCCTAAGCTAGCGCAGTGATGCAAAATTTTTGTTCCATTATACACGTTTTCATAGAATGCAATATCAGGATTAGGGTATAGGCTAATGCCTAAGAACCCAGCCCATCGTATGGGACTATCTCTTGCTTTATCCTTTCAATGTGACTGAAATTCATAGTCTATATTTTCATACCAATGACAATGTGATGACACAGCAAAGGAGTTATATTGGCTTGTTGCACACATCAAATGTAATCTTTTCTTTGCAGAAAAATGTGTTTATTTCGAGCGAAAGAAAAGAATTTTGAACATTTCAAGTATAAGGAAGGCTATGTTGGAGAGAATAGTGATTGGTTGCTGTTTCCCTTCTCCATCACAAAACAAGGAGAAATGGGATTGGATTTTGGCAAAATAGGCTTAAGTTAGTCTTGCCGAAGCAGGTACATAATACTGTATGATTGGTTGCAATAATTGCCTTCTTTATTTCAGGGACCTGGTCTGTTGTTCTCAGCCAGGTTCAGCCCAGTTCCTGGCATAGAGAAAGTGTTCTGTATTAAATGTATAAAGTAAAATAATCGATTAGGGTGATGCTTATAAAAGGCATAGTATCCTATCCTTGTGTTAGGTATATGTTTAAGGAGTATGTAATGTATACATTTTGTGTGTGTGCGTGTGTGTGTGTGTGTTACTGAGGATTGAACCCAGGGACATTCTATCTCTGAGCCACCTCCAGCCCTATTTTCTTATTTATTTATTTATTTAGTGTCATGGTTTATTTATTTATTTATTTATTTATTTATTTATTTATTTATTTTGGTGGTACTGGGGTTCCTGGAAGCCCTTCTACCTCCGGGCTACACTCCCAGACCTATTTTTACATTTTTATTTGGAAACAGGGTCTCCTAAGCCAGCGTGCGTGGCTGGCTTCGAACCTGCGCGATCCTCCTGTCTCTGCCTCCCACACGCGGGGATTACAAGCGTGCGCCACCACGCCCGGCTATTTATTTATTTTGAAACAGGGTTTTGTAACTTGCAGAGAGCCTTGCTAAATTGCTGAGACTGGCCTCGAACCTGTAATTCTCTATCTCAGCCTTCCTTTCAAGTACTGGGATTACAGGCTTGTGCTACCACGTCCAGTTTATAAATTGTAAGGTACCATTGTTTTAGAAATTCAATATCATCCACAAGGAAATCAAAATTGTAAATATTTAAAAAATCACCCCAGAATTTTAAACAATAATGAAAATCACCCTAAATTTTAAATAATGATATACTATAATTCTTCACACAATTTCTCAGATTTTCCTGACATTTTATATTTTAAGTGGTCCAGTAGAAAGAATGTGAGTTTATATGATGTTGAGCTGAGAGACTGAGCCCCCACATAATCCACCGGTGGAGAGTTCAGGCCATTAGCTCCAGCGGTGACCTTCAAGAAAAGACTGGAGATGTTTAAAGCTATGCATTGTGTCTATCAAGAGTTTTTCTGCTGAGTTTTTGTTGTTATTGTTTTGTGTTTTGTTTTTAAGTGGTGGAGGGGATGTGGTGAATTGCATATGTATCTCTAACAAGTAACTAGATCTCAAAAGAGAATTTTATTTGAAAGTTGTAAAAAGAGACTTCAAACAAGGAACTTAATGTAGCCACCAGGAATTGAAGGGCTCTGAGTGCTCAGAGAGGTATCGCTTCTTGATTACATGTGAACCCCTTGCCAGAGGTCTGGCAGCACCAGATTTGATGTGAAGATTGGGCAGTATTTCACTGTGCCCAGCCCTCGCATTGGGTTTATGGTGGCTCATTCTCTGAAGACTGCTGGCCTAGGTCTGTGGAGAAAGAAGATCATTTGAGGCTGTGGGCAGGACTGTCTCATTCATTAGGAACCAAAGGCATGCTGGAGTTTACAAGTTTGATGGATCTAGGAAAACGTTTAAGACCTGATCACAACTATACTGGCTTCAAACTTCAGAAAGTATAAAATCCAGCCCGAGCAATGGAAATAAAGTACAATGTTGTGCCAGTTTCATTCATCGTCAAAAGTAGTATTCATAAAAGTATCATTGCTTTTTAAGTTGGATATTCTTACTCTAAGCATTTTTCTATATGCCTAATGATTTCTTAGATGTCACAGCTGATTTTTGAGTTTAGTGAATTACTCGAGGCCTGATAATATCTGAAACAAAAAAAATAATTACAGAAACAAAATTCCCTTCAAAAATTTTAGAGCAAAATAATTGTGTTTAATATAGGACATGGATATGTTTATGTTTCATATAATTGGTCTCCAAAAATAATGATGCATGGGAGCTACAGAGCATTTAAATGGCTTTTAATCTAGACAACTAAGCACGTAGAAGGAAAAATTAGGTGTATTTTAAAGGCTGAAAAGAGAGCCTTTATAAACTGAGATGTCCATTGAACCCTTTACTTTCAATTAAATGTTTTATGGCCT
This sequence comes from Muscardinus avellanarius, assembly GCF_963383645.1. Taxonomy (NCBI): domain Eukaryota; kingdom Metazoa; phylum Chordata; class Mammalia; order Rodentia; family Gliridae; genus Muscardinus; species Muscardinus avellanarius. The sequence continues at coordinate 90,656,945 of NC_137787.1, read as the reverse complement.
GCAAATAGGTAAGTTTGAAAGTGAAGAATCTGATTCTTAAGAATATAGTGCTTGTTGGTCAATGTAGAAGAGGAATAGGTAAGATTTTGACTGGGAAATATGGCGGTACAGCGTTTACTATGACATATGTTTTATGTAAAAATGCTTGTGATTGGTTTAATCTGCTCAGTCAGTGAGAGTGCTCATATTTTCCATTTGACTGCTTTTTTTGAGGGGGGGGTATATGAGAACCTGTAGTTGGGTTGAGGAAGGGCAATGACAATTCTAGGTTAAGTTACAAGAGTTAGAAATAGAATATAGTTATCTCTTAGCCTGCTCTGAACTTTTCTTGATAATACAAAATCACCATTTTAAAATATTTTATTTCTCATATGGGCGTGGTGGCATGCACGCTTGCAATCCCAGCATTCGGGAGGCTGAGACCGGAGGTTCACAGTTTGCAGACAGCCTCAGATATATAGTGAGGCCGTCTGCAACTCAGTGAGACCCTGTTTCAAAATAAAGAGTAAAAGATAGGGCAGGGGGTATAGCTCGGAGGTCGAATGTCCCTGGATTCCATCCCAGACCTGTAATCTATCTATCTATCTATCTATCTATCTATCTATCTATCTATCTATCTCTCACATAATCATATCAGTTGTACATCAATTGGTATAGAGTACAATGTGCTTCCATTTCAGACAATTCCCTCTCTCTCTCTCTCTCTCTCTCTCTCTCTCTCTCTTTTTGTGGTGATGCTGGGAGTAGAACCCAGGATCTTGTGCATGCTAGGCAAGTGCTCTACCACTGAGCTGCATTCCTAGCCCTTAGTCTTCTCTTAACTATGTTTTTAACTTTCTGGAGAGATTATGTAATATTTGTGATTTGTCAAGTCCTTTAGTTCAAGGCATTACGGATTACTTTTCAATATAGTTGTCTAGTATTTAAAATGAATAAGTTGCTTGTTTTTATTTCAATAGCTTATATCTATCTATCTATTTTATTTTTATTTTTAGTTTTAGTTTTAGTTTTATTTTGGTGGTACTGGGTTCTTGGAAGCCCTTCTACCTCCAGGCTACACTCCCAGACCTATTTTATATTTTTTATTTGGAAACAGGGTCTCTTATGCCAGTGCGGCTGGCTTCGAATCTGCGCGATCCTCCTGTCTCCACCTCCCAAGCATGGGGATTACAAGCGTACGCCACCACGCCCAGCTCTTTTTATTTATTTTAATTTTCATTATTTTTTGTAGTACTGGGGAGTGAACCCAGGGGAATTTGACCTCTGAGCTACATCCCCAGCCTTATTTTATTATTATTACCGTTGAAACAGGGTGTCATTAAGTTATCTTATACTAGTTTCCACCCTGTGATCTTCCTGTCTCAGCCTCTCCAGTACTGGGGTTTGAGGTTTACACCATCGCACTTGGCTTGTCTTGAATCTTTTTTATTTTTTGGTGGTACTGGGGATGGAACCCTTCTACCCCAAGGCTACACTCCCAGACCTATTTCCCAGACCTATTTTATATTTTATTTGGAAACAGGGTTTCTTAAGCCAGCAACTCTGGCTAAAACCTGTGCGATCCTCCTGTCTCTGCTTCCCAAGAGCGGGGATTACAAGTGTGCACCACCATGCCCCACGAATCTTTTCATTTTTTTATTTTTATGCTTTTATTGGTGCATTGTAATTATACTTTATAGTGAGTTTCAAAGTGTTATAAGCATACATGCACACAGCACTTAATGTATTTTCCTCTGGATCACATCTGCTACTCACCCCTCCCAATATAGATTAGTGAGATTGGTAGCGATAGTTTCTTGTATGAATTTAACAGCACTTCATGGCCAGGCATGGTGGCACATCGCTATAATCCCAGTACTTGGGAGGCTGAGACAGGAAGATTTCAGGTTTGAAGACAACCTCAGAAAGTAGTGAGAATCTCATCAACCTAGCAAGATCTTGTTTCTAAATAAAGGTAAAATAGGAATCCCAGCATTCTGGAGGCAGAGACTGGAGGTTTGCGGCCAGCCTCAGTTACTTAGCGAGGCCCTTCGCAACTCAGTGAGACCCTGTTTCAAAATATAAAAAGACTGAAAAATATGACTGGGGGTGTAGCTCTGAGGTAGAATGCCCCTGGGTTCCATCCCTGGTACCAAAAAAAAAAAAAAAAAAAAAAAAAAAAAAAAGATAATATAGGGCTGGAGATGTAGCTGGGAAGTAGAACACCCCTGAGTTCAACCCCCATTACTATTAAAAAAGATATCCCAAACAAACAGCAACAACACTTTAATTTGTAATAGTAAAAATATGCGAACAACCCAAACATAAATGGTTATGCAAACTCTGGCGTCTCCATACAATGGAATATGCTATTCGGCAATAAAAAGGATTGAATTACTGATATATGTAATAAACTGAAGGGATCTCAAGGGCATTATGCTTATTGAAAAAAGCCAGTGTCAAAAGTTTGCATGCTCTTTTAGTTTCTGTGGTTATAACAAAATAAGAAAGACTAGGTGATTTATATATTTAAAAAATTTTTGTGTGTGTGTGGTACTGGGGAGAGAACCCAGGGACTTTCTACCTCCGGGCTACACTCCCAGACCTATTTTATATTTTATTTGGAAACAGAGTCTTATTAAGTTGCTGAAGCTGGCATTGAACTTGCATGAATCTCCTGTCTCAGCCTCCCAAGTACTGGGATTACAAGTGTGCGCCACCACGCCTAGCAGACTAGGTAATTTTTTTTTCAAATGGATTTTTTAAAAAAAATCCATGTCAGGCGTGGTGGTGCACGCTTGTAATTCCCGCGCTTGGGAGGCTGAGACAAGAGGATCGCACAGGTTCGAAGCCAGCCTCAGCTACTTAGTGAGACTCTCAGCGACTTAGTGAGACCCTGTTTCCAAATAAGATATAAAATGGGTCTGGGAGTATAGCCCGGAGGTAGAAAGCCTCTGGGTTCCACCCCCAGTACCACCAAAAAAAAAAAAAAAAATAGATGCACTATAGTCTTACTTCATACTGTGGATCATGTTGACAATGGCATATATTCACATGGTACTTGGTGATTTTTTTTTTTTTTTCATGTATGGGGATGGAACCCAGGGGCATTTGACCTCTGAGCTACAACCCCTGCCCAATTTTTTATTCTTTATTTTGAAACAGGGTCTCACAGAGTTACAGAGAGCCTCACTAAGTAGCTGAGGCTGTCCGCGAATCGCGATCCTCCAGTCTCAGCCTCCCAAATGCTGGGATTACAAGCGTGTGCCACCACACCCGGGTCCTGGTGATTTTTAAAGAAAAGAAATTTGTCTTTCACAGTCCTGGAGACTGTAAAATCGAATACCAATCTGCTAGCTGCTAGTGCAGGTCTTCTTGCTTTGCATTACATGGCAGAAGGGCATTATCTTGTATTCATGACATGTATTTCTCATTGTGACTAACATTCAGATACAATTAATAATATCTGAGGTCCATCTTACCAATGTGCACACTTTTGGAAAATAACACTTTTAGAATGCTTTCAGCTTTCATACCTTAGTCCTTTTTTTGTTTTCACAAAACATTACAAATTATACGTTGAGAATATTAGTTTCATTCTTGATAGAAGAGGCAACTGGAAGGCATAGGCTATTGAGATGAAACACAAGGCTACAGTCTTTAGGTAATCTCCAAAGAAGGGCTATTTTCCAGACTTCCAGGTGGATGCTCCCACAGCCTTCTATGAAAGAAAAAAAAAAAAAAAGGACAGAAAATACAGTCTTTATATCATTAATTCTTAGCTTCATGATCTCTCCTCAAGTTGTCCCAATTAAGAACAGTATCAGTTACGGGCTAATCTATGAGATCCATTAAGAAGGTGCTGCTTGGATCTCCTCTACCTGCGAACCCCCAATGTAATTATTATAACCCCCATTATAATTATTAGTAAGTAGTATTGACTCTGTGAATGAGTGAAATAACGAATGGAGGTAACAGCTTCCAGCAAAGGTTTACTAATTGCAGCCAAGGCCCTCTGCCAAGTGTCAAACTTTGGGAACTTGTTTGCAGGGCTTCGCCAGGGAGCACACCTACCTGTACACCCTTGATTGAACAACCAGAGGTGGGAGGTTGTCCTCTTTGACGAAGCACACAGCTTAGGGAGGGACGCATGTGGCGCCATGAGGAAGGAAGGACATGCTCCAACTTTCCTAGCCCACCAGATCAGCTGATTCAGCCCTGGCAACAGATAAATGGGGTGACAGTCTCCAGATCCTCCTCACGTCCTCTACTGAGCTCAGGATGCAGCATGTTTATTTGACACTGGACAGTCACTGTCTTTTGGTGTGCGTTTCTAAAGATGACTTTGTTGGCCTGGTTTAAAGTGCCCTGACCACTTTGTCATCATCCTCAGGCCAGCTTGGACCTGGGTGCAGAGGCCACTGTTTGGGCCTGTTTCTTGTAGCAGCGGAGTTAGCAACGGTTGATAAAATATAATAAGTGGAAAGGGGCTCATAGACAAAATGGGGTTAGTAGTATTCTAACGAAGGCATTAAACAAGTTAGCATTAATGTTGCATTTGTGCAAGACTTCCATGCCATGTGTTATTTTAGCATCCCTCCCATTCTGCAAGGCCTTTTCCTTTCTTTTTTTTCCTTATTCAGAGACGACTATCATGATTTCCTCATAGAACTTTCCACGGCTGAATTCTGCCCAATTGCAATGCTGCTGCCTTGAACTAATGAACCATGCAATAAACAACCCCGTGCAACACACCACTCTGTGCTGTGAGGATGTGGTCGGGGCCGCAGTTCCCTGTTTAGTATCATGCCACTGGAGGAGGGCTTCTGAGACAAGTTTCCCTGTGGTCTCATAACCAGAAATACATGTGTCTCTCTTGAGCAAATACCTTGCTCTTTGTTTCAGAAACACTGCAGTCATACAATGGGTCTCTCTTCCCTCTTCATGCAGCCAGCCCGTCTGCAAGCTCAAATTAATGTTTTGTATTCTACCTCTGATAAGTATATAAGACTTTCTTGGAAGAATGTGGTCTCTCTTGACTGCATTTCCCCCTTGTACTTACTTTTTTTTAAAGTTAGTATTATATTAGATGCATTTTGGGATAAGTCAACTTATCATTTTGGGAAAGATGCATAATATTAAGTTAGATTGGCTAGACCCAGAAAAATAAGGGCTGTGTGTTTTCTCTCAGATGTGGTAGCTAGAGAGATAAAAAGGAAAGACAAGGGATCTCATGAAAGCTAGAAGAGGGACCAGTGGAATAAGAAATTGGGGTTTGGGGAAGGAAAAGCGGAAGTATAGGGAAGGGGAGGGGAAGGGGATAGACCATGTAATGTCATATGCACAGATGACTGTGTCACCATGAATCTCACTATCATCTACAACTACTAAGAAGAGCAAGTCACTTTATGTTTCATGTAAATAAAGCATATATAAATATGAAAAAATAAAAATAGCACCTTGATTTTAGTTGTTTTTATTATCCAGGCCTTAATTTCACGGCTTTTTCTTTTCTCATCTCAATATCCGTCCACTCCTGCCGGGCGCGGTGGCACACGCTTGTAATCCCTGCGCTTGGGAGGTGGAGACAGGAGGATCGTGCTGGTTGGAAGCCAGCCACGTTGGCTTAAGAGACCCTGTTTCCAAATAAAAAATATAAAATAGGTCTGGGAGGGTAGCCCGGAGATAGAAAGAAGGGCTTCCAGGAACCCCAGTACCACCAAAAAAAAAAAAAAAAAAAAAATCAGTCTACTCCTGTGTAATGTCACAATTTCTTTTGCATTAGCTTTGCACAACTTGTTAAAAAAAATTATAATCCTGAATAATGAAAAATCCTTATTTTGTAGCTTATTCTTAAGCATGATGAAGAAACAACCAAAGTAAAATGTTTAAAAAACAAAAAATCATCATTCTTGTAGAAAGTGAGTGGTAAGGTATTGTGGAACTACTGTTATGAAAATGGAGAAACCACTGAAAACAAGTCTGGTTTGGGTTCAAGTATTTTTGTCTCAATGAGCTTCAAAATTCGTTAGGGCCTTAGAATATTTGTTGAGTTCTTGAGATTGTAGACAGTAAAATTGTGTGATAGTTATAGCTTAAGATCAGAGCACCTGGAAGGTGGTTTCCTTGTATTTCACTGGTTGAGTTTTCAGAAGAGAAGTGAAATTCTGTAATCTGAGTTTCATAAATTTACTTAGTTTTGACCTATATTATCATATGCAACTTCTTCCATGTTAATTTTTTTTTTTTTTTTTTTTTTTTTGCGGGTCTGGGGATGGAACCCAGGGGCATTCGACCTCCGAGCTACACCCCCTTCCCTATTTTTGATTCTTATTTTGAAACCGGGTCTCACTGAGTTGCAGAGGGCCTCACTAAGTAGCTGAGGCTGTCCACGAACAACGATCCTCCAGCCTCAACCTCCCGAATGCTGGGATTACAAGTGTGCGCCACCACACCTGGCTCATGTTAAATCTTATTAAGTTGAAAACTTTATAGAAACTTTTCCAGGCAATATTTCCTTAAAGGAGAGGGGAAGTCTCAAACCCACAAAACCTTAGAACTAAAATCAAAGATTTAGCCGGGTATGGTGGTGCCTGCTAGTAATCCCTGCACTTGGGAGGCTGAGGCAGGAGGATCACACAGGTTCAAAGCCAGCCTCAGCTACTTAGTGAGGCTCTCAACAACTTAGTGAGACCCTGTTTCCAAATAAAGTATAAAATAGGTCTGGGAGTATAGCCTGGAGGTAGAGAAGCCCCTGGGTTCCACCCCCAGGACCACAAAATAAATAAATAAATAAATAAATAAAATCAAAGATTCTGACTTCGTAGCACTTAAAAATTAGGACATCCTTTCTTCAGTGTTTTATGTTTTCTCTAATTATTCATTTATTATTGAATTAATGCCATTTTATAAAAAAGCTTGATAAGATTATTCTTATAAGTTGTGGCAAAAAATAAAACAAAATATATACCATCGTAATGGTTTTTGAGTTTATAGTTCAGTAGTATAAACCTATCAGTATCCAAATAATTGTGCATCAACCTCCAGAACATTTTTTCATCTTGCAGAAATAAAATTCTGCACCCACAAAATTATGTTTCCACTTGCTCCTCAGCCCCTGTTAATTTTCTTTTTAAGTGAGCTATGTGTTTTTTTTTTTTATTCCAATTGGAGGAGGCTAATGGTTATCTAAATGAATTGCAAACTGCATTACTTAGTACTTTCTTGAAAGTATGGAGGTAGGAATGAGTGCCTGTGGTCAGCAATTTTACTAATTGAACTCTAGGATACTATTTAATGCCACACCTGAGATTTTGGAAAGGCAGGTATCAGTCCTACTTTTCCTTTTCTTGTGGAACCAAGGACAGAACCCAGGACTTTGCTCATGCTAGGCAAGTGCTCTACCTCTGAGCCATACCCTTAACCCTCACTCACAGTTTTAAGTAGTAAAGTTTACTATCAAAATCAAAACCAGAAATAGAATAAGACAAAAAATGGTAATGAAGGAGGATAATTGAATGTATATTAATCAGATATATTATATGCAGTTATTATATTACTCATAATCAATATAAATTAATGTAACATTTAATTAAACTTTTAAAACAAAATATAAATTGAAATATATAAGTAATTGAAAGAAGTCATGATATAATTTTCTGTTGAGATCTTTAAAAAGTGCAAGCATTTACTTCAATATAGTGGTCTTACTGAGGTGCTATCAGAATGCCAAGAAGTTAAACATGTCCTGAATTAGTTCTTTTCTTAGATCTTTTAAAGGTATGGCATCACCACAGTATAAGGCAAAATCCAGAAGGCAGGGATCTTGAAATGTGGGTGGTACTATCTTAGAACTCTTGTTAGTTTACTGGAAGCATATTATAAAAAATGCTCAGGGACTGCGTGCGTGGTGGTGCAGGCTTGTAATCCCAGCATTAGGGAGGCAGAGACCAGAACCAGAGGATCTTGGTTCACAGACAGCCTCAGCTACTTAGCCCTTTGCAACACAGTGAGACCTTGTTTCAAAAAATATAAAAGACTAAAATAACTGGAGGTGTAGCATGGAGGTAGAATGCCTCTGGGTTCCCTCCCCAGGACTGCAAAAAAAAAAATAAATAAAAATGCTCAGGGGCCTGGTTGGAATATAAATATTGTAGAAGAGTTTTAAGTGCGATAAAGGCCTGTTACCCACTGTATGTCCTCCTTCATCTCCTTAGGTGCTGATGACGAGATGTCTGTCACCTGATTGGCCGTCTACAATTATCCTAATAGCCACTATGTACTTGCTGGGCCTACAATTGTAGGACTTGGGAGACAGAGACAGGAAGATGGTAAGTTTGATGCCCTCAGCAACTTAGGGAGACCTTGCTCCAAAATAAAAATGATTGGTGGTATAACTCAAAGGCAGAATGTCCTTGGGTTCAATTCCCAGTACCCAACCAAAACCAAATTCAAAACTTCTGTGTACTAACATGTTGGTGAAATATAGTGCGCTCATGATGATGATGTTGGCAGAGTGGTATTGATAATCAGAATGACGATTTACCCAAAATGATCCATTCTTTTATTAAATTGCTTTCCTGATATGTTCCAAAGTTTGAAAATATAATGTTTAATAACACTTTTAAGCCTTCACAGTATTAAATTTATGGACCTCATGACCTAGAGTTGCACAAGACTTGGTATTAGTATGTTTCAGGTACATTTTACATTAAATAGCTTTTTATGTGTCAATCTCAGAACTTAATGATCATTTAAAAACCCGTTTCCTTGGTAAAAATATAATCTGAGTCCAACTTAAATAAAGTAAAAATTTTAAGGAAATGACTCTTTTTAAGTAGGAAATTGTTTCGATTTGTACTTGTAATTCTACATCAGCATACAATAAAATGTTCTAATGTGTCTTTGGAATGAAAGCTGTAGCTTAATTTTAGTAATGGAGAACAGTAGGGTAGCTAAAAATTAGCAATATTGCATATATTAAGTTCTTGATACATATTGGTTGAATTAATTAAACACAAAGTCATTTATGTTTAGTTGTTTAACTTTGGAATATATGGTAAGAGGTTTTAAATTTCAATAGTATTTTATAATGGTGTCTTTCTTATTCTATTATTAACATGAATTTTCATGTCTCTGAAGTCATATATTTTGCCTACTCTAGGTTTATTCTGAGCGGTGAGGAGAGAAACCTAAAATTAAAAATATGTTTCAAGTATTCTACAAATTGCTTGGCCCAAGCACGGATAATCAAGTACAGATGCTGGCAGTACTTAGTACATAGGTAGTGATGGGCTACAGGAAAATAAGATGGAGAGGAATGAACAATGACAGAAACTAAGTAGACTGAGTTTTTCTCATGGGTTTTTGTTTGTTTGCTTGTTTATTTTAAAGTCTTTCCTCTGATATGGAATGTAGAGATAATCCCATTATTAATTATGACATATTAGCATATGAAGGAAAACCACATGTGACACTTCTCTATGCATCTCACCTCCCTCCTTAATTGAATTGACAGCTGGGTGGCCATGGGCGCCAGTTCCTTTCCTTTCTCACATTCCCATCTCATTTCCTCCCGCTTGTTTGAGAGGACCTGGTTGGAGGAAGTCTGACCTTAAGACAAGAGCTGCACTCCTCCTAGGATTTGAGCCAATTTGGTGAGCACACTCTTTGACCAGAACTACCTCCTACAACTTGGGATGTTGAGTAATGTGGAAAGGGCCCAAAGAATAGTAGAATTTGAATCAACTAGAAGCCTAGGAACCTGTGGATAATTTCAAGGAAACTATAATATTTTCAAAAAGTTACAAATAACAAAATGTTTTCTATGTGCCAGGTATGTTACACGTTGTCTAAGCCTTACAGTAAACCCCATTTCAGTATATATATATATATTTTTAGAGAAGTTAAATCATGTTCTTCAAGCTAAATGCAGATGGTAAACTAGTCTGGAATCCACCCAAAGATTGTCAACACAAATATGTCAATTATTTTGCTAGTACTTGCTAGGTCAGCGGTAGGGCTTTGAGATATGGTTGCTATTCTTTAGCTGGCCATTTTACCCAGTTTCACCAATTAATCCAAGTGAATTAAAAAATATTCTAAGCTGGGCATGCCGGCACACACTTGTAATCCCAGCATTCGGGAGGCTGAGACTGGAGAATCACAGTTCGCGAAAAGCCTCAGCTACTTAGTGAGGCCCTCTGCAACTCAGTGAGACCTGGTTTGAAAATAAAGAATCAAAAATAGGGAAGGGGGTGTAGCTTGGAGGTTGAATGCTCCTAGGTTACATCCCCAAACCCGCAAAAAAACCCCACAAAACAATAATAATAATTCTGCTTTGTTAAGTTTCTTCTCTCTCTCTCTCTCTCTCTCTCTCTCTCTCTCTCTCTCTCTCTCTCAGCCTCTGGTTATTTTTCCTCACTTATCTATCATTCTCAAATTAGAAGCAAAGGTCATGATTTCTACCCATTCTCTGCGGCAAAGCAAAACCTGATTAATTGGGACAGAGTGGTCAGCAACATAGTGACCACACAGTTAAACTCTGTATGCTCTTTAGCCCAGCTATCAGGAGGGATTCAGATTAGGCATACTCAAGGAAATCCCTGAGTAATAACTATAAGCTTTGTCATAGGTAACTGTATTGTGTGTTTAAATGTACAACTCTGTTTTTCTATTATTATGTGATATTTCATGTTGACTTGTCAAACTGAAAAATACTCATATTGATTTTGCAGAAAGCTTCACATGTGAGATAAATGCACTCAGAGATTCCTCACAAGTAGCTCTTTGGAGCTTCAGATGTGAAATGGATCATTCCTCCATCTGTAATAGACCCTTCTGTGAAGCTCTTCAATCAAACCTGAGAATTCAAGGTGAAATTGAAGGGAGGTGGGAAACCCCTAAAGGAGGATGTGAGTGAACTAGCGGAGAGAGTGTGGCCTCTTTTTTCAGTTCTCTTCTTCAGCTTAGGAAGACTGTCAGTCAACGTGTGACCTCCTGGCTGTGTGTGCTAATACCTGAGTAGGAGACAGGCTGAAGGGGAGGACCAAACACACTTCCCATGGTCTGCCATTTGTCAGTTTTTTCTGACAGCCTTTGGGTTATTTGACATGGCTATTTTATTATACAGATTTGTTATTAGATTTTTCTCTCTCCACTGAATAATTGGCTATATTGCCATACTTGTTAGACTGAAATTTCATAGCTTTTGACAAAGGCAAAAATATACTTTCTTAAAAGTTAGTGATGTGGGGCATGTTGATGCATGCTTGAAATCTCAGTGTTTGGGAGGCTGACACAGGAGTATCACAGGTTTGCGGCCAGCCTTGGCAACTTAAGTGGGGCCCTGTTTCACAAAAAAAAAAAAAAAAAAAAAAAAAAAAAAATTCAAACCCCAGTACCACAACAAAAAAACAAAATAAAAAAAGAGAAAGAAAGCGACATATGATAACTACCTCAGAGTAAGTTGACATATTTTATTAGTAATGATTCTGAGAGGTACATCTTATTTAGGAATCATAACTTATTTTTTTCTTACTGGGGATTGAACCCAGGGGCATTCTACCACTGAGTTATGGTCCTGCCCTTTTTATTTTTTATTTTGAAACAGGATCTTGCTAAATTGCTGAAGGTCTCGCTAAATTGCTGAGGTTGGACTTGAACCTGAAATCCTCCAGTCTCAGTCTCCCAAGTATTAGAATTACAGGTGTGTACCACCATGTCCAATTTTAATGACTTTTAGTCTATTTCTAGTAAAGTAATAAGACCAAGTGAACTTCAGATAGGGACACCAGTTTTCTAAAATTAGTTTTTAATGTCACATTTTTGAAGTCATTAGGTGTCACATTTCAAATTGGCCATTTTTAGGTTAGTTAAAAAAAAAAAAACTCTAGAGTTTTCAATGGTTTATATAGTTTGGAGGAACCATGAATCCTGACACCAAACTAAAAACTATGCTTTGGAATTTATGCTCAGACATGGGGTATGTTTGACAATAGTTTCTGATGTTCAGGGTGCTATGAAATGGTTGCTATCCATAACTGTGCTATCGTTTTCCCTAAGCCACGGAGACAGTGTTGTTTGTGAAACTCCACTATTGGTATAATCTTAAGAACATATTAATTGCCCAGGAGGTTTATATATTTGTTCTGCACATGTGATTAAAGATCACAGCAGCTTATACAGCATAATTTTAGAGATGGAGAAAATGACTATTGTAATACTTACTGCTCTCAGTTTCCTCTACAGCAGTGCCCTTACACCTTTCCTTTGCAGGCGTTTTGTAGCATCCTAAACAGAAGGATATTGCAGGGAGCTGATTCTGCTTTGATCCTTGTGCTTGTTGTCAAAGCGCTTGGGATTGAAGAGACTGTTGGCTACAATTGACTGTGACAATTAGGAGATGATCAGAGCCCTAGAGTGGAGCACTTAAAGGGTAATTTACATGTCAGTTTGTCGAATAAAAAAAAAGATATTCAGCTAAGATTTTTTTCCCCCCTCAGAGCCTTGTAAACTGCAATTTGTGCTCTGGTAAGAAAAACCTGGCAGAGGAGTTAGGATAGCCATTACCATTTGAAAAGAAGCAATCATAAGGCCGCTGCTGAGCCCTTTGTCCACTAAAAATGCTGATTTGCAGGCAGTGAGTGAAAAAGTGGAACCTTCACTAAATAAAACCTTGAGCTAGGTGACTACCCTCCACCCAACCCTGGGTGGCTTTTTAGTGCTGGCAAAGGTACCTTTTAAAAAATGAATCTTACATCCGACATTTACTATCATCGCTACATTGTTATTGGTCATGAATGTCCTCTTCCTTCCCCCCAAAGAATCAAAGAATGTGTGGAGAGAGGTGAGTGGGACACCAGCCAACAGTCCATTGAAATCAGGCTGAAGCTGGCTATCAGTTGCATCGGAGTTTTAAAGTTTTTTCTTTTAGACATCATCACAATTTTCCTTATGTCATTCTTTGGACTATGTATTTTCCTTTCTATTGTATCGGGGGTGCCTTAGTTTTTCCATTTTTGTTGATACTCCAATTTTTAAAATGAGAACTGTGTTTCTAACCTTTGGCTGAAAAGGTAATGTAGCACCAGGTCCACGATTCACTGTTCACATCGGATTGTCTTTATGCTGTCCTATTAGGTATTTCATACATTACAAGTAAAAATAAGTAACCAGAATGCTATAAGAAAAATGCCAGCAGGTACATGGGAGTAGTAGTTACACTCCAGCCATTTAATTCTCAAGTAGAACAGAAAACAGTTATTTCAATTTTTATACTTTCATTGGTGCATTGTAATTATACATCATGGTGAGATTCAAAGTGATGCATTCATACATGCAAACACCATTTGGTGTATTTCCCTCTCTATCCCACGCTGCACCCTCTCCCTCCCTCCCCATACACATTAATGAGATGGCAGTGATATCTTCATATACGGACGTAACAGTACTTGAACTATTTCCTTCCTGAAGCCTTGTTTTCCCCTTCCCCCTCCCCATCTCTGTCCCCCAGTCCCCTTCCTCTATTGCACTGTTGAGTTATTTCAACTTTTTTTTTTTTTTTTTTCCGGTACTGGGGATTAAACTCAGGAGCATTCTACCTCTGAGCTACACCCCCAGCCCTATTTTATTCTTTATTTTTGAAACAGGGTCTCACTAAGTTGTGGAGGACTTCATTAAGTAGCTGTTAGGCTGGCCATAAACCTGCAATCCTCCTACCTCAGCCTCCCAAGTACTGGGATTATAAGCGTGGGCCACAACGCCCGGCTGAGTTATTCAACTTTTATTTTTTATTTATTTTATTTTATTTGTGCACTATAGTCTCACATCATAATGTGGATCATATTAACGATGGCATATATTAGCATATATGCCGGGCATGGTGGCTCACGCTTGTAATCCCAGTACTTGTCACAGGTTCGAAGCAACCTCAGCTTCTTAGTGAGGCTCTTAGCAACTTAGTGAGACCTTGTTTCCAAATAGAAACATAAAATAAGTCTGGTGTATAGCCCGGAGGTAGAAGGCCCCTGGGTTCCATCCCCAGTACCACATACACAAAATTAGCATTATTTCAAATTGAAGACTATAATTTTTAGTTGTTTTTTTTTTTTTTTTTGGAAGCTATTACTATTACGACTACTACTACCAAGATGTAGTGGCCAGATTTTTATTTGTTTAACCGACTGGAAAAAATGTATCAATATGATCATGCTGTACAGAAATACCTAAATTTGGTTTGTATATTTAATTCAGAGATATGTATTAACTTTCAATTGCAGATACATTTTACATTCCAGTGTTGGGATACTGGGCTAAGGTGAAGGGCATTTCCAGAAAGGCAGCGTAGGGGTGAAGATGAGTTTGTCTTTATTGGTGACAGCTAAAAGCATCCATGGCCTTCAAAAGCTGAGGCTCCAGGTCTAAGGAGGTGTCTATCCAGGGCTGCCCCCCCACTTACTGTATCCTGACACTTGTGTCTACATTTAAAGGCCTCCCTTTCATTAATTTGCTGTGCTAAACTTCCAAATAAGAGGGATTTTATTTCTCTTCCTTTGGTCCTAACATCTTAGCCCAAAACCAGTTTTCTTCAAGGGGTGGCTTGTGAAGAGTCCTATTCTACTTGGGGGGTTCTGAACATCACAATAATCCATGTGGAGGTTTATTGAGGTAAGAAATCAATTTGTGCTCAATTAGTGGTGTTTCCTCTAACTGCTTTGCAGGAAGACCTTTCCCTTCTTTATAAAGTTCTAAAAGTGTCTGGTTTTTCTTGTGTACATGCATGCTTTACAAGCAGCACCGAGCCAGAGAGTAAAATAAGAATGAATATGCGAATTGGTTATAAGGTGCACAGAGGATAATGAGAGGAAGCCAAAGAAGGTCTGGGTTCCCTGAGCCTGTGTCTGTAGGATGCAGGCAATGGCAAATCTGTATCAAAAATCAGGCACAGCGGGAGGTGTTCGTCTCCCAGGTAATGGGTAAATGATGAGCAGATGAGCCATCCTCTTATTGATTTAAGCATTTTGTTCCAGCCAGTCACAATTAACTTTGATTTGTTTTTACTTTCCTCTTATAGGTTTGCATTTAAAACGTTCTCGGAGCACTAATTGTATAAAATTCTGGTAACTGTGCATTCCCCTTTTTTGAGAGGTAATGAGTGAATGAAAAGGCAGGGGTTGTTCACATTCTAAGGCGAGGCTGTCAGAACATTTCTACTTGACTGAAATTGTTTTGGAAGGTGAGCTGGAACAAGAATCTTGCAGCTGAAATGAAGTGACTCTGCATGTGGCTTGTGGATGTTTCTTTTCATCAGAGAATTCTGCAAAACTGTCCCGGAACTTACAAGTTGTCTTACATTTTATTTACAAGAGAATATTTAGGTGAATAATATGAACACATTTAGAAGTAGGCTCATTTGGGCCGGGCGTAGTGGCGCACGCTTGCCCACGCTTGTAATCATCGCACTTGGGAGGCGGAGACAGGAGGATCACCCAGGTTTGGAGCCAGCCACGCTGGCTTAAGAGACCCTGTTTCCAAATAAAAAGTATAAAATAGGTCTGGGAGTGTAGCACGGAGATAGAAGGGTATCCAGGAATTCTAGTACCACCATCCACCACCAAAAAAAAAAAAAAAAAAAAAAAAAAAAAGGCTCATTTGTTTCTTAAGTAAATGGGAGTCTTTTGAGAGCTCATTGGAATTATTCGAAATGAGTTTTTACTCTTACCATCATATTGCTTGTCCAGTATACAAATTGCCATGTTGGGACAAAATAAATTCTTGAAAGCTTTCAAATTTAGTAGAAACATGCATAAGGAATCACTATATGCATTCTTAGAGTTAATCCACATGTCCTATATTGAAATATTACTGCTACTAAGAGCCCTAGAACTTCGAGTACAACATTCTAGGACACTAGCTGCCTTCCCTTAATGAGCTGCTCTTTCTCCAAACTTGTTTGAAGGTGGGTTGCCAGATTTGATAAATAAAACTAAGAATGCCCCATTAAATTTAATTTCCTATAACTAACAAATAATTATTTAGTGGGAGCTCATGACTCATGCAATGTTTGCATTCTGTCGTCCACCAATCCTAGGTGGCATTGTGATTTGAATAGAAATTGCAACCATGCACTTAAGGTATAATTTAATTATTTGTAAATTGCGGTTGATTTCAACTTCTGCTGTCAGATTAGAAAGGCCAACCAGCTTGCTACTTTCAAATACAAACCCAACATCTTTTTAACTCCTTGTTGCTGAGTTTGATTTCCCCCATGGCGTTCTTAGGACAAGATGTGACTGGCCTTTCCTCACATAGGGTGGTATCTGCCTAATTAAATATTATGGAGACTTCTGGGAAGATGGCCGAGGAGTGTGATTTATCTACGTTGATCAGGCTTTGAGTGGTTTTGGTGGTTATAGATACAGACAATTGACTGACACAATAAGGCTGTGTTCTATTTGTGAACACATCTTTTCTTTTGTGGTAGTACTGAGATTGTATAAGAAGCCAACCTTAAAGCCCTTGTGACTCCAATTATAATACCATCTTCTGGGAAAAGTTCTATTTCCTTGCACTTTTATTTTGTTTCATTTAACTATGATTATAATAGACCGGTGGCCATCGGCAGCGCTAAAAAAAATTTTATGGAAAAATCAAATATCTGATTTTTTTTCTTTTTTCTTTTTTTCTTACAGTGTTAGGGATTGACCCAGGGGCATTTTACTTTTGAGCTATACTCTCAGCCCTATTTTGTATTCTTTATGTTGAAACAGGGTCTCACTATGTTGCAGAAGGCCTCACTGAGTAACTAAGGCTGGCCTTAAACCTGTGATACTCCTGTCTCAACCTCCCGAGTACTGGAATTATAAGTGTGTGCCACCATGCTTGGCTTTGATTTTATTTATTTATTTATTTTTGTGGTACTGGGGATGGAACCCAGGGGCATTCTACCTCTGAACTACACCCCCAGCCCTATTTTTTATTCTTTATTTTGAAACAGGGTCTCACTGAGTTACAAAGGGCTTTGCTAAATAGCTGAGACTATCCAGGAACTGTGATCCTCCTGTCTCTGCCTCCTGAATGTTGGGATTACAAGCTTGTGCCACCACGCCCAGCCTCATTTCATTTTTGATACTTTGGTACTGTTATTTCTTGCTTTCTTGATGATTTCTATGACCTGTCAGAAGGGTTATTTTTTTTGGATAAGTTTAGAGCCTATGACCCATCCTCTAAGCCCCATTTTGATTTTAGCCATAGCTCCAGTGGACAGTTCCTGAGAAGCCCAAGGTGGGGCTGGGCTGTCACACCCCCAAAACACTTGGCGAGTCTTCTCAGGTTTTGGCTCAAAACCTTCTCCAGAGCTGCAGAAGCCTATTCAGTGCTTCCTTAGCCATGAAAATGTGAGGGGAACAACACCCTCAAAAGTAACCCTCAACCAGTGGGAGACAGAAGTTGTGGATAAATATTCCAGCTACCTATCCTTTGAACAAGCAGTTCTGAGAAGCAACCAGCACGCTTTGCTAAGGTTCTTCTTTGAACTCACAGGGATCCTATGTCTCTTTTTGCAACATTATTTGGATTTTCCTTCCTCCAATTTCTAGGGATAACCAACCTGCATCCAATTCCTGGTCTCAGGCTCTTTCTGGGAACCCTAACTGACACACCCCATATGTTCCTTTCTCCCCAGCAGAACACTTCTCTGTTCTAGTTCTAGACAATTTTCTTCTTTTGTTTCGATGAAAGTTCACTTTTCTTCTTACCAGAGGAAGAGCGTTCTGGCACTATCATAGCTACTAAAACTAGGTCAAGTGCACCATGCACATTTGCCTTACCTGAACACTCCTTCAGTGAAAAGCTATTTATTAGATGTTTGCTACATGTGAAGGGCATATTATAAGAGATTTATGTAGATTGTTTCAATGACTACTCAAGAGGCCACAAAGAAAAAAATATTAGAATTTCTGTGTATGTGTATGGACTGGGAATTGAACCCAGGAGCATTCTATCTTGAAGCTATACCCCCATCCCTTTTTGTTTTATTTTTTCATTTTGAAACATGGCCTCTCTAAATCACAGTACCTGTGATCTTCCCATCAGCCTCCTTGGGGATGTAGCTCGGTGGTAGAGCACTTGCCTAATCTTTGTTAGACCCTGAGTTTAATCCCAACTAATACACACACACAAAATAAATAAGTAAATAAATGTATTTGTGTGGTTAAAAAAGAGAAAGAGTAATAATAAAGTGAAATGATGCCAGAGAGCTAGTTATGGGTCTTCTGGGTCAGCATACTGGGTTCTGTGGGCCATGCTAAGGATTTTAGTAATCACTGGAGACCAATGGATTTTTTTTTGCGCGTCTGGGGGTGGAACCAGGGGCATTCGACCTCCGAGCTCTACCTTCTGCCCTATTTTTTATTCTTTGTTTTGAAATCGGGTCTCACTGAGTTGCAGAGGGCCTCACTAAGTAGTTGAGGCTGTCCACGAACCACGATCCTCAGGTCTCAGCCTCCCGAATACTGGGATTACAAGCATGTGCCACCACGCCCAGCTAGACCAGTCGATTTTAACTGGGAGCTGATATTTTGCTTCCCAGGGCACATTTAGCAATGTCTGATTAAACTCTGAATTGTCACAACTGGGAAGGGATGCTTTTGTCATCTGGTAGGTCGAGACTCGCTCTGCTGCTATCACCCTGCAATGCAAGGACTGGCCTCCACAAGAAAGAATTAACAGGTTCAAAATGTTGTTAGTGTTGATGTTGAGAAATTCCGACATAGACATGGAATTCCTTTACTTTCTTTTTTTTTTTCTTTTTCTTTTTTTTTTTTTTTTGGTACTGGGGATGGAACTTGGGGGCATTCTACCTCTGAGCTATACCTCCATCCCTATTTCTTATTCTGTATTTTGAAACAGGGTCTCGCTAAGTTGCAAAGAGCCTCACTAAGTTGCTATCCTCCCATCTCAGCTTCCCAGTTTTAGGAAGCTGAGAGGGGATGAACACGAGCAGACTTGCATTTGAATAGTTCCTTCTGGTCATGACATAAACTGTGATATGGTTAGATATGAGCTAATATGGTTTTCTAATAAAGTTTATAACAAGAGATGATAGCACCTTGGAGCTCTGTGATGACAAAGAGGAGGACCTCTTTTATTTTCAAGGAGAATCACTCACAATGCATTCATAGGAGTGAAATCAGGCCAAAAGATGCTTTTCCTAGTATGACCTCTTGTGTGTAGTAAAATAGTAGCGAGTGCACATTTGCACATATGGAATTCTGAAAGGTTAGAAACTAATGTGGAACCACAGTGGAACCCAACAAACCTTTAGTTTCTTTGTCCATATATTTGTTGATTCTTTGCTGATATAAAGAGGAACATGCATTATTCTTATAATGAAAAGGAAACAAATATAAATTTCTAACCCAAATCAACCTTTCCAAATAAATTATAGATCAATTTCACAGGCAAATGCAAATATATGTATACTTATCATGTATTCTCTTAAATATTTTTGTAATAAATCTGATAGATTCTATAAACGTAAATCAGAGAAAAACTTGATAGGGGAGATCCAGTTTCTAAGGAATGATGTACAGTTCTGAGTATTGTATTAACTAGTATTTGTCATTTTACTTTGCTGGGGGCATGTGATTCTTGGGTTCTTTGCATACCTGCTGATCAAGCCAAATTTTCATTTCTCTTAGTGGGGTTATTTATTTTCTTACAGTGGCATGCTGTCTAATTCTCAATGTTAAGGATATTCTTTTTTCCCCCCTAAGCTAAATTGATGTTAATTCTTGTAGACTTTAGATGAAATCTGCCTCTTAGAGGAAATGTTATAATCCAGTACTGCATGTTTCTAGATATATCTAGCTACTTCTTGATGTTGGAGAAAATCACTTAATTTCCATGGGCCAGAATTTCTTCATCTGTTTTGGTTCAGAACGCATACCTTATAATTCTATAATTATAATTCTTAGGTATTTCTAGATGGTAAATATTGTCATGGTCATGATGAAATTGAATAGCCAGTATGCTAATACTGCCAAGTAGAATAAGACAACTGAGCCTTATATTTAAGGTGTTCTTTGGTTAAAAATACCATTACAAGTTATATGGCTTCTATTTGCTACCAGAGACCTTCCTGTATTATCACATAATTAGCTTATTAACTAACAGGCTAATGACCTTAAGGAAGTGCTAATCTCAGATCTAGGCCACAATTTAGGTGCTGGTACAATCTAGTTTATTATTTTTTATTTTATTATTTACTTATTATCTAAACAGTATGTATAATGCCTTTACTATGGAATAATAAGCCCCACATTATGGAACAATACAATACTTGGTGTAATACTTACAGAATAAATGATTACCAGCATGAAATTGGCCCATTATAAGTAAACATTACAAAATATGCAAACTGAATGGTCTAGTGGAATAAAGCCAGCCTCAGAAAATATGATTCCCAGAAATACTCTAGTCATATGAACCTCAATAGTCATATTATGTCTCTGATCTTCTTTCCATAATATTTAATTAATTAATTAATTAATTAACTGTGATAACTAGGCATTAAACTCAAGGGCACTCTATCTCCAAGCCACACCCCCAACCTATTTTGTTTTTTATGTAGAAATAGGGTCTCACTAAGTTGCTGAGGATGTCACTAAATTTCTGAGGCTGACCTCAAGCTTGTGAATCTCCTGTCTCAGCTTCCCAAGTACTTGGATTACAGGTATGTGCCACAATGCCTGTCTCTATAATATATTAAATAACAGAATTAAAACAAAATCTCTAATTTACTTATTTTTTAATTATTTTGGTGGTACGGGGGTTCCTGGAAACTCTTCTACTTCCAGGCTACACTCCCAGACCTATTTTATATTTTTATTTGGAAACAGGGTCTCTTAAACCAGTGTGGCTGGCTTGGAACCTACGGGATCCTCCTGTCTCTGCCTCCCAAGCACGTGGATTACAAGCGTGCGCCACCACGCCCGGCCAAAAGATCTCTAATTTATTATAGCTGTATATTTTATGCATTTATTGACTGATGATTAACAAGTGTATAAAAGTGCCATAATTGAAAGGATATATTTTCATTTTTCTTGACTGATTCAATTTTAATAAATTTAATTCAAGGGGAGTACTAACATTTTCTATGGCACTCCAAGAATATACTAGACCTTTGACTAATAGTTTTATTTATTTTTTTTTGATATATAGGGAGAAAACAAGGCTTTACAAAATGTTTTGGCTTTATTCACATGTGTCAATCTAGCAATAAAGATGAAGACTTTATTTAGAGAAGTGTACGCAGGATTTCACTAGTTTCGGAATGATAACAAGGTGTTAGAATCATAGAATGCAGAACTGCAGATTGATATTTGGTAAACTGCCAGAAAATACAGGGTTGAAAGAACATGTCGATTTATGTATATTCTCAAGATTTTGTTATACAATCTTAGGCTTTCTGATAATTTGCTGGGATTCATATTCTATTTGTAATTCTTAACCTCAGACTAATTCTAAGAATAAAGATATTATTGACTAA
>NC_137787.1:90447916-90630416 GCF_963383645.1 Muscardinus avellanarius | reverse complement strand
GCAGGGAGTTACTCTAATGATCTTTAGCCAACATCCTGTATTCGCAAAATCGATGTAGAAAGAATTTGGTCTAGTTGTTGTATCTGCCCCAAACTTGAGCATTCAAAGCTCCATATAAAGGAGAGGTGTTTGAAATGGATCCTTCCGTGGTATTGACTTGTGACTGTGAAATGAATATACTGAAACCACTCCCAAACCAAGGCAAATTCTGTCTGGTTTTAGGTATAATGGCTTCAGTGAGATATGAATGTTCCCTTTTCTTTCTCCAAGTAGAGTTTGTGATGTCCTTTGAACTAAAAGGAATGGGTATGAGTATGGGTAGTATGTGTGTATATGCAAGTGTGTGTGTGCGTGTGTGTGCGTGCGCGCGCACATGCAAGCAGAGGGATAGATGGGGAAAAAGAGGTGGAGTGGAGGGAAGAGATGAGACTGAGTTTTGAAGTCTTCTGTCGATGTTCAATATGCATCAGAGAAGGATTGCGGGTAGAACCGAGAGTAACAGCACAGTCCCCAGGGCTAACACCTTGGGACACAAAGTGTGCAGCTGCCTTTTGATCTCTGTCACCTCTCACCAATTTTGTGCATCCTTTTTGTCTTATGAGGGCAGAGGGGAGAGAAGAGAGGGAGAGAAAGAGACAGAGAATGTGCAAGTAAGATGAATAAGAGCCAAATATGGTGCATCAATCACTCTGAGGATGAGGATTCAAGTTTGGGACTCCATCAGAATGTGCTCTTATGCAAGGGAGGTGGGTTTCTGCAGCCCTCTCCATCTAATTGTACTTGTAGTTTTCATCCATTTTGAGTGATTTGGGCTAGGCCATTTTGAGCTTAGTCTAGATACTTCTCTGGCTACTGCTGAAGAACTTCCAAGAACTTCTAAATTGGCCCAAATTTAACTTTAGGGAGAATAGCTAGAACTAGGTGACCTAGGTCCCAAAAAAATAGTTAATGCAGAGGGTTCAGTACTAACCTCTGGTAGGTGCTGGGGATATTCTTATTCTTCTTTGAAGAATGAAGCCAGTTGGATTTCTTGTTGAAAACTTCCTTTGGCTGGGTTTGTCAATTGCAGTACTGCCTGAGATACCGGCAAGTTCATTAGGGGCTCCTGTCCTAAATGGAAGATTGATTAGTTTGTGTTTTCCATTTGGTCCAGCCTCAGTGTAAAATGTGTGACTATTTGAATTGACCCATATTATTCTAATCTTAGCTATATGTGGCGGCATGTCATTGTCATGGGATCCAATGGGGTTAGATAACTATGCAATGTGATCAGAAGAGCCCCAAAATTCCCTGTATCCTCCAAGCTTCCCTATTCATGACAGCCACTAATATCCTGATATCTGTTGGCAGAGCAATTTCTGTGAGTAGAAGCACGTTTTCTTGATATTCCTCAATTGACATATTTGAAAGAAGCCACCTTTCTTTTATGGATTGTTTTTATTTCTTGTCTACTACCCCATGTGACAACTAGAAAGAAAGAAACTGGATACAAATGACAATAAATGGAGCTTTGTTAAGAATAATACACATTTTTTTATCATAGAATGGGTCAAGGCTACTATGTTGGGATTTGTATTCTCCCAAATAATATTTAATATCAAGATACATAAACCAGGCATGGTGGCACACGCTTGTAATCCCTGCGCTTGGGAGGCTGAGACAGGAGGATTGCATGGGTTCAAAGCCAGCCTCAGCTACTTAGTGAGGCTTTCAGCAACTTAGTGAGACCCTGTTTCCAAATAAAATATTAAAAAAAGGTCTGGGAGTATAGCCTGGAGGTAGAAAGCCTCTGGGTTCCACTCCCAGTACCACCAAAATAAATAAATAAATAAATAAATAAATAAATAAATAAATAAAATAAATAAAATAAATAAAATAAAAATAAAGATGAAACTTTCTTAAAAAAAAAAAAAAAACAGACATCAGGAAAGCTTCCAGTGAGCTTCGTGGAATAGAGCTAGGTTCTTTTTCCATTTCAACAGGACCTTTCCTTTCTTCTTACCCTCCCTTACCCTACAAGAGAAATGGCTTATTCCCATATTAGCTTGTCCCCACCTGTCTCATGGCTATCCAGGGTCCTATACATTGAAGACCCTAGACTAGGGATCCTTAAATATTTTTCAGCTTCACAACATGTGTTCACACAGAAGGCTTCCATGAGTATACCTCAATTATGGGTTAATAAGTATTCTGTTTCAAACATGCCTTTGTTTTTATTTTTGAGACTGTATTTCATTATGTTTTCCAGGCTAGTCTTGAACTCAAGGGCTCAAGTGATCGTCCTGCCTCAGCCTGCCAAGTGGTGGGGCTATAAGGTGTGGACCACCACAGCAGGCTGCAGTGAATATGCCTCTTTTAAATAAAAACGCCTCCCCCTACGGTTCTGTGATGTGGTTGTGGGACTCCTTTTTTCTTGCTCATGTTCTCCATTTTTATATCTCACCACCATGCAAAACTCACAGCTCTGAACAATACTTTATTTGGGTGCCTTCCTTCCTTCCTTCCTTCCTTCCTTCCTTCCTTCCTTCCTTCCTTCCTTCCTATAGTTTGTGTGCCCTTTGCCCTTTCTCTGTGAGTAAGATGTCCTGTAGGTTTGTGTGTATGTGTAAATATACGCATTTTTAAAATGCAATAAGGTTGGTTTAATAGCTGTATAACCTTAATCCCTTTAAGTTTTTGCATGTATTATGTGATCTTCACCTTTGTTATGTTCTTGATTTAAAAAGTATGTGCAGCCGGGTGTGGTGGCACATGCCTGTAAACTCAGTACTTGGGAGGCTGAGACAGGAGAATCTCAGGTTCAAGGACAGCTTCAGCAAGTAGTGAGACTCTTATCAACCTAGAGAGACCTTGTTTCAAAATAAAATTAAAATAGGTCTCGAGGTGTTACTCAGAGGTAGAATGCCCTTGGGTTCAATCCTCAGCACCACACAAACACACAAAGATATGTGCATCGTTTTCTTTCTGACCACTCTATTCATATATATCAATTTTTATTAATATATATAATTATAATTATATATAACTACATATAATATGTACATAATTCTTGAACATTCAGAAAATTGTAGATGTGAGTAAACTCCCCTATAATTCTACCATTTACAGGTAAGCATTGTTATAATTTTGTTATATTTTTTTGTCTTATTGATTTATGTATCAAAGATCAATGTGTCACTTTATAATTTGTAAATTGTTTTTCACCTTCTTATTCAGAATTTCAACTTGTCAAGTTCTCCCTATTTCTTTCATGTTGATGAGTCCCAAGTGGGATCGATATAATACGTTAGTATTTAAAGCTAGATCCGGCTTGTATTCTGGGAAGGTTAGCTCACAGCCTCTACATACTATATTGTGATGTTCTTAATATGCATTTTCCTGCTCTGAATCAGTGATTTATTTTTTGATCTTTGTTAATACTCCTTTTCAAGCTTGAAACAAAAGAAATTAACTAAAAATAACCACAGACCATTATCCAAGACTTTAAAGTAGTATGAGCCAATAGGTTGACACCTTTGATCCTTAGGTAAAAACTTACAGTTCTTTTGTTGGCTTTCTGCAAAAGGAGGAAGTGGGGCAAATTACATAGTTGATGCTATTTTATGCATGAAAAAACCTACTTTTGACAGCTAATAAACAAGTTTCAATGCTTTTTAAGGTAAAGTAGCTCATTCAGTTAACGCTCATTTGTTGAACAAACCCCTACTATGGAGCAGACACTGTTCTGAACATGAGGATTTGATAGTGAACAAAAATCTCTCTTTATGAAAGCTTAAAAAATAAGTGAGTTGAACTTTCAAACTTCCTACTTAAGTTTCCACTTTAAAAACTAATTGCACTTCATTTTCTAAATTCACAGTCCGTTTTTAAGTATGTGGGGAAAGGTCCTATTATTGCAATATTATTCTGATATTAAATGACGTCTTTCCTTCCAGGGACTTCTCTCACTCATTACTCTCCCAAGTTCCAATTTTCAGTAGGCAAAAAGGCAAACAAATGTAGTGGCCAAGACCAATTTTCATAAATTAAAAATAAGTGACCTCAATTTTTAATATATTACTTCTCTCGAAGAGGGGATAAGATGGCAGGAGGGTAAGAGCTGATAGGTTTTTACTTCCTTGCTAAAGAGCAAATGTTGGATGTAAAATCAGGAGAAGTCTCTTGCTTTCCAATAGAACTGTACGATTTTTTATTTAGGATATGGGCTATGCTATTCAGTTACTTTGACCAATAATGAGAGAATAAGTATCAGTAACTAGGCAGATACATAAAAAGGGAAAAAAAAGGCCAAAAGGCTAAAGATGTATTTAGTTCAAATATGTAGTACATGGAGGTTCTATTGGATGTGAGGACATTGGAGATATAAAGAAGTATGTAGGCATTAAGAAACAGTAAATATCATGGTTATCTTGGTGGTTTTATCACCCAGTTCTTTCGTACTGAGTATGTTTTGGGTAGTTGCCACTCAGACATTAAGAAAAATGAATTTTACAGACACAATTGGACAATGTTTAAAATCAGAATTCAGGATATGCCATAGACAGTTAGATTGTAACATGGACAGATTGAGAGTGTAAATGGGTGCTATCTGAGAAATTATCCTGGATTGTTGAGTTGATGGGTAAGAATGGAGTCTTTGTTACTTTTTTTAGTGGTTGATGAAAAAAGTATGTGTTATAACTCAACCGAGAAAAGATGAGTGTATATTGGAGACGAGAAGTTGTACAGTTAAATAACTCAATCTGTGGAACAGAATCTAGCTGCCGACTAGTGCCGGAAGACGCATCTGTCAGCTAAGGGTTGACCAAATTATTCACAAATGCTGGAAAACTTAGGAGAAGAAGAAAGGAAAGAGGGAATAAATGAAAGTAGGAAGAGAGAGAGAGAGAGAGAGAGAGAGAGAGAGAGAGAGAGAGAGAAGGTAGAAAGTACACCCAAATGAGTAAAGAAAAGATACAATGGACGGGACCCTGTTAAAACATAATTACTCTGGAATTTTGATACCAGCTCATTACTAGTGAAAAGTGATATTCTTTAGGCTGGTTACATAATTTGTATCAAAGAATATAATAAAACATTGTTTAGTGGAAATGATAGAAAGCCCTTTTTAGCTTAAGTGATATTTTATGGAGAAAGATGCAGGGACTTTCAGTTTATATATTATTTGTTTGGCGATGCTGAGGATTGAATTCAGGGCCTCACATGTGCTAAGTATGTGCTCTATCACAAATTTATCTTTTAATGTCATTTTTATTTCTACTTTAGTGCACTATGCTTCTTTTTCTTAGAGCAAGCAACCATCACTCCTGATGTAGTTTCAAATTCATGCTCTTCTCTTATTTCGTCACTAAACTCTGTCCTTGACACATCTCAAAGCAGCCAAGATCTGCTGATTGAAGATTTCCTTTCTTATGTGAGATGCTATGCGATACTATCCATAACCTGTAGAGACATGTGTGTGTTTTATATTATTATTGTGCTCACAAACCTGTCTTTTTTGACATGTAGAAAAGCAGAGATAGTGTCTTCATATTTAAAGGACATGTACAAAATACACAGCCTAGTGTGCCGCCTCCACGCTTTGTCCAATAAATATTAATTGATGTTGATGAGAGAGCACATGTCACTAACAAGAACCTCCTGCCTAACTCCAGGTCTTCAGAGGCCTGAAGATTCTTGTGAGCTGGAATGATGCCCTGTTGTGGTAAGCCCTTATGTTTAGGATAATTGAAGGGATGGTTTTCCCTTTTAAAAGCAGCAGCACTAGTGAATTCAGCAGAATATATGCACTGCCTATTTGGTTGTTCAAGAGTTTCTTAATTCAGAAAAAATTTTAATAAGAAAAATATATATTGTACACTACATATATAGTTCACATACCCATATGTATTCTATCATCTATCTATCTATCTATCTATCTATCTATCTATCTATCTATCTATCGTCATTTATCTACCTAGTACAGACTGAAAAATCAAAAATTTAAAATGAGATAAAAAGATGTTGCTTCTGTCTTAAGGGAACTTACTCTATTTGAGTAAATAAAATAACAGTCTTTAAGATTGTTGGTTTTATGTTTGGCATTTATTCATCAATACATATTTTTAAAATATCAAGTATAAAAGTAAAGAAGGCTCCATTATATCCTCAGAGAGCTATTATTTTATTTTAATTAACAGGGAAAAGAACACATGACATTTATTATATACCTAGGGCAGGAAAGTATTATATTTCCCTCAAAGATTTTTTAATTTAATATGTTAAAAAATGACAGAGCTCAGTACAGTAGCTCATGCCTGTAATCCTAGTACTTGGGAAGCTAAAACAGGAGGATTACGGGTTCAAAGCCAACCTCGACAACTTAGGAAGGCTCTCAACAGCTTAGAGAGACCCTGTTTCCAAATTAAAAAATAAAATAAGGCTGAGGTGTGGCTTAGCGGCAGAATCACCCTGGGTTTATTCTCCAGACACACACACACACACACACACACACACTTTTAAAAAGGCTAGGATGTAGCTTCCAGGCAGAATGCTCCTGGGTTCAATCTTTAGTACCAAAAAAAAATATATATATATATATTTTTTTTTTATTTTATATATAATATTGTTATTTCATGAGAGTCAAAGAATGCTGAAATGAAAACAGCAAAAATATCTAACCTTGAAGAGTCCTTATAATGTGCCAGGTTCTCTATATTTTAATTGTGTTAACTTACTTGGTGCTAATAAAAACTTTCTAAAGCCGATACTTTCTCTGCCCTCTTCCTACCACCTTTTTGATTAAGCAGCAGAGAGCTATACATTTTTTGAGCTACTCAAGGGTGGGGACACAGCTAGGACCTGGCAGTCTGACCCCAGGGCTGGAGCTGTTAACCATTACACCCCACTGTCTCCTAGGGGATGAGGGTAGAGAAATCATGTCTGACTGAGGAGGGGTCAAAGGTGGCCACACTTGAAAGAGAGACACTTTCTCTGAGTCTTATAGGACTATTAGGGGCTATGGTTGGTGGAAGAAGAGGAAGGTAGAGATAGGTGGAGGAAGGGCGGTCTGAGGATAGAGAAGAGCTACCCTTGGGAGACACAGAGCCCAGTGGGATGTCAGTACTACAAAAGAGATGCCAGTGGGAAGTGGCACAGTTGGGGGCTAAAACAGAGAGGAAGGCCCAGGAATCTGGTCCAAATTAAGTCAGAGTGCATTATAAAATAGAATAAAATCTGTAATAGAAACCAGAAAGAATGGGTACTAATGAAGGATAATCATTATGAAGAGAGTTGCAGTAGACAAAATCTTTTTAGATTAACTGCATTTTAAACTGGGCTTAAAGTTTATGGGAATGGAGTGGAGAGGTATGCCAGCAACCCAGAATACTGTGATTTCAATAGGCGATAAGAACCAAGAAAAGTGAGGAGCCCTAAAAAAAGATTACTTTTCATGGGTTCAAAAATTGCTAAGGGATAAGTTTGAAAAAGTGAATTTCTGTCCCTCGATATTTTCTATTCCTTCAATTGTTGCTATTTCACTTTAGGGTCTATTATTCTCTCAACTCTTCTAGTAAAGGCATGACAATTAAAAAAACAAATAAGATTTCCCCCTATTTCCCCCTTGTACTTGCACTCTAACATATATCCTGACTTTTCCCTGCTGCCATTCTTCATTATATTCCCCAGAAACTGGACTCTGCAATCAGATCAATTCACCTTCTTGTGCAACATCCACCAAAAGCTGATCACTGCATTTAGAATAAAGTTCTGCCTCTAAGTCCTTCAATTTTCAGCCCTATCTCACTTGGCTTTTTCATTATATGTTAACCATCTGTGTCCTCCCTCCCTCCCTCCCTCCCCCTTCCTTCCTTCCTTCCTTCCTTCCTTCCTTCCTTCCTTCCTTCCTTCCTTCCTTTCTTTCTTTCTTTCTTTCTTTCTTTCTTTCTTTCTTTCTTTCTTTCTTTCTTCATGGTATCAGGGGTTAAGCCCAAGGGCATTCTATCTCTGAGCTATATCCCTAGCCTTATTTTTAACTCTTTATTTTAAAATAGGGTCTCACTAAGTTGTGGAGGCCTCACTAAGTAGCCGAGCCTGACTGTGAATCCACGATTCTCTTGTCTCAGTCTCCTCGGATCCCCTCTCTTTTCTTTTCTTTTCCCTTTCTTTCTTTCTTTCTTTCTTTCTTTTTTTCTTTCTTTCTTTCTTTCTTTCTTTCTTTCTTTCTTTCTTTCTTTCTTTCAAAATAGGGACATTCTACTTCCAAACTGTGTCCCCAGCTCTTTTTACATTTTTAAAATCATTACATATTTACATCTTTGTACATATAAACATATCAATTATGGTGCTATTAAACATACTATTATACATTATATGTAATGTTACAAACTATACATATTACAAATATTATATATATGTGATATATATCAGATTTTCTGATATATATCAGAAAAAAGGAGGAAGAAAAGGAGGAGGAGGAGAAGAAGGAGAAGAAGGAGAAGAAGAAGAAGAAGAAGAAGAAGAAGAAGAAGAAGAAGAAGAAGAAGAAGAAGAAGAAGAAGAAGAAGGAGAAAGCTTATTCTGATAAAGTGACATCTGAGCTCCCAGTGAAGGGACAGGCAGCAGAGCTGAAAAGTAGGACAAGCTCCCCAGGCAGATCATCTGAATGAGTTGTCAATTTTTGGGGGGCAGAGCACAAGAATATAACTGTATGAAGGGGAAGTTAGAGATACAAAGGACAGAAAAAGGACCTTAGACAAAGTATATCTTTATATATTCAACCCTTCTTTTGGATTTTGAAATAGGGTCTTTCTAGGTTGTTGAGCGTCTCTGTAAGTTGCTGAGGCTGGCCTTTTATCTGCGATCCTCCTGTCTCAGCCTTCAAAGTCCTGTTATTACAGGCATAGATCAGCATGCCTGGCTTTTTTTCTGTTTCTTGAACTTACCTCAAGGCATTTTTTACTATTTTTTTTTTCTGAATGTTCCTCTCTTCTAGCATAAAAGCAGTTCAGATACTTAGCCTTAGAAAGCTCTTGCCTGAACAGCCAAACTGAAGTTTGTGAAGAAGTGGGTTCGAGTAAGGAATGGGGTGGGAATTGGGTAGGGGTTAAATCAGCGATGAGTCCATGTTTGTACACACAGTTTTTTTTTACCCCAATATGATGTTTGAATATAGTGCACCAATAAAAAAATTTAAAAGAAAAAAAATTATATATCACAACTGTGAAATATCCCTGAAATGGATGGTTCAAAATGTGAAAATTAGTCAATGTAATGCACCACACAAATAAAATGAAGGGCAAAAACTAAAAAAAAAAAAAAAAAAAAAAAGAAGTGGGTTGCTGTCTTCCTATTTAATTTTTTTTCTCAAATCAGTCTTTTTCTCTCTACCCACTTGTATTTTTATAATGAATATAATTTTCTGAAATTATTTGAAAGAACATCTATTTGTTTTATCTCTGTCTCTCCAGCAGACTTTAGACCAGAGGAATGACTTAGCATGTCTGTAAACTCAGTACCCAGCAAAATGCTTTAAACAAAGTAGGTGCTCAATAAACAAGTGAAAACAAGGGGGTTAAGAATTAAGTAATGGAAAGACCACATCTTATCTCATAAATGATACCCATAGTGGACTAAATTGTTTGGATATTTTTTCTTACTATTTCTGTTTTAACAGTTGACTACATTGCCTATTTCTTGCACACCAGTTTATTGATGGTGGTTGGGGGACTGAAAGCTTTTTGTCTTGCAGGAAGCAGACAAGCCTGAGATTTAAAAGAAAGAAAAAAGAAGAAAGAAAGAAAGAGAAAGAAAGAAAGAAAGAAAGAAAGAAAGAAAGAAAGAAAGAAAGAAAGAGGTCTTAGTTAATTCACTGTGTGGGTGGGAGTCGGGCTGGCATGATCCCTG
Organism: Muscardinus avellanarius; assembly: GCF_963383645.1. NCBI lineage: Eukaryota > Metazoa > Chordata > Mammalia > Rodentia > Gliridae > Muscardinus > Muscardinus avellanarius. The sequence goes on along the minus strand of NC_137787.1, from coordinate 90,620,531 downwards.
GAATCCAGGCAATTCAGTGGCAGCGACACTGGGGTGCAAGTGTTGAGGAGGTCGGATGAGTTGGGTTTGTGACATGTGCAGTCGCTCTAGATGTGTTTGATTTTCCTACAATGTTTCACGGAGACATTTAATTTGAATGGGAAATGACCTCCCTGCTTCCAGTTCCTTTCTTAGCCAGTATAGGATTGCTCCTGCGACAAGTATTGGTATGTGTTGTGGAGTATAACTCTCAAATGTCTTAAAAGATAAGAGTTTACGATTTTATTTTCTAATAAAAATATTGACTTCAAGACAAGGAAAAGGTATTTATTTTTACTTTAAAAAAAGTAATACCTTCCTGGCAAATAAGCTAGTAAACAAGCAGGCCGACTGCTCAGCTTTCTTGGAAGGAGTGTGCGCTGTAGGTATGGGAGAATTCCTTTGGCCGGCCTTAGCTTGCCCGTGCTTTCCTTGCACTTGTGTTGGCACAGTTGCTGGATTTTATTATTAGTGGTGTGTCCTAAGAGCCATTCATTCATGGTATAGGGCCCTGGGAGAAGAATCTTCACATGAAAAGAAAATTGTCAGTGTTTCTCATTGGCTTAGGGGACGTCTCACACAATGGAAGAATATCCCTAATTGGAAAAACCTCAATTCTGAAAAAAATAAAATAAAAAAGGAAAACAAAACCCCAAAAAGGAGAGAGAGAGAGAGAGAGAGAGAGAGAGAGAGAGAGAGAGAGAGAGAGAGAGAGAGAGAGAGACTAAGAGGAAGAGAGAGGAGAGAGGTTCTCAGTGGAATTAGTCAGGGTTGAAAATTTCAGATTTTGCTTCATGCAATGCTAGTTGCTTTGCCAGTCTCAAGCTGGCACTGTGGGCTTGCTGTAGCTGCAGCCGGAGCGGAGGCAAGAAGACAGTTTGCTTCGATTTTATTACCCAGCCTCACCATGCGTCTCAATATGTTTTTGATTTCATATTTTAAAAATAAGGTGAATGATCTCAAAAGGAAATCATTGCAGGCAGTTTTTAGTTTTTGCTTTTTCTAATGGACAATTAAAAAGCAATCCTGGTCCCATTCCAGAGATTTTCTCATTTCTTAGTACAACTGTAATTTAGGCACATTGAATAGTGTTATTAGATATTATCATGTTTATTTTATTCATGAATGTGTGTGACACACCTTATTTGTATTCTTCTTGAGGAAATGTCCTGGAATGGATTTTTTCCTAGTTCCTTTTTGTGTATGTCATAAGGTGTGTGTTAGAATTTAAGTTCCTAGGAATTAAAATAGAAGTTTTTTTTTTTTTTTTTTTTTGCTTGTACAATGATTTTGAGCTTTGAGAAGTTTCAATACACTATTGTTGCTTGTTTTTTTTTTTTTTTTGCTTGTTTTTTTTTCTTCACAATGCTCCAGCCCACCAAGTCCCACCCTGACACACTTCCTATCTCCAGTGGCAGATATTTATATTTCAAATAAGAATGAACTATAATTAATTTCCTTCTGAAAAATTTTAGGAATTTTGTTTTTCATGATCTATAAGGTAATTGGAGCTACCCCAGGCTATCACAAAACCAGGGCTAGAAATCACTGTTTAGTGAGTAGCACTTTGCAAGCCTTCAAAAAAAACATTAATACCAGAATAGATTGTCTAATTTCTGGTGGGTGGATTCACTTGAGTATAATGTAATGTGTTAACAAATGCTCAGGGAGGAGGTTGTGGATCCAGAAAGATGGCTTTTGCAGAAGGCTTTTATCCAAATTAATTCAAAGAATCACAGGAACAGTTGTGTATTGGGGCAGAAGGAATAAGGTGACTCAATTAAATGACAGGGAAACCTCGAGAAAAAATTGTCTCAAGTCAGCTTGATCCTAAAAATAACTGTCTGGTCACTCAATCAATAATCCTGCAATGTGTAATAATTTAAAATAAAGGATTGTCTTATTAAGTATTTTTTATGATTGGCAATGAACCAAATATTAAAATCAAATACTGCTTTCTTTAAGAACGATGAAGTTCTCTCCTAAGTGTCTAAAGAATATCTTATATAGCGAGGATCAAAAGAGTAATTTGCAAATAAATTCACCTGCTGAATTTGTGCCTGATGCTTTCTATCTACCTAATTCATTTTTGGCTCTGGCTTAGCTCTAGCCATGGTGACACACTGAGCAATTCATGCCAAGTCCTCCTGGAGCTGCTGAAACATTTGCACCAGGCAGTGGTGAATCAGCAAGCAAGGGGAAAACAAGCCCCAGGGTTTGGGTCCCATTTGGTTCACAGTCCTGGGAGCTGGTGCTGGGCAGTGCCTAAGACCCATTGTGTAGCAGGCTAATTGGTACTGTCAGCCCGCTGCCATCACATGGCTCCAGGAAGGCAATTTGGTCCCTGTCCACATTGAGCATTGGGCTCAACATTCTAGTAGTCCTGGATTGAGAGAGTTCAGGATCTGTTCGTTGGATACTAAAACCTCGATCTGCTCTGTGGCTTTCTGAGGTAGATCGAAGAAAATCTTACAGTGTCCGCAGACTTACATTGTACATACAGCTTGAAAAGAGATTCGAGTAAGTGAACAGATAGACTGAGAGAAATTATGCTACTCTGGAAATATTTCTGTTTTTTTGTATGAGCATCTTTTGGCAGGGATATCTGGTTTGGGCTTTGTGGGGTTTTTGCCTGGTGGTCTGTAGGATAATTGCATTCCAAAAGATAGGTGAGGCTGCCTTCCTGTTCCTGAAACTTTGGAAGGTACTCTCTCCTCCAAGAGATGTTTCTTCAGCCTATTTAGGGTGGATAATATTCCACCACATGATTAATACAAGTGGTATTGAATTAATACTCCAGAAGTCTTGAATATAGGTTTACTGGAAATTTTTCTGAGGAACAAATCCTGCTTTCTAAAAGAGGAGATCTAATACTATTGAGACAAGATCCCTTTCATTGTTAGCCTTCCTTTCTTTACCGTCTAGATGTAGAGGCATAGACGCAAGAGAAGAACTACTTCATCCGACGATGGCGCAGTAGTCTTGAAGTTCTCCGCTTCTGTGTACTTCTCTGCCCATTTTCTGTTTTAAAAAGTAAATGTTCATTTATTTATGTAGTTTGCTTCTTAGCTCTCTCTTACATTTACATCATGTTTTTGCTTGGAGAATAAAATAAATTTCAAACTTGAAAGAGGGAGAACAAAATCTGATAAATTCAGGAGAAGTTGTCCTTTCTTTCCTATTCCAGAATGACTTAGAAGGGAGCAATAGAACTTTTTTTTTCTTTTAACAATTTTTTTACTGAACATAAATAGTATACATTTAAACTGTATTTGGTACCCTCTCCCCCTCGCCCCCATTTTCCCTTCCCCCCTCCCACCAATGGTTGTCCAGGTTAACCATGTCTTATTCATAATTTTACACATGTTCAGATATAGACCCTCATTAATCAAGATCAGCCTTCCTCCTCTCCTATCTTTCCATTCAAACTTTGCTGATATTTTCCCTCCATTATCTGGAGTCCCACTGGTATCCTCTGTGTTTCCTAGTTTGGGCATATTAGAGGAAACATTCTCCAGTGCTTTCCATCTTCTTGCAAATGATATAATTTTGTTCTTCTTTATGGCTGAATAGAATTCCATTGTGTGTATTTTCCACAGTTTTGCTATCCATTCATCTGTTGATGGTGATCTGGGTTGGTTCCATATTTTGGCTATTACAAATTGTGCTGCTATGAACATAGGTATGCATATGTTGCTGTAGTTCTCTGAATTCAACCCCTTTGGAAAGATACCCAGGAGTGGTATAGCTGGATCATATGGTGGATCTATTTCCACCTTTCTTAGGAATCTCCACACAGATCTCCATAGTGGTTGAACTAGTTTGCAGTAGAACTTTTTACATTGGTCCATTCTGCTTTGGGCTACTTAAACTGTCATTACTTGGTGCAGGTCAGGGGTGCCATTGGTTTGATCCTCAGGTGGGTCAGTTGGGTGCATATTTCCCCAAGAACATGCGGAAAGTCAAGTGGTCATTAGAAAATGCTGGTCATGAGGGTCAGAGAGCATATGTGCGGTAGGCAAAAATCCAGCCTCACTCCTGGGAAAACAAGGCCTGCACACTACTATCCATTCTGCATCTGGACAGAAAGTGCCACTTAAAATGTGAGCTTGTTACTCAACCTCCCAGTGTCTCTGTCTCCTCATCTGTCGATTGGAGATAAGATTTACTCCCTTTCTACTTCTCCAGGATCTGTGAAGATTAGATAATGGCTGTAAAGTCCTAATACAAAGGTACCTACATTATCATAAACAAGAAGATTAACCAAGAGATAAAAAAGAAAATATTTGAAAGACCCCCCAAAGTGTGTTGCCTAATAACTCTGAATTAGTATCAGCGGTTTGTAGCCCAATCCCTTCTGAGTTTGGTTTGGCTGGAAAAAGTTAGGTGTGAGTGCTTGACCTTTCTGTATATTTATAAGGTTAAAAAATTGTTTGATAGTGAACATTTGTATTAATAAAAACAAAGTGGGCTTTGAATCTGAAACAGGTTTCATTTGAAAAGAAGGTGAAGGGGAAGGTCTCTAGGAACATATGTGCCACTGAGGAATATTTGCATATATTTGATCTGCAAGCACGCTCCAGTGATTTTCACAGTATACCTTGGAGTTTAAGTCGTAGCAAAGAGCTGCTGCCATCCCTCGGCAACATAGTCCGCTCTCTCCAGAGCGGCATACAGCGACAACTTCATTTTTAGCATTAAAAAAAAAAATCCTCTTCACTTAATTCAGACAGTGACCTGCAGGCCTCATTCTGACTGAAGGAGCCATTCAGAATACTTCCAGACAAAAGCAGGGCTTTTTCCTAGCAACCAGATCAAAGCCAAATCTCCCAGAATAGCTCCCTCCCAGGTTTCCTTTGGCGCATAGGTTCACAAGGATTGCAAGGCTCCTGGTATCCAGTTCAAACTGCTCTTTCACACTGAAATGGAAAGGAAAACTCCTGAGGAATTTTCACACACTGAATGGTGGCAAGCATTGCAAAAGCACTTAATCTTGGGAGAACATGGTGGTCACTGGGAGCATCCTTAACATTGTTACCTCCTGCATCTGCCTGTACATTCGGCGGGACTCCTAGAGAATGAGGTCTCTGTTTCCTCTCTGCCAGTACCTAATATCAGCTATGCCCAGGAGCCGGCTGATGAAGACTTCCTGTTTGTTTTGAGTCACTGTTGGAGTGATAAATATACTTTAGCTTTCTGCTTAGGGAGGAAAGGAACCAGCTGCCTGAACTAAAGAGAAAAAATGCAGAAATTTCACTGACTGTCCCTGTTATCACTGAGTTTCAAGGGCAGGGGGAAAATAAAAACTATAAGCCAGGGCAAAGTAAATAATTTCTGTATTAAAGCATCTTACTGCATATGTAGACCTAAGTTGTTTGTCTTTAATCATTCAGTAAACCATGCATTTTTCACTCTTCTAAGACGAACTCAGCATTGTTTAGAAAATTTTAAAAATGTAAACTTAGACTACAGAGTAATGGCGAGCTATATAAATAAACAATTACAGTTGTGGTTTTTTGATCTGACCACAAGCTTTTAATGCCATTTTTTTTTTTGCATGAACATATAATGCTCCTGGATAAACAATAATGTTTACATTGTCTGGGGCATCCACTGTTGTACTGAGCCATTTACATATGTGATTATTTGGATTTAAAGTAACCCAAGAACAAAAGAATATTATAAAATTATTTAAAGCAAGAACAACAGGAAATCCTTTATAGCTTAAATAGCACTTCTTAAATAAAGCTGTGGAATTTTTAAGTCGTTTTAATCTCATTTGTGTCCTTTTGTTTTGACTGCTTTTGGATTTGATGACCAAAGTGTCTTTTGAGTGTGATGGCTATTTTAATTCTGACCCGGAGGTGAATTTAGCAAGCCTTGTGGATCTGAATGTCTTGACCACTGCATTTTATCTCTTGTCTTCTTTTTTTAAAGCTTAGAATAGACTTGATATCTAGAAGTTGTGAGTTAGGAAAGATGGCAATGACTTACATATGAGTAGAGTAGGTATGGGTTATTTATTTCTTCACAACAAATAACTCTTATAAAACTCTTTTTGGTAGAAGAAAAATCTAATAATTCATAGTAAGTCTTCTTGTCCAGGATAAAGGATTTTTTTCCCCCTCTTTGGTAGTACTGGGGATGGAATCCTTCTACCTCCGGGCTACACTCCCATACTTATTTTATATTTTTACTTGGAAACAGGGTCTCTTAAGCCAGCAAGGCTGCCTTCGAACCTACGCGATCCTCCTGTCTCCGCCTCCCAAGAGCGGGGATTACAAGTGTGTGCCACCACGCCCGGCCAGGATAAAGAAAATATTTAATCAACAAATTCAAAATAAAATTAGCATCAATATTTGTGTGTGTGTGGGGGGGGGACTGGGGATTAAACCCAGGAGCATTCTACTTCTGAGCTACATCCCAGTCCTCTTTTCTTATTTTGAAACAGGGTCTCACTATGTTGCTGAGGGCTTCATTAAGTTGCTGAGACAGGCCATAGACCTTCAATCATCCTGTTTCAGCCTCCCAAGTATTGGGATTGCAGGCATGCACCACCATACCCTTCTCAGCATCAACATTTTATGTCAAATTATTGAGGCGGATATGGAGGCAGGATGATATATTAGCCTTATGACAATGTACTAGTTATATTTAAAAATTAAGACTTGAAACTGCATATAAATAGTTGTAGGTGAAGAAGGCTTCCCAACACATTAGCGTCTATGATTGGGATATCAACACAGTGGTTTTCTGGATAAAAGAATTACAGTGCTAAAGGCTTAATGAAGAATTGATCTGAAAGCACACTCTCTCTCCTCTCTCTCTCTCTCTCTCTCTCTCTCTCTCTCTCTCTCTCTCTCTCTCTCTCACACACACACACACACACACACACACACACATTGGATGTCATTGACCACTCACAAAAAGAATATACACTTAGAAATAATAAGTGAAGTATATTGGTTAAAACAAGGTCAATGATGCAAAACATTGTTTTTATTTTCTAAATATGTTGTGATTTGTGCTTTAAAATCTTTTTATTTTGCTGGGCATGGTGCCACACACCTTTAATTCCAGTACTTGGGAGGCTGAGACAGGAGGATTGGATCATAGGTTTGCAGCTAGCCTCAGTAGTCTATTGAATCCCTCAGCAACTTATTGACACCCTGTTTCAAAATAAAAAGTAAAATATGGCTGGGGATATAGCTCAGAGAAAGAATGTCTCTGGGTTTAATCCCCAGGGCCACACACAAAGAAATTTTTTTTATCTTATTGGTGTGAGAAAAAGAAAGCATTTTTAAAACACGATTGAAGGACAGCTGGGTGTGGTGGCACATGGCTATAATCCCAGTACTTGGGAGGCTGATGCAGGAGGATTACAGGTTCAATGCCAGCCCCAGCAACTTAATGAGACCCAGTTTTCAAATAAAAAAAAATAGGGCTGGGAATTTAGCTCAGAGGTATAGTGTGCCTGCGTTCAATCCCCAGCACCACAAAAACAAACAAACAAACACTAAACCAAACAAACAGAAAACTCCATATGAAGATGGAAAGATTAAGGGACTAAATAATATATGTTCTGTCTTAATAGAAATCTGTGTGTGTATGAAGTTAGAAAAAATATAACTGAAGAGTATCTGGTAATAGGAGGAGAGAAAACAATAGCAAATCCAATATTTTATGAGGAGGTCCAATTAATGTTTTTTAAAAATGTGTGAGATAGATGTATTTTCAAAGCTATGTATCCTGGATCATTTTACTAAATATATCTACCTCTGTCCTTTTACAAAAGTGGTTAAAATTTAAATGAGATAGAGGTTTAGGGGAAGTTTTTGGTTTTTCGTAAAATCTATCATTTAAAATAGAGACTCTAATTGGGTGGGACCTATCACTTACAAAATATAGAAAGGTGTGAGAAAACCACCCTTTACCTTTTGCAGCACTACTGAGTGCCGCATTATCTAGTGGTGAAGTGAAACTATTACGGTCCAGTTGATGCCGCTCAAACCAAGTCACCGTTCTCAGCAAGAGCCCTGGCTTAGATTATTCATACTTGGCTTGGTTATGAAGGTACATTTGTGATCTATCTTGAACAACAAAAACAAACAAACAACAACAACAACGAAAAAGTGAAGGAATTCCAACCACTTAGAACCAACAACCAATTCTTCACGACTGAAAAAGAAGACATTAATTCCATCTTGTATTAGAATATAACCCTGCAATTTGCAGAAGCTTTCTCTTGCAAGGCCTCTTATGAACCTTGGTTGTGTCTGGTTCTGGTTGAAGATGAGAAGAGTAACAGGTGGAAATCTGTCCTGTGGCCATGACTTCAAAAATATAGTTTCAGCTGGGCGTGGTGGCGCACGCTTGTAATCCCAGCACTCGGGAGGCTGAGACCTGGAGGTTAGCGGTTCGCGGACAGCCTCAGCTACTTAGGCCCTCCACAATTCAGTGAGACCCGGTTTCAAAATAAAGAATAAAAAATAGGGCAGGGGGTGTAACTCGGAGGTCAGATGCCCCTCCCCAGACCCGCCAAAAAAAAAAAAAAAAAAAAAAATATATATATATATATATATATATATATATATATATAGTTTCTCGTGCTCGCTTGGCAGCACATATACTAAAATTGGAACGATACAGAGAAGATTAGCATGGCCCCTGTGCAAGGATGACATGCAAATTCATGAAGCGTTCCATATATTTTTACCAAAATATAATATATATATATATATAGTTTCTCTTGAGGGGGCAGAAAGAAATATTCCTTATGCTTCACAACAGCACCTCTGGAGCATCTTCTTATGAAACAGAACTGGCCAACCAATGTTTGCAAGTGCAGTAACTTGTACCAAAAGGAAAACAGAGTGTGTTCCATAGCAATTAACCTCACACCTTCTAGAACTTACCATGATACTCATTTCCTATCCCAAGAGTTTTAGACAATTCTATCAAAGATGAAGAATACGGATGAGGAATAAGGACTATGTAATATTTGGGATTATTTATTGTTTGTGTAAAGGGTTATTAAGAATTTATTTATTAGATAGAGGAGGGGATGATTTCACACCCATCTTCACACCTCTGAGGTGCTAAGTCCAGCCCTCACAAAGCAAAATGGCAGTTTTCACACTGAACCCACCCAGACTCACTCTTGTAGTCTCCTACCTTACTTATTCTTTGAAAATACAGAGGCAACAAGTCCTCTTTCTCAGACAAGCTGCAGAGAGCTGTCTCTATCATCTTTCCTCTGGGCTCTTGTCTTTACAAGGCCTTTGTCATCTTCTGCCTGTGATGCCTGGGTCTCCAGGGAACCACTGCTATGTCTCTAAGGACTGTGGCTACAGATCACTAACTTTCCACCTATTCAGGTCTTCTTCTTGACCTAAATATTCAGTGAATTAGATAACTGAATTTATGGATTTTACTAAGCCTACTCAGTTTCTACATGTGTCAGATTCTGTTGACCACCATTTTTATCCTACGAAGTCACTCATTGACGACATGGATATAATTTATGTACTACCATCTTCCACATGTCAGAATGACCTACTTGATCATAATCTAGAGTCAAAGAATGCTGCGATTAGAATCAGCTTTGAGCTTGTGCAGGGCATTGTCTAAAAATGACTAGCGTAATTCTTGATTTATCAACTCTCAAACCTATTCTTCACCATTTTTCTCCAGAAAAGGAAATGTCATCCCCATTTACACAGATCTTGAAAAGAAAAACTCCTAGAACTAATTCTGGATTCTTTATCACCGTCACCACCCTATATCCGGTCATTATTAAATCTTATCTTCTTGCTATTCTCAATCTATCCAGTTCGCTTTCAAAAGACAACTATCATCTCTTACCTTGATATGGTAAAAGCCTGTGTTATTTTTTACAAATCACTTTTTAAAACTTTGTTTATGAATTTGCTTCCTTTGTGATTTTCTGGTTTTGCTACCTCTTACTAGGCTGTCAGTTCCAGGAGAGTGGAAACCTTAGGAATAGAGTATAACTTTTTAGGCTCAATGAATATTGTTGAATAGATGGATCCTCTCCTGCACAGTCTAGAAATATAAGTTACAAAAGAGTGAAATGAATTTCTTAGTAAATCTGCAACTTGAATTTAGGTCTCTTGACTCTGTCTAAAGCTCTTGTCTTTGTACCATATTGTAGCTCCTACTGTTATGTCTATGCAAGATTGTATTATATTGACTTAAGGAATGTAGTCCTCATGGCTCCTGGCTTGCACTGTGAGCTGTCTGGAAACTAAGTGCAACTGATTATAAGATCAGTAGTTAAGTGGCTGGCTCGAGTCCAAGACAGACCTGTTGCATCAAATTCTATTCTTCAGCAAAATGTGAACATGCAATCTAGGGCAGGTAAGTGGCCTGTAAGTCCTCGATAAGCTTCTAGGTGATCATCCAGTATCATTTAAATTGGAATGTCATTTTCAAATATAAAACCTTTTATTTTTAATGCCCTTCTTCCTTCTGTCTCTGAGAATTATGTCTTCACCTTCCACGGTACTCAGAGGGTTCTTCCTGTACTTGTGCTTTGAATTCAACCTTTCTAGCCTTTTCTGAGACCTTCTTTATTCTCACATTTACAGCCCCTGTGCTGCACTCCCATTGCTGACTCTTCAATCCCTTCATTTCCACAGTACCCTACATGGGCTTTAGAATCTGTATACCTCAGTTGACCCCAGAAGCTTTCACTTTTGAGGTGGTTTTTATTATTATTACTATTAATTATTATTTTGGCAATAGAGATGGAACCCAGGGGCATTCTACCTCCAAGCCACACCCCTAGTGTTTTATATTTTTTGTTTTGAAACATGGTCTCGCTATGTTGTTGAGGCTGTCCTCAAGCCTGCTATCTTCTTGTCTCAGTCTCCCAAGTATTGGGATTACATAAGCACCCTTAGCTCTAAAGTATATGTTATGTGTGCACAAACATACCCAGCTACTTTTGAGATTTTTGACAGTGGAAAAATTACTTAATTTCTCTGAATCTTAATTCACCAATAAAATGAGGGTGAAGAAGGGCGTTTTGTTGATTAAATTAAAAGAAAAAATTATGTGAAGAACTTCCTGATGCAAAGTATGCACAAATAAAAACAATAAATGTCATAAAAATAATCAGATTTCCCTTACCCAAAAAAAGCATCAGCAGAAATGAAAATACCTGTAAAATTCTCCAAGTTCTACTATCCCTAAATAACCCATCTTTGACCATCATTTATTTTCATAGGCAAAATTCTTGAAAAATATGTTCTATATTTATTCCCTTCTCTTTCTCATAATACCCTCTTTCTCATAATATCTGTCTGTACAGACTGGGAAATGTGTGCTGCTCAGTGTCATATGTTACACTTTGATTTTTCTATGCAAACCATGGTTATTATTAGAAATTTTTTTCTCATGTGCCTGTGTTCTTATGTTGTGTGATGGTCTGTCTTTTTGGAGAATGAAACCAAGTCACTAAAGTCACTTGTTGGTCTGTGAGGACTGGGGGTTCTTCCAAATACCCATAGTCTTTGAAATACAGTTGTAGGAACCATGTGAAACATTGTGTATCCTCATTAGGTGATGAGTTAGTGGGTAGCATTCTAGTCAGGATCGATACTGTTGAGAATAAAGAGAGGTGTGTGATTATTTGAAGAAGATTCAACCAGAAATTCAGAGAACTATACTGCCAATAAAAAAGTACATCTCATAAGGAAGTACTCCTGAGTGTTATGTGCTATACTTTAGAGCTAAGGGTGCTTGTGGAAGATGAATATTTTTTTAAGACTTGGGGTTTGAAAAAGGCATATTCTACCTCTGAGCTATAGTTAGCCCATTTTATTTTTTAATTAGAAACAGGGTCTTGTTAAGTTGTTGAGGGTTTTCTAAGTTGCTGAGGCTGGCCTTGAACCTGTGAATCTTCTGACTCAGCCTCCTAAGTACTTAGATTATAGATATTTGCCACTGTGTCTGGCTAGAAGGTGACTCTCTCTACTCTCTTTCACTCTCTCCTTTTTGGGGGGGAGGGGAATTGAACCCAAGGGCATTCTACCCCTGAGTTATCCTCCCAGCTCTATTTTATTTTGAAACAGGGTCTCACTAAATTGCTGATGCTAGCTGAGAACCTGTAATCCTCTTGTCTCAGCCTCCAAATACTGAAATTACAGATGTACACCACCACACCGAGCTTAGAAGGTGACTGGTAAGAAGGAAATTCACAGGAAGTTTGTGGACCATAAGGAGCCAGCCATCAGAGCGAAGTTCTTCTTAGGAAATGTAAAAAGTGAGGGACTCTCTCAGAAGCATCAGAACACTTGGTCAGAGGTTGTGTACATCTGCCTATGGAACCAGATCTTATCTGAAGACTGAAGGAATATCAGGCAGCTGACTCAGTTGGATTGTAAATAAAAATGACTTTCTAGGCTGGTTGACATTCTTCTCTTTAATTAAATGTCCTTCTACAAAGCAGATAGAGTGTGGACAAATGTAGTTTCCAACTCTCTGTAGTGGAGCTCAAAACCAATGCCATGGAAATCTTTGAGAAATCCACTTCAGATTTCTCAGCGCCTCAAACCTCTCTCAAGAAAGGAGACTTCTTAAAAATAGAACTCAAGTGGAGTATGGTGGTGCATGCCAGTAATCCCAGCTATCTGAAAGGCAGAGGTAGGAAGATCATATGTCCTAGGCCAAACTGGGCAATTTATCAAGACCCTGTCTCAAGAGAAAAAAAATCATCTAGGCTGGAGGTTAATCTTTATGGTAGAATAGGCCCAATAGCTTGAGTCACAAATATAAAATTAAAAAATGAAACACAAGAAGCAGCTCCCAGGTTGTACTCTCTTTTACCATTTCATTCCCAAATGCTACCTCCCTGACCTGTCAAGTTCAGAAGGCCAGTGTAGTTTTACCCAACCTATACACTTAGAGAATAAAATAACCACCACATATTTTCTCCTAACAACTAAAATTTGTTCTGAGAACAGCATTTCAAATGTTTTGTTTCAGTTGAAATACTAGGAAAGGCCAGTGACTGAAGATTTCATTGTGTCAACCTCCATCAGACGAGGTTATATGGAGGTCTTATATGAAGTACTATGGTGATTTTGAGGCTCAGGTGCCTCTTGGTATGTGGTCTCTCAAAGGTTTCTCTTGCAACTAGGATGAGTTTGAAAAAATAATCTATCTCTTTTTATTGTTTTATATTATATTTATCATCAGCTCATCTCCACTGCGTGCCACATAGTCTTCTAGGGAATGATTTATTCTAATAATTAAAAAGAAGCAATATTCCTTTAGTGGATAACTGTTTTGTCCAAGTTATAAAATACAATTTGCTTTTTTTTTTTTCCTTTGTCCTATTGCTCTGGAAAAGATTCATCTTTAATTAGTTTGAGGCGTACCATGGCTTACCTTTGTCTTTAAGTAAATGATCTTTCTTTAAAAAAAAAAAGATGAATCTGAACTGACAAGGTAAAGAAAAAATCTATATTAGATTAAAAATTGCTAAGATTTTCCAGTAGTAGTTTGATTTTAGCTTGCTATAAGTGAGCATTTTAGGCATTGAATACCTATCAAAAATACTCGTTTGCATTATGTTAGATGCAAATTAGGTGACTCACTTTCTCCCTTTCTTTCTCTGTATTTATTTTTAATCCTGTTCTAAAGCAGGAACTAGGACTAAATGAAATTAAAGCATTGTTTTGATTTGACTGGACTAATAGTCTTCAAAGAGTTGAATGACTCACAGACTCTCCTCTTTTATTAGTAATTAAACTGTGACATTGAAAGATCATATAAACTCAAAATAGCAGATTAAATATCAAGGCGGCACCTCACTGAACATCATTTTTATTTTAAACTGATATTCAATATTGCTCTAAGATAATTATAATATTTGGAGTTACAGGATGACTATTAAAAAGTAGAGTAATTAAGAATGGCCACTTTACTTTGTTATTTTCATTTTTGTTGGAAAGGGGTTTTTGCTTTGCATGAAATTAAACATAAGATAAATTGTGTGCTTTTAATATCTACAGTTTTTGTTGCATTGACTTCTGCAGTTTGGTAGTGGACATATCTGCTTTAATAAAAAATATATTTGTGTTTCTCTTAACCAAAAATTTAGGAAGTACAGATAAATAAGATTTTTAAAAATTATATTACCATACAAAATCCCCAAACACATAAGTCACCATTGCTAACATTTTAGTGTATATTCTTCCAGACAGTTCATCAATGCATGTGTTTGCATCTATTTTAAAAGAACATAAACCTTACTGTAAATTTTAAAATCTGTTTTCATATAAGAGTATATTTTAAATACATTTTAGCATCATTAAGTATTCTTTTACAGTACCCTTTGTTTTGGCAGCACTGATATTTTCAATCAGTCCCCTATTATTGGACATTAAAGTTGTTTCAAGTCTTTTCAAGAATATAAATAGTATTGGCCTAAGTATTCCAAGTAGACAAATGTTTGCACACACTCCTGATTATTTTCTTAAAATGTATTTCTAGAAGAGAAATTGCTAAGTCAAAAATATGTCCAGATTTTAGGCTTTTATACCTTTTTCCATCAGAAAAATACATGTTTCATGTACCAACTTGGTTGTAGCTTATTAGTTTAGTATTTTCAAATCTCACAACTATTCCTCTTGTGACAACCAAATACACTGACTGTGTGGTGCTCCAAATTGGTACTAAGAGGGTTGGAAGTAATTGGATAAATCCTATAATGTACTGATTACTTTAGTTCTATTAATTTGGTATAATTCTTTTTCCCGTGTGTTTTTGGCTAGTTGAACCTGAATCCATCATATGTTTTACTATCTTCTGCAAAAAGTCTCTAGTAAATTGAAGAAGGGAGGCTGTCAGTTGCAGCCTAATATAGTATATTAACACTCAATCGAAATTCAGGCAAATGTCATCCATTAATCAAAGGCTAATTCAAGAAGCAAGAAATGTGATGATACTAACCAGATAAAGATTTGAGAATAACTCTGAAGCAAAACATGTGACCTATTCATCTAGGAGGCAATCACATAAATCAATGTGCTCACCACTCAAACTGGCCAACCTTCCAAAGTTCACCTACATTTGCTGCTCAGATGCCACCTGTAGGAAAAAGCCCAGACATCCTTTTCTCTTTTCTCTTTCAAATTGTTTCTATTTTCTGTGCAAATTTTACTGTGGAGTGTGGTAGAGATTATGCATGATTTGGATTTTTAAAATTTGATTTGTAAAAAAACAAACATTGATGCATCTTGATATTTTCATTGGTGTCTAGAAACCTTTCTATCCAGCATAAAGACTATTTGTGATGCATGTACCAGCAGAGAAAACCAATTAAAAAATGAACACCTCAATCAAATCTTCTTCCACTTTTACTACCAAAAAAGTTTCTAGCCTCAAAAAGGAACTTAGTTCTCGGCAATGTTAGCCTAAAATGCTTCTTCAGCTTTTCTTAGACTCTGACTACCTCAAAATGCAAGTGTAGACAAAATTAGCCCTGAGATTAATTTCTGGTGATTGAACTTATATCTTAAAAACTAAGCTGTTTCACTTCCTCATACAAAAGCAAGTTTCTTGAAGATGTTTCCAGTTCATGTTTGTATCCCTGAAGTTCCTAGTAGCTGATAGGCATTTATGTGGCATGAATGAAAATGTTCTGTGTTCCTGGAATAGCAAGATATTGTTATTACTGGAAAGGTATTGTCATGGGGAGGACACTTAGACAAAATGGCCAGCTTCCTCCTGCAGTACTGGCAGACATCTGTGGAAGCAGAGGAGACTCCATTTTGCCTCCCCCCTTGACTAATCTAAGTTATTAGATGTCTTTGAACTTTAGGTTTGCTCATACAAATAAAAATTCTCCTTAGAGAAAAGGTTGTTTTGAGATCAAGGGAAATAAAGTAATAAAATATTGTACAATCTGGTCAGTACACTTTAAGTGAAAATTATTATTTTGAAGATGTGTTACTGTTTACTGGGATGCTTATTTCCACATGTTGAAGTTGGAGTGATAACTTCCCTTTTTGGCAGTGTTTTATTTTAAATTTTTATTTAGCGGGTTTTTTTTTTCTTTTAGAAATGATGAGTACATGGACACTTTTTTAAAAAAAAACTGTACTTAATTAATTTTCCCCTTTCATTCATTCTTTGTTTTTCTTTTAGTTGTATATAATATTGCAGAAAAGTACGCAAACCCCAGGTAAATAAACCCATGGAAACAGCACCTAAACCACAGGATCAGCATGATAAAAGATTCCCACCTGTCTCTTTTACCTAACTCCTCCTACCCCAAAGGGGAACAGGATCCTCACTTAGTTTCCTAGGATTTCAGCCTAAAATGGAGCGGGATTAGGGAATACATTACCTGAGTGACATAAATTGTTCAGCACATCTTTCTGTTCTTTAAAAAAATGAGCAGGTTGCATTTCATGATTCTTTTCCTTGTCAACATTTAACTTTTTTTTTCCTTTCTGTAGTTTGTCAGCTCAGGTGAAAGTCACATAAGGCAGGTTCTCAATGAGAGCAAGCAGTCAGCTTTACCCCCTAGCATGAATGCAAATAACCCCCCAACTCTACCTGGGCCTGTGAGGGGTAAGTGAAGGGAGAGATGAATAGAAGGAATTGGGGGGGATTCCCACAATGCCAGAAGTATCTCAAAGCACTCTCCTCTGCTTGGTGCTTGGCAAGAGCAGGAAGTTCTATTTGATTGTTTTAGAGCCACCATTCAATTGTGGGATGGATATGGACTTTTGCCATTTAGCAATCAAAATACTGTTTGGGTGGCAATGTAGACACATGACTAATTAAAATCTCCTTTTTGCCTTAGTGATATAAAATTTAGAATGAACTATCAATACATGACTATTGTCCTCTAAAACTGAGTGAGATGAGGAAGAACAAGTCAGGATAATTTCCCCCAAACTCAACATAGCAAACACTGGCTCCTCCCTCCAGACTTGTGACACTTGCTGTGCCATGGGCTGAGTTTTCTGTAGTTCTGAGAATTTCTTCATCATGAGGAAGGTATTTAAATGATTTTATTTTGTAATCTCTCCTGAATGATTTCTTTCAAAGGGAAATTCATTTGTTTTTAAAGGAAGGGAAGAATGAGAACTACTTTTTGACAGGCACAGGACTCCAAGACTCACTGCCCCTGGTGGAAAATATACAAATCTCCAGAACTCTAGGGTCATATCACCCCAGCACTTCCTATTCCAGGCCGAAACCAGGACACAGGTTTTGATCTGTGACCCAAAGTTATCTCTCCCTCAAGATGCTTCTGCGGTGAGGTAAGAACTCCAGTCTCTTTCTTGAGAAACACTGGATACAACCAGATGGCCTGAAGGAACAAGAAGAACTGAATTGCTTCCAATCATGGTGCCTCAAAGAAATTGTTAGTTCATGGTCAAGGCTGCCTAGGATAGTGGGCTGGTTCGCCATATATTATGTGCCACATCTTGATTCAACTATAGGAAAGAAACAGACACATATCTCCCTTAGGAACTTTATAAAATATAACTTTCCACTTCTTCTATAGGAGCAACTTATATTCGACTGAGGATGTACAGCTGTCCATCTTAGTATCTTGTTGCATAGGAGAATGTTTTCTGCTTACCTTTGTGAAAAATTATTCAAGTCGCACTCCCAACCGGCATTTCCCCTGACTCCTCCAGCTCCCATCAAGAAACTCAACCCCCAAATCTAAAAACCAGACAAGTAGCTTGAAAAAATGAAAATAAATTTTCAAATCCAAAAGCTGTGCGCTTCTGTAATTGAAAATCTTTTTTCTTAGCAAGTGGGAGTTGCTTTCATCATTGCTGGTCATATGTTTTTGTTTTTCATTTTCTGGTGGAGAAGTTTTTTAGGGTATTTTTCAAACTTTCCAGCTTAGCAAAACGTTGGCTAAAATTGAAAAGAGAACTAAGCATTGGGTCGGGCCGAGGCAGCATTAGGTTGTTCTTGTGGGGGGAGCAGGTTGCTGACACAGCGAAAATAAGACAAAACATTTGAAACTTCTGGCTTTGTACTTCTCAAATGCCTCTTTTAGAAATCGCTTAAGTCGTTATTAACATCCACCACCCACCTTCCCTTTTTGGTCCTGACATTGGGTAATAATAGATAATGTTGACATATGTTCCCTGCTGGTCAGAAATACTATACTTCTGTGAAAGGTAACATTTTCAAGCTATGACAAAATGTATTTTACTTGGACAGAACATTAGTTATTGGACTAATCTCAGAATGTGGGCTGTGGGGTAAAAGTTTTAACATTTTCATTGTG
Source organism: Muscardinus avellanarius (assembly GCF_963383645.1). NCBI lineage: Eukaryota > Metazoa > Chordata > Mammalia > Rodentia > Gliridae > Muscardinus > Muscardinus avellanarius. The sequence goes on along the minus strand of NC_137787.1, from coordinate 90,602,215 downwards.
GGAGAAAGTTTGTTGGGAGAGTAAAGACATCAGTATGGGGTGTGTTTATCTTTCGCCATTTCTAAAGGTATTGGCTTGGTGTCAACTCTTATGTCCTTAGGAATGTAAAGGAAACATTCCCAGTATGTATGAAGAACAGCTGTCCATGGACATAGCAAGTTAAAAAAAATGATTGTACCCAACTTACTGCAGCATGGATTATGGAATCAAAAAATATTTTTTCACTGTGTACCAAAGAATTCTGTTTTACGGGCCAGTTTTGAGGCTTTTAGCTGCGTGAGACATATGCTGCAGTTCTGTTGTTTGTTCTTCATGTGATGTATTCTGAAATATGTTTTTTTTAAGGGGGGGTAAGAGAGAAAGAAAGAAAAAGAGAGATGCAAATTCTTCTGATCTAACGTGGTCTTCAAAACTACTTTTGAAACTAATTTAGGGGATGAGTTAGGAAATACCCCAGCTGGCTTCCATGCTACTGAAGTCTGAACAGCCCTTTGCAAAACTGGAAGAATTGATTTTGTTTTGAAGGCACACACAGACTTAAGTGTTGTGGAAGTTGGACAGAGTTTTTATTGAATCTGGTCCTTTGTGTTTTATGACAGTCTGAATGGGTGTTAAGATTCCACGAATAAATCTCCTGCCGTTTCTGAAGTTTCTGATATAAACATGAGCTCCGTCAATTCGTTCTCTGCACAAATGTCTTTCAGAATGTTCACAAACATGGTGCATTGATGGGTGGGTTAGCCGATGGGAAAGCAGTCTGCCTTACTTGGGAGGATGTTCCGGTGTGATTTTTCCTTTTGTTTTTCAACTCCATAGCCACTTAAAAATGGTGACCCTGGAAAATGGGCTGGAGGAGGTGGAAAAGAAGGACTTCAGGAGAGAGAAGAGATATCTCTAGGCTGGTTGGGAAAGTGGAGTTTAATGGCCTTCAATTGAAAGTCTGGCCATGGCACAACATGGAAGAAATTGTGGATTGACTCCCAGGGAATGTATTATTTTCTTCAGTGCCTCAGGTGAATTATTGGGAAGAACATTGTTAACAAGACGAGAACATAGTTTTAAAATACTGTCTTCCTGTATTCTGCATCTGTTTGTGATTTTTCAGTATCCTTTAAACTCAAACATCAAAATGACAATACCCTAAAATTAGTTTCCAGCTAAATACTGTAATTTAAAGAAAACAAGCCAAGGGGGGGGGTGTCCATTTTTATGATAAAAAATTAGGTTATGCACAATATAAACACTTTTGAAGGAATCCTGGTTGAGTTTCAGGGATGCTATGTTTCACAATTAATGGTAGTGAAAAAGTATATATTGTATAATTTAAAGTTTTAAAATATATGACTATCATTATAGCTATAATTCTGGACCTAGCATTGGATTTTCAATTTGTAGCATAAACTCAAATCTTAGTGACCTGCATCTTAATCTTCAGATATTTAATGCCCAGACTAGAGCTGTCATGGTTCCTTTTTCTTACATCAACAGAAATTTATTATGCAGCTAAGCTGCCCAGCAGCAGCCAGTTCTTTAGTTTTTTTTTTTTTTTTCTTAATATATAATTGCCCTCTAACACTGCTATTTGGTATATGGGCCATCTCCTGCCTGTATCCCCCCCTACACACTGATTTTTCAGAAGTCTTACTAAAGAACTTGAGTAGTCATTTTGGTTATATTTACATTCATGAGGAAATCAATGCCCTAATGGGGATGCTTCATGGAGGATTTTAATACGTTCTTTATTGGCCTTATAAATTGGGCCAGTTACTTGATGTGCTTCTTTTTGTGGGCCAAATTCTGCTCTCTGTTTCTTACTTGAGATTCCCACTGAAGTAGTAATTACCAAGTGGAAGCATACTAAAAATGTTCAGCCAAATTCTGTTCTAAGTTGCTATCTTGTAACTCCCAATGAAGTTAATTACGACTTAGTAAGAACTAGTGCTACAGCGTCTTAAGGGCTTTGGAACTCTGTGATCTGCCATCCAAGACACCAAGCCAACAGTCTGCCTTTAAATATCTCTTTTTAAGAGGTGAATTGACTCTGTTGAAGGTAAGAAATGACTATGCTACTAAGTACATATGTAATGGGGCTTAAATAGTAGAATTTAACATCTTTGAACTTCAGGAAGTTTGATCTTTTCCTAGTTTCTTTGGGGGAGCCTTTTATAGAAGCTTTAGTTCTCTCTAGTGTGTTAAGAGTCCATTGGTATGAGTTACCTCCTGTCCCATGCTCCCAGAATCCCTTAACTGTAATAATATATAATTTTTTATTTCTATTAATTGTAAAACATTTGCTTAAGCCATCACTGCTTAGCTATTATTTCCTGGAGCTAAACCATTATCTTCCTTAAATACAGATGTTTATATTATGCATAATATAATTTCTGTCATAAGAATCCATTATAACTTTTCAAAATACTTGGGCTTTCATTTAGCATATGTCTCAGTTTAGCCTTCTATTATTATTTTTTTAATGTAATAAAGGGTCCCATAACCTATTGGATAGCAATGCAATGTGCCACTAAAGATTTTGTGCCATTGTAAGATTTTGTCACTGCAAATAGTGCTTCAGGGAGGTAGCAGGCTATTGCCCCTGATTTGGTGTGAGCAGAACCTGTTATAATTAGGAACATCCATTGGGTTGTCCCAGGATAAGACTTCCCCTGCCCCTGAAAGTTGGTATGGGGAGCTATCTAGCCTTTGCAATCCACACTTAGTACTTGAACACTCTGGTGGCTGGAAAATACTGGAAAGATTACATTATATCCCTTAAGATATAAAATGGGTGCGATGAGAACCAATAAAACTTTGCTTTTCTCTGGGTAATATTTTACTGCTTTAAATAATTAAAAGTCAAATGGTTTTAAAATTTTTTCTCAGCTTTTTGATACTTTTTTTTAGTTAGTACAGGTTGGGCCTACTTGATCATCTAGCCATGGATACTCCTTGTGTGGTTGGGATTTCAGAGAAGACTTTTAAGATGAGGGAATGCTTGACTTGAACGTAGCTTGAGATGATGTAGGTCTTGGTTGAGTTGGTGATGTGTCTTGGCTAGGGTTAGGGGAGAGGGCAGGATTTCAGGGGACTCTGTGTGTGTGTGTGTGTGTGTGTGTGTGTGTGTGTGTGTGTGTGTGTTATGGGCAGGCAGAATTCTAGATGCAAATGCATTGAGTAAAAGAAAATGGTACTCATGCTTGGTGTGGGTGACACATGGGATGTAGCTTTGTGGAAATCAGGACCTGCTATGACACAATAAAGAGTTCAGATGCTGGGTCTGAAGGAAATGAGGAAACGCTGAGAATTTTGACTAAAAGAACAATAGATTCATACTTCAGAACAGTAAATAATTTGACGATGTTGAGAAGAGTCTTGGGGATGATTGAGGGTAGTGGCTAGAAAACCAGCTGCGAGGTCATTTCAATACTTCCAGCAAATAATGAGAAAGCCTAGAAAGATACTTCCGTGGTTGAGTAACCAAGACATATAAAAACTTAAACATGGGAACGAGAAGGTAGGTCTCAGAATGATATTAAATCTTTGGCTTTTTGGCTTGGTGGTGAGTCATTTCATCCTTTGAAATTTAACATCCCCAGCAGGAGAAGAATGGAGTCTGTTTCACACACCTTGGATTTGATGTCTTTCTGAGACATTGAGAGCAGAGATCTGTTGGCTTAGCCTGAGAATTATGTCCCACATCTTAGAACCAGAAGGTTGGGGCTGAAGGGGAAGGTAAGGCTTCTTCCGTGTCACATTAATGGGTTTAGACTTTCTTTTTGTATTCTATTTAATTTATTCATGCCTGATACAACTTACTTAGCATATGCAAGTCTCTACTAATATGCATGTGCATGTGTATTAGCTAATAGGAAGCTCTATTAATTATGAAATTCTCTTTATCAGCCACCATCATTGGACATATTGACCCAACCTGGTCTTTTTTATTTCTATGGCACTGTGATCTAAGTCCTTTATTCTCAGATAAATACTTACAGTGTGCTATTCTGTGGTAAACTTTAAAGTTTTTTTATTAGGGCATAGAATACACCCTTAAATAGTGATAACATCTATCAGACGGCAAATGGATAAGCCAGTTACATAGTTAGTCACATATTATTACTAAGTATTATGTACAATGGATAATCATATGTGCTCTACTCTTATATGACTGCCCAGTAGCAGGTTTGTTTACATCAGCATCACCACAAACACATGGGTAATGTGCTGTGCTGTGATGTTTTGATAGCCATGACATCATTAGGTGCTAGAAATTGTCAGCTCTATCGTCAGGTATGGAACCACTGGTATGGGCTTGTTATGTGGTACAATACTAATATATGGTTTTCCTTGGAGTCTCAAAGTACGCCTACAGTTTAAAAATAACAAGATGAGCTGCTGGGGAGAGTGGCACAGGCTTGTAATCCCAGGTTCAAGGCCAGCCTCAGCGATTTAGCAATTTAGCAACCCCCTCAGCAATTTAGCAACCCCCTCAGCAACCTAGGGAGACCTTGTTTCAAATAATAATAAAAAAAAAAGGAGGGAAGAGGGTGGGAGTTAACAAAAAACAAGCCCGGTGTGGTGGTGCATGCCTTGTAATCTTAATACTTGGGAGGCTGAGATTGGAGAAATACAAGTTCAAAGTCAGCCTTCACAATTTAGTTAGACTCTCAGCAACTTAGTGAAATAAAAAATAAAAAAGGGCAAGGGGTATACTCAGAGGTATCATGCCCCTGGGTTCAATCCCCAGCAGCAGCACCACTACCACCACCACCAAAAAAAAAAAAAAAAAAAAAAAAAGCCTAATAAACAAAATCAAAGTGGAGGTTTAGAAGAACCATCTGATCAAGTGGCTTTAGAGTTGTATATGGTTTTTATTTTTAAAGACAATATTTTTAGGACAGTCTTAGGCAAAACTGAAAGGGAAGTACAGAATTCCCCTATACCTCCCATTCTCCCCAAACAGCCTTCTGGGCTATCACCCCTACCAGAGTGATACATTTGCTATGTTGGATGAACCTACATTGACACAGCATTCTTCCCTCAGTTCTGTGCTTTATTTGAACATCCCTTCTTGAACATTCTTTTGAACATTCTATGGGTGTTGACAAATGTGTAACGGTGTGCATCTACTATTGTAGTATCTTATGGAGTAGTTTTACTGCTCTAAACATTCTCCATGCTTCTGTTCATCTCTCCCTCCCTTCAATTTCAGGCAGCCACTAATTTTTTCCTCCATGGTTATTGATGGTGATGATGATGGTGGTGGTGGTGGTGTAGGAGATTGAACTTAGGGGCATTCTACTTCTGAGCTACATGGCCAGACCTTCTTATTTTTTTATTTTGAAATAGGATCTTCCTAGATTGCTGAGGGTCTCACTAGCCTACTGAGGCTGGCCTTGAACCTATGAGATCCTCCTGTCTCAGCCTCTCAAGTACTGAGATTACAGGCATAAACCACCACACCCAACCCCACTGATCTTTTAAATGCTGGTATTTGCCTTTTTCAGATGTCATAGAGTTGGAATCATATAGTGTATAGTTTTCTTATTGTCTTCCTTCAGTTGCATGCAAGTTTTCTTCATGGCGGGATAACTCTTTTTTTTTTTTTTAAGCACTGAATATGTGATCTCAAGACAACTCACTGAAGGATATTTTGGTTGCTTTCATGAATAAGTCTGATATAAGCATCTTTGTGTAGAGTTTTGTATGGACATATGTTTTCAGCTCTGGGCAAACTCCAAGGAGCAGGATTGATGGAATAGTCTTTTCCCTTGTGTTTCCTTCCTCTTTACAATCATCCTTTCTTCTAGGAACATTCCTGATTCCACCCATCCTGCCTGGACAAGTCTACTTAGTCCTACTTACTATTCTTTCCTCTCATCTTTCTCACCCACGTGCCAGGCAAGTGCTGGGATTCTTACTGACAGGTGTCTCATCTCCCTAAAAGAACTCCACACTGGAAGACTTCTTACCCTCTATTCCCCACCCTGATTGTCTTCTCTGCAGGTCCAGATCATTGTAAGTAAAGAGAGAAATAAAATCCTCCCGCTGAGTTGATGGCTGGTATTGTTATTCCTCCAAGGTATGGTATTTACATTTTAATAGGTGGGAATTTTTTCAAAGAAGTGCTTTAGATTGGGGTGGAAAGGTTGGAGTGGAGATTTAGGCCACCTGGATGAGGAACTACTTTTGGGTCTGGAGGCCATTATGAACTGCTGAAATACTAGTCCACAACCGACTGCTTCCTCTCTCTTGCATGAGAACCACACCTGTGAATTTTCATCCTCCTACAGCATACTAAGACCCTTAAATCTCTGCAAAATCATGTATCTACTTTACCTTAGTTTTTTTTTTTTTTTTGGCAAAATGGAAATGGCATTAGACGCCCTGCCTAAGTTTGAATATGAAGCAAACTTTTTGTTTTCTCTTTTAAGACACCTGAAAGGTGAAAAGTGCTAAGTGTTAGGAATTTAAGCATGAGATTTGGAGTACAAAATATCACCATGTTAGCAATAGATCAGCTTTTTCAAGAAATCCCTTTGGGGAAGTTTAAACTTTTATTTACACAGTGAAAGTATTATTTATCTTGCCTCTCAATGTTATTTTGTGAAACCTACTTTAAAATAACACAAACAGAAAGCTTTCTCCTCCAAGAAGCACTTTTAAAAGGAGTGAAAACATAGTTGTAACGTTACTTTTTGTGTGGCATGTGAAAAGAAAATCCTGGAAACACATGTTTATTTTTTTCAGTTCCTGACCAATGTGTTTGGAAAAACTGCCAAGCGTGACTTGAAACTTGCAAATACAGTAAGTAATGTGCTTTGAAATTTGGACCCATAATGTCTTGGGCTGTTATTTGTAGAAAAGAAATTGTTATGTTAACTTTGACTTCTTCTGATCACTCTGGTCCCCTGAAATCAGCTGCACACAGATTAACTGGATTCCAATGAATGAATACCCTCCACACAACCGACAATCCTTCATATACAAATACCAAACAGGGGACATTATCAGTTCTCCAAGAAGTACTCTTTATGCATTTATACAAGCGCTTAAGAACAGACTTTTTAAAAGGACATTGAAAACTTGCCAAACCTTCTTTGTATTTTGAAAGTCCACATCAAGGAGGAGGAGTAAATAGTCACTGAGTATAGGAAAAAGGAAACTATTAGCATTGTTTTCTTTTAAAGATAAAAAGAGAATCCCAAGGAAAAGCTTCATAATCTTTGAAATATGTACATGATGCGTAATCACTTTAAGCAAATGACAACTTGAAATTCATGCTTCTGTAGAACAAAATAACTCATTATCTGTTAATTTGATTAAAAAAGTAAACTGGCTATTTTGTTGAGGGTGTAGAGTTCGGGACAACCATTTCTATTTTATATTATTTGCAAATTAAAGGCAGAGTGGAATAGATGTTAGTTCTGAATTTTGCAAAGTAAAGGACATATTACATACACACAGAGTGCAAGCACAATTGTGTGTGTTTTTCAAAGTTCAGTAGCCACTCTTCATACTTTTCTTTCTCAGCTCCTCATTTTTATCTCATAGACACTGGTCTGTTAAGGATTAACATATTAAAATGTTTTTGTTTGATTTGCAGACAGACATTATTACTGCACATTTTTGACCAGCATGATCATATAAAAATATTTGCAAAATTCTCTGGGATCTAGTAATGGCAATGTGCTGAATTTCTAAAACCAGAAGGGTTGCTGATTTACAGACTTTCTCTCTGTAGCAAAAACTAACTTAATAAATAATACTTTGTAATGTTCTACGGACTTTGTTGTATATTATTTAATGTGAGTTTTATGATAGTCCATGCAGCTGATATTCTTATTCCTTTTTTAACAGATAAGGAAAAGAGATGGAGAAATTAAGAATGTAGGTTAAAATTAATTATCTTTCTCTCCCCAAGTTCTTACTGGCTTTGAGAAGTAAAGAACAAAATCAATAACAAATAAAAATAAAACTTTTTTTATTATTTTACATATTCTTTAGTACTAGGTTGAACCCAGGATACTCTACCTCTGAGCTAAACTGCCATCTCTTTTTATTGTTTATTTTGAAATAGTCAGCAATTTAGTGAAATCAATTAGGGGTATTATGCAAATATTAATTCTGACTCCCTAAGTCTACAGTGGCACCTGAGTTTACCTCTTATGAAGCTTCCTGGGGCAGATGCTTTGGGTCTAATAGTGAGGTCCTGCCTTGTCTTGCCTTTCTTTATTAGGCCTGTGCTCCCTTTTCTCCCTATGGGAAGGTTTGTGGTTTTCTAGAGCTTCTGCACTTGATAGGTAGATAAGTTGACTTTAGGAGTTGGTGGTTGGAAGGTAATTTCACTCTTTTGCTGTGTATAGAAACAATCTTTTTCAAGCAGTTCACCAGGAAGAAAGAAAAGCTGACTTTTTATCCCCCTTCTCAATTGGGTCAGAGCTGGGAGGGAAGGGAGTTTTCATGGTCAGACTAGCAGTATATTCCTCAAGAATTAACCTGGGCATGGTGGCCAGGCATTTGGGAGGCTGAAATAGGAGGACCCGGGGTCGTGAATAGCCTTAGCCACTTAGTGAGCCCCTTTGCAACTCAGTGAAACCCTGCTTCAAAATAAAGAATAAAAGATAGGGCTAGGGGTATAGCTTGGAGGTAGAATGCCCCTGGGTTCAACTTTCTTGAACTTTCTTGTCTTTGGGGAGTTTACATTCTAGACAAATAAAATATATGGTATGTCAGATGGAGGTTTCCATGTTTTATTAGAGTGGATGAAGTAAACCTCACTGAGCATGGGATAGCTGAAGATTATGTAAGATCTGACTCAAAGAGACTAGTGCCTATTGAAGGACAGGTGCTGAAATGATATTTTCTTTCCCTCGGTTTCCCTGAAGGTATGGCCTCTAATGGTTCTTGTGTTGAGGTCAGGGAAGAGACTCCTTGTATGTGGAAGCCCAAGTGTGCTGTATCTCATTGGTTGTAGCTCAAAAGTTCAAACGCAGTAGGTAACCTCTCCATGGGGAATTTGCTAGATCCTGGTGGCCTTTTAGTTATTGAATGATATGTGAGCTTTCCATCAGAGTCTATCACCAGTGACTAATGACCAGCCCTTTGAAGAAATTCATCCATTTCACCAAATAATTAAAGGGAAAATATGTGAAGGTGTACTGTTGAGCAAGTCAGGAAAACTTTCCAGTTCCTGATAAACTGATAAACATTCTCCCCGGCTTCCTAGATTCTCCAATGTGAGTGAGTGAGTGTTAGAGTTTCTTTTGGTGAGGTGCCTTGCATGGTACCTGGCACATGGGTTATACTCAGGAATTATTCTTTGAATAAATAAAGAAAGTGGGTGATTAAATGTTAAGTAGACCATTTCTTGTTTTGTTTGTTTGCTTGTTTGTTTGTTTGTTGTGGTACTGGGGATGGAACCTAGGGTCATTCTGCCTCTGAGCTACACCCCCAGCCCTATTTTTTTATTCTTTATTTTGAAACAGGATCTCACTAAATTGCGGAGTGCCTCACTAAATAGCTGAGGCTGGTCAAGAATTGCGATGCTCCTGTCTGAGCCTACCAAGCACTGGGATTACAAGTGTGTGCCACCGTGTCCAGCTAAGTAGGCCTTTTTTTTTTTTTTTTTTTTTTTTTTTTTTTTTTTGTGTGTGTGTGTGTGTGTGTGTGTGTGTGTGTGGTACTGAGGATGAAACCCAGGGGCCATCTACCTCCAGGTTATACTCCCAGACCTATTTTATATTTTACTTGGAAACGGGGTCTCACTAAGTTGCTGAAAGCAAGCCTCACTAAGTAGCTGAGGCTGGCTTCAAATTTGCGTGATCCTCCTGTCTCAGTCTCCCAAGTACTGGGATTACAAGCATGAGCCACCACGCACAACTAAGTAGGCCTTTTCTAAGGAACTAGGCACGTAGGCTTCTTCATCCTGGGCCACTGTTTTGAAAAATGAGGTGATGGTGTAGGGAAGTCGGTTTCTAGGTTAAATGAGTGGCGTGCCGTGTTACCATCATCACTATCAATATTGGTTTATTAGTATGTATACCTTGGTCTTAAGCAGAGACTCTATTCCAGTTTTCTGTAATTGTGTGGTAAATTAGACTTGTCACACTTAGATGGTAGTTTCACAGAGTCATCAACTAGTCACCAAAGAACGCATTCTGAAAGCCACTGTAATAGCTATTTGCTTTAGGATTGACTCTGCTATTTGAATATGTCTTTTACTTTGTTTTCATTATAAATGTATTACACACATTTCTAGGTCAACATTAAAGTAATGTACAACTAACTGAGCTGATTTGGTGCTCTGACATACAGTGTTCTAAAATGCATGCGCTCAGAATTTTTTGTTCTGGCTCTGAAATGGCCAGCTGAAATTCTGTTGACTTTCTCTTTGATTTCTTCATCTGTAAACTGTGCATAGTGTTTTAGTCCTACAGAGGAGGCTGTGACCATCAATTAGGTATTTGTTGTAAATGGCTTTGATAGTTTGAAAGAATGACCTTTTATAAAAACAGGATATGTTGTATTTATCCTTACAGTATTTTCTTGATTCTAATTATAACTCACTTTTTTTCCTAACCCATAGAAGGAGAACGGAAAAGGGAAAATGTGAGTATGGAAAGTGATACTGATTTCCATCACAAAAACACTTTGCAAAACTCTGGAGGGAGTCACAGCACCACAGGCTAATCCTGGGAGGGCCTGGTATTAAATTCAAATCCTGCCTGTAAGTGCAGGGGCACTGACTTTAGGACATTCGGGACTCCTTGAGAGCCTTCTTAGGACTAGGGGGAAAACAACAGTTGGTGTGTTTCTATGTCTATAAACTTAAAAAGCCAGTGTTGTCACAGGGTAGGCGTTGCTGTAGATATTTTTCTTTAACATCCTCCTCTCATAAATGAGCAAATGAAGATTTTAAAAGTTCATACAACTTTCTGCAAACAATAGTTGTTGTCCTGATCTCATATGGCACAGTTGTAGGATGCTACATGCATCATTTTCAAAAGTATTTTCATCAAAAGTATTTTCATCAAATAATATTAAGATGAATCCCCGTAATCCAAGTTGAGACCTTGGGATCTATTTCTCTATGGCATGTGAGCATGATTTGTTTGATCTAAGTTTCTTTAAGTGATCTTCGTTTATCTGTTATCAGTTATCAAGGTCTCTATATCTCTTACTGTTCTTGGGTTTCAGAAGTGGACTCTGGTTGACTTAAATACAAATAAACAAAATTAATACATATATAAATAAAGCAAATGTGTAATTTGGAAAAATATAATGTAGCTCCCAGAAGAAGAGGACAAACACCAGGGTTCAGAAAGCTTGAGAACAGCAATGCTACAGGGGTCCATGTAGAGAAATCAGTGGAGATTCTGCTTACTGTGCTGGGTAGAGAGCAGCCCGAGTCATTGCCCCTGTACCTTGTCGTCTCAGAACAGCTTCATATTGTGGGGCCAGAGCATCTGACTAGTCTACTGAGGCTAGACTTGGCTAGTTGTGGAGTAGATGGGTGTGGAGTGAGATACTTCGATGAACAGGTTGCCAAAAGTGGGTGCATGGGGAAGAGGACCAAGAGGTTGTTCCAAGATAGGGGAAAAATGAGCCTAGTTACCAGAAGAGGAAGTTATGAATACTTAGGGCAAATAAATATACATATGTCGTAGAATATTTTCATTGTCATAAGTAGGAAAGATCCCCCTGAGAACAGATTTTTACATTGTAAAGTATATATATGACTAAAGTGGGGCATGGTGGCAGATGCTTTATGGTTCCATTTGCCTGGGAAACTGAGGTGGGGAATTCCTTGAGCCCAGGACTTGGAGAGGAGCCTGAGCAACATAGTTAGACTTTGTCTCAAAAAATGAGATAAATAAGTATATAAAATTTTAAAACTTAGTTGTTGGAAGCCGGGTGTAGTGTTGCATGCTTGTAATCCCAGCATTTGGGAGCCTGAGACAGGAGGATCATGGTTAGTGGACAGCCCCAGTTACTTAGTGAGGCCCTCTGCAACTCAGTCAGACCCTATTTTAAAATAAAGAATAAAAAATAGGGCTGGGGATGTTAGATTGGAGGTAGTATGTCCCAGGGTTCTGTCCTCAGTACTACAAAAAAACCTAGGTGTAGTGGTGCATGCCTATAATACCAGTACTTGCGAGGCTGAGACAGGAGGATCATAGGTTCGAGACCAGCCTTAGCAGCTTAGTGAGGCCCTCAGAAGCTTAGTGAGACTTTGTTTCAAAATTAAAAATAAAATAGGGATGAAAGGTATAGTTCGGAGGTAGAATGCCATTGGGGTTTCAATCCCCAGTATTCTTTTCCCATAACACACTCGAATTGATGGTTTCTCTGAGCTACATCCTTAACCATTTTTTTTTTTTTTTTTTTTTTTTTTTGCGGGTCAGGGGATGGAACCCAGGGGCATTTGACCTCCGAGCTACACTCCTTGCCCTATTTTTTTATTCTTTATTTTGAAACCGGGTCTCACTAAGTTTCAGAGGGCCTCACTAAGTAGCTGAGGCTGTCTGCGAACTGCGATCCTCCGGTCTCAGCCTCCCACATGCTGGGATTACAAGCGTGCGCCACCACGCCCGGCAATCCTTAACCATTTTTAAATTTAACTTTAAGTTTTATTTTTATAGTGCTGGGGATTGAACTTAGGGGCATTCTACCTTCGAGCTACACCTCAAGTCCTATTATTTTTATTTTCATTTTGAAATAGTATCTCACTACATCACTTAGAGTCTCACTACTTGCTGAGGATGTCCTTGAACCTATGATCTTCCTGTATTAGCTTCCCAAGTACTGAAATTACAGGCATGTGCCACCACACCAAACTTTGTTTTTTAATTTTGAGATATGATCTTTCTAAGTTGCCCATACGGGCCTTGGATTAGTGATCCTCCTGCTTCAGCCTCCCAAGTCACTGGGATTATAGGCACGTGCCATAGTACCAGGCTGATACTTTTTACTTATTTATTTCTCTAAGTCCAATTAGAATTAGATTTTCATATCCCATTCAAGTCAACTAGAACAAATATCACAATTCCAATAAGGATTTTGTTCAGTTTGGCTACAGGTATTCATTTTTTCACTTTGTCACTTCATTTTTTCAACATGCAGTTATAACCAACTTTCTGAAAATACAGGGTATCATTTATTGCATTGAGCTGGCAGAAGATAAATGCAGATCTTTTCCTTTTATTAAACATATATTATAGCTAGGCGTGGTGGCGCATGCTTGTAATCCCAGTACTTGGTAGGCTAAAAAAGGAGGATCACATAGGTTCGAAGTCAGCCTCAGCTATGTAGTGAGGCTCTCAGCAACTTAGACTCTGTTTCCAAAGAAAATATAAAATAGCCTGGGAGTGTAGACCAGAGGTAGAAAGCCTCTGGGTTCTATCCCCAATACCATACACACACACTCACACACACACACACACACACACACACACACACACACCATATATTATATCAACGACTAAACCAGAAGCTTTTAAGCAGTGCTCCGAGGTGGTTGACAGTTCCCAGTGGCCTTTGTCAGTGTGCTAGGAGTGTAGGGTTGGCTCACTAATCCTCTGCACATCTCTCTACCTCTTTCCACAGCTGTTTACTTCCTCACACTCTTCATCTACTTCAACCAGGACTTTGATTTTATTTGGATTTCTAAATAGATTTCCTTTTATAAAAAAAAAAGAGTTTGAAAATTCAACAAGTATCTTCTTGATATTAACCCCAAATAACAAGGAAGATGGTTAGGCATGGTTATTTTTATCTTCTTGATTAAAAACAAACATTTTGATATCTATAATCCCAGTACCTGGGAGGCTGAGACAGGGTGATCGCAGGTTGGAGGTCAGCCTTAGCAACTTAGTAAGACCCTGTTTCAAAATAAAAAATAAATAGCTCAGAGGTAGAATGACCTTAGTTCCAATCCCTAGTAGCCACCCCCGCCCCACACACACACTATTTTGGACCAATTTTGAATAAACAAGTGAATAGAGAATGCTGTGGATGTAGGTCCATGCCCTTTGGGAGAACAATAAAACAGGAAAAATACATCTAGCTTTTTAGTTAGAGAAAGCAAACATATAGAATAATGAAAAGTAAGCAGAAGAACTGATTTTGATAGATAGGACCCAATAATTGTGGAAGGATCAACTTGTCTCAGTCTAGACATAAAAATAGGAGACAAAGCTGATGTGTGATCTGCCAAGGCAGTGAGGGACTTCTGAGGGTTGGCATGTTCTATTTGGGTTTAAAGTTCTATGAGTCTAAGAATTTAAAAATAATTAGGAAGCCCTTTCATATCATAGACTAGTTCTGCTTCTTCAAATTATCTAAATTCCTAAGTACCTTGTAGGGAACTTTTGGGAAAATACAGAAGCAATATTTAAAAGTAGTCTTATAGTCTTTCTCCTTTTTTATCTGATATTTCTGGTTCTGAAATGAAAAATCACAGAATTTAATCTTTATTCATGGAGAGTTAATGTTTTTTTTTTTTTTTTTCTGGACTGTTGCACTCGTAAGAAACAGCACACAATTAAAATTAATAAACATCAAAATTATGCAAATAATTGGAGTTTGGGTACCTGCACAGTTTGCTTTCCATTTGGTCCCTGGCTTTGCCTGTTGAGTAAAGTTTGATTCTCTGGTTTTCTGTTAGGTCTCTGCTGGGCCTATTCTTCCTCTGTTTAAAACATTCTGAAAGTCATTTCCAGCAAAATTCCACCCAGTGAATTGACTCACATCAAGAGGAATTCTAGAAATAAGAACAATAATGCCCTTTCTAAACTGATGTAATGGTGTTTTTCAGCATAGTGTAATAGTAATAGGCAATGCTTTGGCAGGCAGCTGAAGTCATCCAAGATAACTGACTGTGTTAGTGACCGATACCTTACAAGGGGAAGAGACATTATTTTAAGAAAAATTTTTAAAAATTCTTTTTAAGTAGAGAATTTTATCTTTGAACAACATGATAGATTAAAAAGCATGAGAATTTTTTTTTCTAAGAGTGCTCCTGAGGAATACAACAACATATATTCAACATACCAAGTTCTAAACATACAGATTCTTGAAACAGACCAGTATAAACATTTTGATAACTCCTTGTCTGTTTTTTTTTTTTTTAAATAGTTTTAAATTGTGGGATTTTAAAAAATGTTTACCATGTAAAATAGCAGCATTGTCTTTAAGATTTTTTTTACAATTCACTTTACTTTTATATGTTTTTTCCTACAAATAGTTTCTTCTTAAAAATTGAAACTCTTTGTTGTGCTTTATATCATATCAAATACAGTTTATAACACTCTCTTTTTATTTTGCATATTTTGAAATTCTCCCTAAGGAACTCCTTTTGATCTAGAATTTTCTTCCAAGCAACATGAAACCAAATATACGAAATTATGCATTTAATGTTCCTTCAGCTCAGCTTTGATTCCATTCTCAGGTAAAAACTCTCTCTCTATTGGCTTCCATAAGCTTCACACTTGGTCAGATCTGAGGTGAGTTTGTGCAAAAGCAGGTTGTTTTGGTTGAAGCTATTAGTGCACTCTGTGTTTCTCCTGGACAGGGAGAGTTGCCAAGAGAACCCTCAACTCTGTGTTTGTGTTCAGAGGCAGAGTCCACCAAGCTGAGAGGGTTTTTTTTTTTTTTTTTTTTTTTTTTTTTAGTGGGTCTGGGGCTGAAACCCAGAGGCATTTGACCTCTGAGCTACAACCCCTGCCCAATTTTATTTTTATTTTGAAACAGGGTCTCACTGAGTTGCAGAGGGCCTCACTAAGTAGCTGAGGCTGTCCGTGAACCGCGATCCTCTGGTCGGTCTCAGCCTCCCGAATGCTGGGATTACAAGCATGCGCCACCACGCCCGGCTGAGAGGTTATTTTGTAGTTCTGTTTGCCATTGCTACTATTCTAAAGTTCTCCTAATTCATAGAAAGTCAGTCCTAGTCTTCTGTCTTATATTTTTTGCTTACTTCAATTTTAAAAATGCTTCTGAAAAGAATTTTTAAAAAGAGAAAGGCTTTTATGAGAGTTTAGAGTTTAATGACGAGGTTAAATGTATAAATACCCTCATTTTTAGTCAGTATCTAAGTCAAAGTATTTTACATGTACTGTAAGCTATGAGAAATTAAAATACCCTAGAGAAAGGCAGCGGATATTTGACCAACAGTTAACAGACAGTAATCATCTGGAAGGTAATTATCATCAGGAACACTAAACTACCTGAAAATAACCCATTGTTTTGAACAAAAGGAAATTACAAGTGAAATAAGCCAGACTCAAAAGTTGAGGGTCATATGTTTTCGTCCATTAGTGGAATCTAGAGAGAAAAAAGGAGAAAAATGGGGTGATTTCCTGAAAATGGATGAGATGACTAGCAGAGTAGAGGAAGGAGACGAGGGAAAGGGGAAGCACTGGGGAATAAAATTGACCAAATTGTGTTATATGTATGTACAAATGTACAAATCAACTTTTTTTTTTTTTTGTAGTACTGGGGATGAAACCCAGGGGCATTTTACCTCCAAGTTACACCCTCAGTCCTATTTTCTTTTTAATTCTTTATTTTGAAACAGGGTCTCATTAAGTTGCAGAGGACATCAATAAATAGTTGAGGATGTTGGCGAACCATGATCCTCCAGTCTCAGTCTCTAGAATGCTGGGATTACAAACTTGTGCCACCATGCCTGGCTTTGCTCAATGCTTTTCTAAAAATTTATAGCACTTTACTATTTCCTCATTGATTTGTGACTCCCCAGTCAAGATTTTCCTTTCTTTATCATGTTGACTAATCACTCCTAAAATATAAAGAGATGAATTATTGCCAATTATCCCCATAGTTAACATACAAATTCTACCCTCCCACATCACCACATTATGATATGTGTGTGTGTTTGTGTGTATGTGTGTGTATGTGTATGTGTGTATGTTACAAGGATTGAGCCTAGGGCCATTCTACCTCTGAGATACACTCTAAGTCCTATTTTATTCTTAATCTTAATTTTGAAACAGGGTATTACTAAATTGCTGAGGCTGGTTTGGAAGCTACTATGCTCCTGTCTCAGCCTTCTAAGTACTGAAATGAAAGGTATGCACCATCATACCCGGCCTCATGATATTTAATGGCATATCATGAATTACATAGAAGGTTTAACAGTTATAATTCATTTCTGAAGGAATTTCAAGTGGCAACATTAAAATAAAAGGATTAAGAAAAGAATTATATTATTGATATAAGAACTACAGGGCTTTAAAAATGGATAATCATTACAAAGAATGGAAAAGCCAGGCCAAAGATAATTTGTATATTTTCCCCTCATTTTAAAGGTGCAAGTCACCTGGAATGAGAAAATGGGTCATTATTTGACAATCCACTTGGTCCTTCATGTGGGGTATATTCCTTTGAATCATTATTCACAATTCTCTTTTTAGCCAAAGTATGTTTACTGAACGCCAGAGTGTCTGGGTGTGTGTCGACAGAACTTATGTGCAAGGGTCACATCATGTGTGTAGCTGAAGTGTAGGATTTGGTCATTTGTTTTTCAGATATTTTCTGAACATCAACTGGATTCCAGGCCACATTCTGGGTGCATCAATTTAATAAAAAATACAAATCTTTGTGTTTTTGGAATTTATATATTGGTGGGAAAAGACAATGCCAAATAGAATAAATGCATCTTATAATATACTAGAGGTAATAGGTGCCATAGAGGAAATAAATTGGAGAAGGGATATAGTCAGGTAGGAGTGTACATTCACACTCTTGTATGTATAGTCAAGAAAGGGTTCCTTGATAAAGTGACTTTTAAGGGTGGCAGATAATAGAGATTAAATACAGGAGATTGTACCTCTGAATTATATCCCTAAACCACTCTCCCTTTTAAATTTTCTCTTATTTTGAAACAGAGACTTGCTAAGTTGCTGATACTGGCCTCAGATATGAGATCCTAGCCAGATGTGGTAGTGTACTTCTGTAATCCCAGTATTGAGATTCTTAACAATATAGTGAGACCCTGTTTAAGAAATAAAATGCGATAGGACTGGGGGTGTAGTTCAGAAGTAGAATGCCCCTGCCAGGCAGGGTGGCGCACGCTTGTAATCCCCGCGCTTGGGAGGCAGAGATAGGAGGATCGCGCAGGTTCGAAGCCAGCCGCGCACTCTGGCTTAGGAGACCCTGTTTCCAAATAAAAATGTAAAATATAGGTCTGGCGCTTCTCTTAATCAGCAATAACTAGGAGGAAAGGGGCAACAGGAAGAGGTTGAACTATAGAAAGGGCCCTATAGTGAAGCAACTAATGTGACCAATCAGAGGGTATGTAATACTGGAGGACGGAGCCTCTTTAAAACACAGGAGGTACATAAACAAATGTATCAAAGTAAATCACCAAAAAAGCGTGGGATGTAGGGAGGGGGAGGGAATGGGATGGGGGCTGGAGGAGGGCTAATTGGATGATGTGTGCTTGTATATCCTCTCAAGTCTTGTACTCCAATGTGATTGATATATGACTACAATGCACCAATTTAAAAAAATAAATTAATAATAAAAAAATTCACAAGCCACAAAAAATAATAAAATAAAATAAAATAAAATATAGGTCTGGGAGTATAGCCCGGAGGTAGAAGGGCTTCCAGGAACCCCAGTACCACACACATACACACACACACACACACACACACACACACACACACAAAAAAAAAAAGAAGTAGAATGCCCCTAAGTTCAGTCTTCCTGTACAAAAGAAAAAAATAAATCAGAGATCCTCTTGCCTCGGCCTCCAATTACTGGGATTACAGACATGTGTCACCATGCCTGACTGACAAGGGGAGTTTCTGAGCCAGACTTGAAAGAGGTAGGCAATGGGCCATGAAGATGAGTGGGGCAAGTGTTTTCTAGTATGTCCACTGCTGGGAACTCACACGTGTCTGGTTGACTGGAGTATTGGTCCCACAAAAATCTTTGGGAAGCTGGTCCAAGGAATCAGAGAAAACTAAGGGAAGAAAACCCAAGACATGGTGAGCTGCTCTGTGAACCACTGAAGAGGAGGAGGAGGAAGACTCTTGCATGGTGGTTCCTATATAAATCTGGTTCTGGATAAGTTTAGAAACAACCATGCTTGGCAAGCAGCATTTAATAGGCACAGTGTATATCACAATAGAGGAGATATATCTTCCCTCCTCTGTCAGTAGATAGCAGAACAGGAAGGACTGTGGCAGTTAGGATGAGCATGAGAAGCAGGCGTAGAGAAGTAGACATTTCCACTTAACTGCAAAAACCCCAGCGCATTTGTCATTGAACTGGGGATATTGTAGGGTTTGCTGTGTGTTGTGAGATATGGACCAACACCAGTGAAGAACGGTTGATTTGTATCAAGGCCAGAGGAGCCACCAAGTGACATCTCCATGCATGTGGAGTGCCAGTGTTCTTCAGTTATGGTTATATTAGTTGAACAACTTGCAAAGAGTGGCCCCGCAGTGCTAGATGTGGTAATGCACACCTGTAATTCTAGTACTTGGGAGGCTGAGACAGGAGGATAGCAGGTTTGAGACCAGCCTCAGCAACTTAGTGGGTGGGTCTCTCTGTCTCTGTCTCGCTCTTTCTATCTCTGTCTCTTTGTGTCTGTCTGTTTCTCTCTCTCTCTCTCTCTCTCTCTCTCTCTCTCTCACACACACACACACACACACACACACACACACGCCCCTCAATTACTACGTTCTTTGATATATTGTCTCATTTTCTGTAGGGCTGGGGACATTTGGCCTTAGATAGGTGGATCTCACTATCTGATCAGCCAGTGTTCTGGAGTTGAGTCTGCAATGCAGAAGAGATTGCTGAAAACGAAGTCTGACACAATAGCCAAATCATAAACCATAACTCCATTAAGTCCTATTTTCATATTGGATAGGCAATGAAATTGTATTACCTGTCTCTACAATGGAAAGAAAAATCAATACGTGCTGTTTCTTCATTTAATGAATGTCCTTCTTTATCCTCTGGGCTGTTGCTAACCCCAACATTTTACATTAACATGATAAGAAATCCTGTAAAATAGTGGGATGGGACTGAGTCTTTAGAAGGTGATTTCTTATATCAGTCACTGTATAAGAGTTTTAAACCATTCATTTATTCTGACTGGAAAGAAAAAAAGCCCTGCATAATCAGGATAGAGTAAAGTATAACTCTGGATGAAGTATTTTTGAACAAAGATTTCTTCTACCACCTTTTAGGATTTCTGGGAATTGTAGTATTATATAATAGAAAAAGTGCTAGACCTGGAATTCACTTCAGCTCCACACATTACTAACGTGGTCTTCAGTAAGCCACTTCACGTCTCACTTGCAGATGTTAGTATTTTAAATAAGGAGAATAATCTTTGTTCTGCTCACCTCATAAGTTAGTAATGAGTAATAAAATTAACAATGTGTCATATGTATATGGAGGTGCATAGCAACCAAGTCTGATGTAGTTATAAAACAGTGCTGCAGTTTGGTGATATTTAAATAAAATAGGACCTTTTTCTTAATATTAGCAGCTTTACTATTTTCTTGAGTTTTAGCTTTTTGCAACATAGGGGACATAATCTGATATATAAAAAATCCATGTAAGAATGAGTGATATCCTAGAATATGTTTGGGGAATCTAAATAACACTGTACAATGTTGTTCTCACTTTTCCCTAGCATTCTTTTCTTAGTTGCACAAATCCCAAATGTAATTAAGAGGGGTGACCAAATAATTTATTCAAAATTTCCTGAAATGTCCTGTACACTCTTCATCTGAAACTACTCAGCTAATATCACTCTCAATTTTTTACTTTAATTGCAGTACTAGTGATTTTTTGACAACTGGAAAAGTTTAATAGAATTCGACAAATAGACTTGAGGTGAATTGTAAAAAGAGCCTTGCCTGTCCACAGTATCCAGAGCATATCTACTTTTTGTATGTGTGGTGTTGGAGATAGAACCTAGGGGCATCCCACCTCTGTGCTACATCCCCAGAATTGTTTTATTTTTTATTTGAAAATATGATCTCCCTAGGTGCTGAGGCTGTCCTTGAACTTGTGATTCTTCTGTGTCAGTCTCCCAGAGTACTGGGATTACAAGTGAACACCACCATGCCTAGCTCTTGCTTTTATTTTAAATATGAAAATAAAACATGGATCTACAGCGATTACTTGGATTCTGACAACCAACATGGAACTGGTTTGCAGAAGTACTAAACTTAGTGAACTTTGCTTTCACTAATTTGCTCACCACCAACTTATGTAAGTTCTCATCTTGAAACTAATGATGACCGGCAGAAATATTTCTAGGATCAAAACTGAAAATAGGTAGATGCTATGGTTGTGTAGCTGAGAATATCAAATATGCCTGAGCCGAAAACTTTCTAAGGTTGTTGAGATTTGGTTCACTGAGCAACTGGGTGAAATATGTATCATGGTTCAAGTATGACTACACACTTGGAATTTCTTTTAGCAACTGAATGGGTGCTGTGTGTGTGTGTGTGTGTGTGTGTGTGTGTGTGTGTGTGTGTTATGTATAGGAGAGCTGCTTAGCATGGCTAATTTATAATTCAGGTTTTAGTTCTTTCCTTGAATATCAGGACCCTGTGGTATTAGTAGTATTAGCTAAATGCGAGGAAATGAATTGTGTGGAAGGTAAAAGACAAATGAGTGAAGGGATTAGAGTCCTATTTCCTAGATAAACTCAGGCCGGTCAAAGTATTCTGTATATCTGGTATTCTGGCTGATACCTACCTTGAGTAGGTCTGAGTGACTCTTTGAACATGTTTAATATCTAGACTAAATATTCTTAAGGAAGCCAACTTTCTGGAGTAATGAGAACTCATGAATGATCTATATCAGTGTTTCTCAATTTTTAGCACAGATCAGAATCACCTGGAGAGCCTCTGAAACACAGATTGCTTGGCTTCATTCACAGAGTTTCTGTTCAGAAAGTCAGGGGCAGGGCCTGACAACTTCAATTTCTAACTAGATCCCAGGTGATACCAATACTACTGGTTGGAGGATCACACTGACCCACTGGGCCCACCCTATCTCCACATTTGTGCCAGAGCCAGCTGGCAAAAGTACGGGTTCCAAAGAGAGGAGTGAGGATGAAAGAATTCAATTCTAAGAATTTTAATTTACTTTACTTGAAGCACGGGAGGGTAGTCAATTTCTATTGGGCCGACCCCGGGTTTATTTCTCTTGTCGTATTTATACAGTTTCAAATCAATCAATCCCTCGTGCCATCACCACCTGATCTTTTCTCAGACCTTTTACTTTGAACTTTCCATGACCCCAAACCTTGTTGACTCTGGGCGAAGGACAGTCAGCTGAGTCAGAAATATTCTTTTAGAGGAAAACCTTAATGGCTCCCCACACATTTGTGATTTATAAATAATTCAATCAAACTGATATGACATTCTTTGGGAATGAACTTTCCCCTCTTTACCAAATAATAGGTGGTCATGGGGAAAGTGAAACTTTTGAAAGTCACCAGTGGAAAATCAGGAAAATTAAGTCTATGCTCACAGGGGCTTTGCCTTTTGTCTGAGAACTGGCTGGCTTCTTTTGAAGTGAGTTCAATTCTTGTTTCTCTTGTGGACTATAAACCTCAAGGTCTTTTAATGTCTAAAGCAACTAGTCATCCTTGGATGCTCATCTTCACCTTCAATTACATCACACCAGACTAGGTAGACCCAGAGAAGAACCTAGAAGGGCCTGCAGGACAGAGGCAGGACAGAGTGGCCCCCCCAGATACCAGGTGACTGCACATTTTCTTTCAGTCTGTAGTAGATTCCAGAATATGTCATCCAATAATTTACTCATCCAGTTACACAGCAAGTTGCTGGGTGTGGACTACAGGGGAAGAATTAACTTAGATGCAGGGGTCTCGACTATTAACAAGGTAAGCATAGTTTCTGTTTTTATAGGGCTTATATCAGTGTTAGTGGGAAAGACAGATGGGGTGGGGAGAGAAAAAGAGGATATGAGCATAGTCCAGAAAAATATCCCACAAAACAATAAGTAGTATGCAGAGAAATAAAAAAGTGATTTGATAGCACGTAATAGGTGGCAGAGTGGGGGTTTTGGATTCATGATCATATATCAGTGTTTCTCAATTTTTAGCACATATCAGAATCACCTGGAGAGCCTCTGATTTTTGGATTGGATTGTCAGAGAAGGCCATTCTGAGATGACATTTAAATTGTGACCTAAATGTCACTAAGGAAACAGAGACACCAAGAATTACATCCAAAGCCTCACTGTTCAATAATGTGATTCAAGGATTCGAAGCATCAAATGTTTGGAGAG
This sequence comes from Muscardinus avellanarius, assembly GCF_963383645.1. Classification (NCBI taxonomy): domain Eukaryota; kingdom Metazoa; phylum Chordata; class Mammalia; order Rodentia; family Gliridae; genus Muscardinus; species Muscardinus avellanarius. Next base: position 90,578,902 of record NC_137787.1, on the reverse strand, counting down.
AGTTCTAAATGTGGAATAGTATATCATCCTTCAGACCTACTGAGTTAGAAGGTCCACAGGTGGTTTATACACACATTAAAGTTTAAGAAGCCATGAGCAAAATCATAATCTAACGAGATGGAAAATTTGAGGCTGGGGTTAGCTGGGGTGTGAAGAGGCAGCCAAATTTTCTCTTTTACATATTCACAGTTTCAAACACTTATTTGACACACAGGTAGAAATATCAAGTTAACAGTGTGATTTGGGTTTTGGGGAAGGGTCAGAGCTAGAGATAAAGATTTGGTATTCATGAGTATTTGGATGGTGCTCACTATTCAATGATGAGTAGATGAGCTCACTAGAAGGAGGATATAGATAGAGAAGAGGACTAGGAATGAGCTGGCTCCACAAAGTTTTGATGCTTATTAAAAGTCAGCAAAGGGGAGTAAACAGGGCTAGACTGGAGAGGCACAGGGCATGGTGTCATGGAAGCTAAGAGAAGAAAGTATTTCATAAAACATAAGAGCAGCGGGGCGTGGTGGCACATGCTTGTAATCCCAGCATTTGCAAGGCTGAGACCGGAGGATCGCAAGTTTGCAGCCAGCCTCAGCAGCTTAGTGAGGCCCTCTGCGACTCAGTGAGACCCTGTTTCAAAATAAAGAATACAAAATAGGGCTGGGGGTGTGGTTCAGAGGTAGAATGACCCTGGGTTCCATTCCCAGAACTGAAAAAAAAAAATAAGAGCAATCAGCTGTGATGAATGGTGATTAGAAGTTGTATAAGATGGAAACAGGAGAACTTTGGGTTTGCTAACACTGAGGTCAGTGGTGACACTGGCCAAAGCAATAGCAAAATGATGTGTATGGATACATTCAGGAGTACAGAGAAGAGAGTTTTTGAGGTGAGTGGACACAGTGCTTACATGTGAATTATTTAGCCTTTTATTTAATTTGTGCTCAGAAATCATGATCATTCTTGATTTGCCCTTTTTTGCAGTAATAAAAATAGAACCCAGGGTCATTCTACCTCTGAACCACACCCCTAGCCTTATTTTTAATTTTGAAACGGGGTTTCATTGAGTTGCAAAGGGCCTCACTAAGTAGCTGAGCCTGTCTGCAAACCTCGATCCTCCGGTCTCAGCCTCCCGAATGCTGGGATGACAAGCGTGTGCTACTCCCGGCTTTGATTTCCCCTGCTGACATAGCCAGATTCCAAACTTTGTTCTTCCAGATGACTGGAGTATAAAATATAATGGTCCTAGCTATTGCCTTCAAGAAGCTCATAATCTAGTGTGTGAGATGCACACAATTATGGTGCTCTGATAACTTTATGCTTGTAGAAAATCAGGATTGGGAAGACGCTTAACTGGTCCCGTTTCATTCCTTTGAGGTTATCCCAATTTTACTGATAGGGAAATAGAAGTTGAAAGAGGTTCAGGATTTTTTAGGTTTGGTTTTAGTTTTCTGGATTTGTTTTGGTCAGAACTAGTAAATGGTAAATTTAGAATTTGAACCTAGGCAGTCCTGAGAACCCAAGTTCTGTATACTCTTAACAAAACTGTATTGCTTTTCATGGTAGAAGAGGGAACAGATACAAATTATGCTTACAAAATTGCAAATGACTCTTCACCAATTGCAATCCAGGGATTCCTTACTGTATTAATACAGTACAGCTGCATCTTATGTGGTGTTCAGATTCTAAAGTCAGTGCTCAAGGGACAAATTCCAAGTTGTGAAAATTATCCTGAACATTCTGTTATATCGCTCATATGTCCTTGAGAGATGTTTCTACTATAAAAGCCACTTAGGAACTGAGACCAATTTATGTCTCCCTTTTTATTTAGAGTAATACAATAAGAGGGAATTCACCTATACCATCACTACTACTACTACTATTTCTTCTCCTTCTCCTTCTTCTTCTTCTTCTTCTTCTTCTTCTTCTTCTTCTTCTTCTTCTTCTTCTTCTTCTTCTTCTTCTTCTTCTTCTCCTCCTCCTTCTTCTTCTCCTTCTCCTTCTCTTTCTCCTCCTCCTCCTCCTTCTTCTCCTCTTCCTCCTCCTCCTCCTCCTCATCATCATCATTATATGCTGTATACCATACTTTGTGTTTAATTAAAATAAGTTAATTCATGTTCAAACAAACTTAACCATAGTTCTATCAACTAAATCTTAATATCTACCATCAGTATATTAGAAACATTACTTTATCCAAATTTTAATCCTTAAAATAACCCTGTGAAGAAGATATTTTACCCTCCGCTGCTGATGGGAAGACTGACTCGCCTATGGTCACAGAGCTAGTAAATTGAGAATTGCTTTCCCACTTCCAGATGTCTCTGATGTGGGCACGCCTTTCACTACACACGCAGCTTGCAATCTCTGCTCTGGCCAAGTAGATCCTTCCTGTTAGTTAACTGACGGGGCTCCCTAACCATGTGGCCAATGTCTTCCTCGCCAGCACAGCTTCCCCTTCAATCTGCATCTCACACTTTCCCTCTCTTCTTTACTAAGGCTCTTCTTAAGTCCCTGCAGGAGCTCATCATTATCTATGGATCAGCTAGAGAATTTGCATAACTAAATAAATTTGTTTCTGTAAATAAGAAACAAATTCCCACTTTGGAAACCATTTAGGGCCACTGGTCTTGTTTTAATGTAAACATCTTAAACTCATCTTTGTCAAAGTAAAAACTAGCTCTTGGTTTCACAATTGTCAGAGCAACTGCTTTGAATGTCTGAAAGCTTTTGGCTGGGGATATGGCTCAGTGGTTCTCTAGTTCCATCCTCTGCACTGAAAAAAATTTTTTTTTTTATTGCTTGCAAGGTTCAATAAAACAGTGCTTAGTTTAAGTTAGATACCATTAGATATTTTATTAACATATAAGTCCCCCTTTAAAAGATAATTTTCAACCCCCCTCATTCTTCCCAATGACTTTAGATAGTGTCTTGTTTTTTAAGCTTGAATCATGCAAATCTGAATTTTAGCGTTTGATCTAAAGAATTTCCTCCACCCTTTTTGACTCTGGATTGACTTTGAATGTTAATTCTCTTTCTCTGGAAAGTGTCTTGAGCATTGTGAACAAACACTGTCTCCAAGTCTTTTTCTTGATGGAAAGATTATCCTATGATTTAACTTAATTCCCTTCTTTTACTATCACAGAGTAAGACACGACGGAGTTGAACATGAGGAGTGATTGAGCTTAGTGGATTGTCTGGAGTGAGTCCCACATCTTCATCTCTTCACTCTCCTGTATTTACAGCAGGAAGAAGGCAATGATGACTATTAACATTTGAATGAATGTCTATTAAAGAGGATTTGGCTTGAAATTTAATTTTGATAGACAGGGTAATATTATAGTAATACATAACTCCAGCATCCCAGTGGTTAGCCCAAACACTGTATTTTCAGTCATACAAACCTGCTGCTTCAGGTACCTCCCCAGGGTTTTCTGTATAGAGACTAAATATTCCAGGATGCTTCCATCTTGTGGCTTGTCTCTAATGGGCTTCAGAGTTGTCTAAAAAGAAAAAAGAGAGCACTGAAAATTTTACACTGGCTTCTACATTCCTTCTCCTCAAAGAGACCTCCATGTCCCAATCCACTGGCCGGAATTAGTCACGGTCCCACCCAACTGTAAAGGAGGCTAGGAAATGTATTGTTCTGTGTTTCTAGAAAGGACCAGTAAACAAGGTTGGGCCTTAATAATGTCTATTACAAATTCCTTAGGAAAATATTCCTTCAAGTTTCATGCTTTTGAACATTGATGTGCCTGGGATACATAAGGTATGGCTTAGAATAGAGAAGTGTGTAGACAGAGTGGTGGGATATTTTCCCCATCTTGAAGGCAATTACTAATGTCTTTATCCACAGCCTGTACAATGAACTTTCAAAAATGTTCTGTATGCCATCTTGGCACAGAGACCACTAAAGGAAAACAGTCTAATCTCTCCATAGCCCTGAGTAAATAAATGCACTTTTACGAGATATTTTATAAGGTAGTCAAGGACTTTGCATTAAGAGCTTAGATCTGAACTCTACTGGGAAAAATATTCAAGTAAAAATTTGTATATTTTCAACTTTGTTTCATTCAAGGTTTGTTGTAGAAATTAACCATTAAAATGGATTTGGGGCAGCAAGGATGAATCAGAAAGGAAATGTAAAAAGATTGGGCAAGTACACAGTGGATAAACTGTAAATCTGGGAGTCTTCTCTAAGAGACAGGAATGGAATCTTTCATTTAACACATCTTTGTTATCCTGGGAGCAAGTTTGATATCAGTTTTTCATTGTGGGAACAGCGATCGGGCCCTTCAGCTTTACAGAGACATCATATACGAGTGTATAGTCTCACCTCTAAGTTTTCAAGGTAATAGAAAGTAATCTAATTACATGGGCAATTAAAAACAACCAAAGTGCAAGTTTAAAACTTGTACTTTTATGACTGCAAAGCAGGCTATCAAATGACAGGGTGTCTGGATGTGATCGTTGTGTGCACCCAGATTAAATGAGTGCATTAGTTGATTGTTTCTGGTATGAAGATAAGCAGAGAAAAGTATAATAATGTTGGCATTTAAGTGGACCTAATTAGGCTTCAAGTTTAACACTCCATTAAGATGAATGGAAAAGGGTCAGCCCAGCTGAAGCGGTGGCATTGTCTTAGTGTGTCTGGATATTGCCTCTGAAGACAACGGTCTGTCAGCACACTTTCTCACAGTCACCCCTGCAAAGCAGACTGGAAGTTTAATTCTTTTAAAATTAAATCTCAGGTTCTGGAGGCCACAGCAAAATCTACGAGGAGATCTTAAATCCTCAAGTTCTGCAGCTGCATGAGTCATAAACAACAACAATAATAACGATAATGCTTTCCCAGGTTTATAGAAACATTCAAGTGCAGACTTTGGTGTTTCCTGAATATGATCTGGTGAAACAAACAACGTCCAGTTTACCACTGAAGAACATTGCTCGTAGAAAAAGTGAGTGACTTGGCTAAAATTACAGAACATGTCTCTGGTGAATCCAGAAATAACATGGAGGGACTATTCAGTTTTGTTATAGTAGTTTGTCATCCATCAGGGAAAGGGAGTAAGGAATAATGACCTCATCTACTGAACTGAGTGACATGCATGTGAAGGAAAACCCATGAATCAAAGCACAGCACAGCCCAGGCAAACAGGTTTGTAGGGAGATGGCCCTGTAAGTCCTGTCATCCTACCAGGTGGAAATTTGGTTCAGTCGTGTGAGGAGGAGAAAAGTTCAGTCACAGAAATGGTTGAGGTAAGGGGCACGAATGTGGTCATAAAGTTATTTGACCCTGGAACCACACTCATAGTTGTCACTCAAAGAGCTACAGGGTCATCCTATCTTTTAGAGACTGGATTCAGAACTGGATGTCTAGAGATGCCAGGAGACTGCAAAAGGAGAAAATCACGTAGGGCTTGAAATGTGTGTTTGGGAGATGATTTTCATGATTTTGTGACATTTCTAATTGTGATTGCAATCTTGAGACAGTGAAATCATAGTTCTTGTTGCGCTGTAGACTTGGTACAGATCACTGGGTGAACAATTTTGTCTTGCTAAGTTTCAGTTGCTTATTTTCAAAATTAATAAGATAAAATATCATCTGCTTATCAAAGCCCTGGGTTTTGTGTTTGTGTTATTCAATGAGATTGTAGAAAGGAAGCCTATGCTTGATAAACCCGTTAGGTGTTCAGATCTTCCCTAAGGGTCTCTACACGTAAATTATTATAAATTTTAGAACTCCCTTTTACATGGGTCTAACTTTAAAAACAATGCCAGAATTTCTTTCTTCTTTATTAACAACAAAACACGTATAGAAATTATGGTTTTAGAGCCAGGCACGGAAGTACACACCTGTAATCCCAGTACTTGAGAGGCTGAGACTGGAGGATCATGGGTTCAAGGACAGCCTCAGCAATGTAGTACAACTCTAAGTGACCTTGCACAACTCTGTTTCAAAGCAAAAATAAAAAATAATAGTCTTGTAGGTCAGAGGCAAAATTCTCCCTGGGTTCAATCCTGCTGCCCCCCAAAAAAGAAAGAAAGAAAGAAAGAAAGAATGATTTTAGGAATTTGGAGTTAAGTGAAAAAAAAATGTAATTCTCAGAGCCAACTTTCTATCAAATTGAGATTCTTGTTTTAGAGCCTAGACTCAGTTTCCCATTCCTTTTTTTTTTTGTGTGTGTGTGTGTGTGTGGGTCTGGGAGTGGAACCCAGGGGCATTCGACCTCCGAGCTACACTCCCTGCCCTGTTTTTTATTCTTTATTTTGAAACCGGGTCTCACTGAGTTGCAGAGTGCCTCACTGAGTAGCTGAGGCTGTCCACGAACCACGATCCTCCAGTCTCAGCCTCCCAAATGCTGGGATTACAAGCGTGCGCCACCACGCCCGGCTTCCCATTCCTTGAATATTTCTAAGAGTAGAGAATAGGACCTCTTTTTTTTTTTTTAGTATTAGTCATCTTAGATTGTTAGTTCTTATCATCTTTGTCTTATAATATTCTATACCAATTTATATTAATATTTGACTGAGTATACAGTGTCTGTTCCTTTTGCTATTTGACAGCCTTCATTTATCTTAAGCAAATGATCATGTTAATCCCTTAGTTTTCTCTCTTTCATTCATCATAGAGCAGACAAGTTTTCAAAAATTTCATTGCTTCAAAGATTTCTCTCAAGTTTTAGAATTACACGAGGATTTAATTTAGCTTTACAAATAATCTTTCTTATATAATTTTGACTATTCAGTACTTGAGAACAAGTAAGTTATATTAGAAATGTATTCTTTTTAGAGTATATTTTGTTTTTAGTATATTTCATCTTTTAAATTACTCTTTTTTTTTTTTTTTTTTGCAGGTCTGGGGATGGAACCCAGAGGCATTTGATTTCTGAGCTACACCCCCTGCCCAATTTTTTATTCTTTATTTTGAAACAGGGTCTCACTGAGTTGTGGAAGGCCTCACTAAGTAGCTGAGACTGTCTGCGAACTGCCATCGTCCCGTCTCAGCCTCCCAAATGCTGGGATTACAAGCGTGAGCCACCACGCCCAGCTTTTAAATTACTCTTGTTTTAGAGAAAAGTCAAATTAATTTGAGCTCACTTTAATTAATTTAAAAGTTTATTTATAACTTGCTCTACCCAAGAATTAATCATTTAATGCTACTTCTAGTAATAAATGGACAAGATAAAAATATGGAAATAGTACAGGAAAATAAAAGGAAGAAAAATAGATTAAGATGGGTGCAGTTCACTATAGAAAACATAATTGTGAGTTATTATATACTTATTTGTGGTTAAGCCCTAAATTTAATTTGACCTTGCTAGTAGCCAACTTAAAGAGAAAAATAAGATAAGTTACATATCTAATGGCATCTAAAACATTAAAAAACTTAATTAATTGAAAGAAACCCAATGATTCCTAATGCTGAGTCCTAAGAACATTTTCTTCCATGAATCCTAAAAGGAAGGATACCCTATGATAAAGCAAAGGACATCTTTATTAACATTCTTTTATTATTATTATTGGGGGTCACTGGAGATTGAAACCAGGAATATTCTACCTCTCAGCTATACCTCCAGTCCTGTTTTATTTTACTTTCCTATTTTATTTTATGGTACTAGGGATTGGATCCAAGGGCATTCTACCTCCCACACCTCTTTTTATTTTGAAACAGGGTCTTGCTAAATTGTTGAGGCTGGCCTGGAACCTGAAATCCTCCTGTGTCAGCCTTTCATGTACTGGGATTACAGGCGTACACCACTATTATTTTTTAATTGACAAATAAATTCAGCAACATTTTTACAGTGAGTTCCACAACAGGTCTCATAGGATTATCTTTGGGATAATAAAGTAGTAAATATGCCCAAGTGCAAGTGCCTGGTCCTCACTAAGTGCTTGTTATGAGTTAAACTGTGTTCCTACAAAAGGTGTTGGAGTCCTATCTCTGGTGTCTGTGAAGGTGACCTTATTTGGGAATCAGATCTTTGTACATCTAATCAGGTTAAGATGACATGGTACTAAATTAGGATGTGCCCTAGCACAAAATGATAGTTGTCTTCTAAAAAGAGAAGAAGCAGACACAGAAATAGACAGCCAGGTTATGATGGAGTTTGGAGAGATGTGGGCACATGCTAAGGAATTCCCCTGGGCTCTCAGAAGCTGGGTAAGACAAGGAAATACTTCCTCTAGAAGGTTCAGAGGGAGCACAGCCCATGCCAATGCATTGATTTTGGATTTCCAGCCCCCAAAACTGTTAGACAATATGTTTTACTTGTGTTCAGTAATTTGATATCTGGTACTTTGTCGCAGCAGTCCTACAAAACTAACATGTTGTTCAACATTAACGTTAGTTCAAAAATATTTACAGAACGTGTGGATGAATTTTATGGATCAGTTGACTGGTGGGAAGTGGCTCTTCAGAAATGTGGAGACACTGCTGTGATCATTCAAGGAATAAAATAACGTGATTAATCCCACCACATGTACTTATACCCATTTAATTTTTTTTATTAATGTCACTATCTCTGTATAAAAGAGTCCTTTATTGTAAAATTTATAATTAAAAATTTGTGACCAAGAGACCTACTGCGTAGATTTGGCCACTATCATGTGTGAAAAAAAAATGAGCCAAGAAGAAGAATAATGTTTGATTCCAGCTGGGATACAGTCTACCAGTGTTGTTCCAAGACCAGTTATAGTCTCCTGCAGTGAGATATGACCCTTGTAAGGGTGTAGTGGAATGTTCAACCTATAAGTAGGTGGACAGTAGATGTTTACAGAAAGAAGATATAGCAAATTACATTATTAAATGATTCATTTATTATGGGGTCATAGAGAAAAGCCCTGTCCCCAAATGCTATCATTATAAAAGACATATATAAGCCAGGCGCGGTGGCGCACGCTTGTAATCCCCGCACTTGGGAGGCTGAGACAGGAGGATCACATGGTTTCAAAGCCAGTCTCAGCTACTTAGTGAGGTTTTCAGCAACTTAGTGAGACCCTGTTTCCAAATAAAATATAAAATAGGTCTGGGAGTATAACCCGGAGGTAGAAAGCCTCTGGGTTCCACCCCCAGTCTCACCAAAAAAAAAAAAAAAAGACATATATATATATATATATATAAAATATATGTGTATATATTATATATATGTATATATATATAAAATATATGTGTATATATTATATATATGTATATATATAATATATGTGTATATATTATATATATGTATATATATATTATATATGTGTATATATACACACATATATAATATCCTCATTATATATAATATAATATATATATGATATATATTATCTCTCTGTCTATATTTTGATGCTGGGAATTTAATCCAGGGCTATTATATTTCTGAGCTACATCCCAGCCCTATTTTATTCTTTATTTGGAAACAGGTTTTACTAAATTGCTAAGGGCCTCTCTAAGTTTCTGAGACTGGCTTTGAATTTGCAATCTCCCTGTCTTGTTTTCCCAAGCCTTGGGATTACAGGCATGTGCTATCATACTCGGCTTCACTTAATATGTTTTAATTAGCATTCTTACAGGAATCTTATTACCTCTCCTTGTAAATTCTACCATGTATGGGTGTTAATGATTTTTTTCCATCAGTCCATTTCTCAAAACATGCTTCTGACTTTAATTATTATCTCCAATTATCTAGAAGAAACTAAGTAGGTCGACGACTCCTTAAACATGGTGAAGAAAAGAAAATGAAAGTGAGTCAAGAAAAACAAAACACAACTTCATTCTGATTCTGGTTAGGACACAGTCCACCAATGTTGTTCTAAGACTAGTGTCAGTCTTCTGAGTACTGGCTTTTCTTCCTACTCTATTCTCAAGACAGCCAATTGTTATGACAAGATAAAGACAACAACTAATGGGTCCTGTGCCTACCACAAATTGTGAAAGTCCAGCAAAGTCCCCAAACACAGATGTAAACTATGCATGTTGAGCTAGTTTGGAGGAAACAAGAAGTTCGTATTATTGTCAATATACTAATATTTCGTTTGCAATGACAAAGTATTTGAGAATCATTTAACTTTTATGAATGATGATGCCTTCCATTTAAAAACAAGAGATAAAATCTCTCAGGTTTTCGAAAGAAGAATTATTAGTTGGATCAGGAAAGAAGGAGGAAGAAGAGAAGGAAAAGGAGGAGGAGGAGAGAAACAAATAGAGGAAGAGGAAGAAGAGAAAAAAAATCAAAACAAACAAAAAACTACAAACCAAAACACGTTTTCAGCAATCTCATGAACCCATGGAAATACGAAACACTTTGATGTTCATGTGTTTGTAAGAAGTTCTCTGCTATTCATCTTTCCTAAGCTTATCCCACCAAAGTTCTACCCCTGTCAGAAGTATAATAGCTCACATTGGGGAAGCTGCCCTGGGCTTGTAACACTCACAGGTTCTCTCTTTCCCCAAATTTGAGCCCAGGCACTTTTCCTTTCTAAAGAGCAGCATCTGGCCTCTTCGTGCGCTCATTTGCATGCCAATACTGGATTGCTCTCCCAGCGCACAGCTATTTAATAGTGATGCTGGTGTCCGAGCTCTGGGAACAAACCAAATGGTTTGGGTGTGCTTTTGTGTGCAGTGCGGGTCGTTGCTACAGTGTGCTTATTAAGAATAGTACACATTCATTATAACAAGATTGCTCTTTTGCTCAGGGGCCATCACAGCGCATTCTGTAAATGAATTAACAGTAGCATGCATTTGTGTATTATGGGCCCAGAAGATGCATTTGTTTATTAAATAAATCTGTAACACAGAAAGTATAGTTTAAAAAACTGAGAAAATAATCAGAGTGCGCATGTACAGTAGCTATTTGTGCTTTTTTTCTCTTTGAAACCTCAATGTCTTGGCGAGTTTTCCTCCTTTGTTTCTTTTAAATAACCAGAGATCACAGGCCACACTATAGACAAAAAGCTTACAAAAATTGATGTAAAAAAAAAATAAAAACCAAACTTAAGTTACAGAGAAACAAAACATTTCCAGGACTACTATTATAAATAATACCCATTATTAAAATTATTTAATGTTATGGTTCTTTTATTTTCTTTATAGTTTTTGTTTTTCTTCAAAAATTTTTCTCTAAAAATATTATTATTATTTTATATAATTTTATTTTTGGCAAATTTTACCCTGTATCATATGTTTATTTTTTTCCCCATTGAACTTTGCTTTCTTTTGAAATACGATCTCTGCTTTTGGGGCATTCAGCTAATATTGATCCATTTATTTCCAATCTCTGGCTCAGGTATGGTTAATAGACATATATTAATAAACATGAACCAGTCTTTTGGGTTTTATTCAAGCTAACTAATGATTTTTAAAAGCCCAATGGCAGTTCACAATTGCATCGAGAGCTTAGAATTTGTTTTAGATGTGGCTTTTCTCAATTTTGCCCCATTTATAGTTTGTATCTTGCTGTCTTTAATATGTAATCTGATATGTTGAACACTTAAAGAATAATGGAAGAAAGTGGAATATTTTAAATTGTCAAATGCTAAAAAACATCTACAGACTCGGCAGGCATAATAGGGGCTATTAAAATGAATCAAGGAAATAAGAACAGAAGAAACAGCCATACTCCCCCCATTTTAAAATTCTTACGCGAGTAAAAGAATGACTGTCCTTTAAAAAGATAAATTGACCTTGTACTTGATTTTTTAAAACCTCTCAATAAAATCCAGGAGTACTAAGTGAAACTTTGTAAAAGAGAAAGCCAGAGAATGAGTTTATTAAGATTTCATAGGTTTTTAGTTTAGCAAAAGATCTATGATACTATTTAAAAACACACTGTTAATTACTACATATGCAATATCACAAAATGTGTTTTGTATGGAACATGGCAGGACTTAGAAAAGATATTCCATATGCAGCAAACATACATAGCTGCTTGGAGCAGGATAGCACTTTTCTCCCACATGGAATCTTAAATACTCACCATTTTGTCAAAGAAGCAACACTCAGCTCTGATATTTATCGGAAAAGTAAACCCACTATTGTAACTATTGATTTAATAATTATGGAAGAGAGAAGATAAAATTTGAAACCCAGTTTATTTATTTATTAATTTATTTTTATTTTTAAATTTTTAAGCTCTATTTTCCACAGCATTTTATTTATTCTCCTGCAGCTTTTAGAGAGGCCAGCCAATCAGAAAGTCTGGAAGGGCCTAGGCCCAGGCTCAGTGCTGAGCTCCAAATGCGATTCCAGTCCTGACAGGGGGATTATAGGAAACAGATGACTTACGCTTCTAATTTGTGGCCTTAAATTGCAAACAGAATTTCAGGAGTCGAGCAGAGTAATAAATGGCAATAGAAAAAGCCACACACAGCCAAATCAGTATGTGGTGGTTGTAGGTTAAACTAAATGGGAAGAGACAGGTTATGATGGTTCAGTGTATTACAGAGAAGAAAGTCTTAAATTACTAGTGCTGAGAGGTATTGCTCCACGGCGGACAGTATTGCATTGTGTAGTCTACAGATATCACAAGCAGAACAATAAAAAAGCAGGTTTAACATAGAACCTGTTGCTGGAGGAATCGCTTTTTTTTTCTTTTAAGAAATGGAAACGGTGTTTTATGTTTGTTTTGACCTCTGCTGTATACTTGGCCTCTTAACATCTGTTTTCTTCCATTGCCGTTTTTCACACCAAATTAAATGTCGAGGAGTCAGATAAAATAAGTTCAAAATATGTCCAAATTATTTTTGTTGACTTCCAACAAATGTCTCACTAACTCTTTTCACACAGAATACCATTTAAATGCCAACGTAGAAAATTATTTTCCTTTCAACATTTTAAGAGCCAAAGAAAGGAATTTTGAGGTGTACTTAAACTCAGGAAATATTGCATTGGCCTTTTTGGTAACTTGTATAACTGTTTCAGACTTGCTTTAAGGCTATTTCATCATAGAAAGTTATGTGCATTTGTTGGAGAAAAAGCTCCAGGAAAATTGTTTAACAACAGCATATAAAAAGCTATTATTCAGAGCTGCTTTACCCTATGAATAACAATAAAAAGAGCTTCATGTTTATCATGCACCTATTCCATAAAATGAGGTTCCTGTTTATGCAGTACCTATTTGTTTACCTTCTTGATCTCTCTCTAGGTGTGTACATGCATGTACATGTGAATAAAGCGAGAGTCAAGAGGATAGGGACTTCTGTTACAAAAAGTCAGGTAGTCATAAGTATATGGTATGAAGATAAAGGAAGACATTACATTTTCAATTCCTTATCCTACATATATTTATAGTATATGTAACACAGATATATAATTTATATATACATAAGTATGTGTATATATATATATATATATATATATATATATATTAAAGCTTTCTTTGAGAACACCTTTTAATATCTAACACATCTATTAGGGATTGATAACACATCTATTAGGGATTGACTAACACATGATAAAGACTGATTAAAAATACTCTGTCTTATATTGTTTATTGCCAGTATATAAAAATAACACTGTCTGAGGAAATGATAGAAACAGGGCTAGTTTTAGACCACAATGCTGTTCTAGAAGTGGGGCCAAGAATCTACAGTTTTCTTCTCTTTTCTTTATGAACAAGAAATTTACCACCCTAAAATTCAGATAATTTGAAGTACTCTATAAACTTCAAAGTTAAAAGCTTTTGCTTTATATGCTGAAGAAAACCTATTATCTGATGTATAACCTGGGGAAAAATAAATGATTTCCATTGTGATATTAAGTGAGTCTGTTGATAATCATTGAAGATGACTGGCTAAATAGATTTTGATTAATCACTTGCAAAGATTATGCTTGTTAGGACCACTTTATATTCCGTGTCATGGTGATATCAATGTAGGTTATAGCTATTCCTTTGTAGATGGTGTGCTTTTGTTTTTAAATCACCTGGCAAAAGGAGAAAACAAACCTTAGTTGAAAGCTTTTGTCTCTAACACAGAAACCTCTTTTCATGCCTGTCTTTCTTTCTTTCTTTCTTTTTTTTTTTTTTTAAGAAATGCTCAATTATTATTTGTGTCATAGTGGGAAGACGGGGCCTCTATAGGGCCTGAACCTTTTCAAAGAGGAGATAGCTTTTGTTTTTGTACCCCATCAACACTGATCACCTAATTAAATCTGATATCTCTGGCTGAAGCAAAATGATTTGTAATAGTTCTTTGGAGTTTAATTAGTTTCGATGTCTTTTGTGTGTTAAATGTGGTGATATTTTTGTAAAATGGGGCTGGAAAAAGAGGAGGCAAAATGTAGTCTGTAAAGTGGCGGGAGAGAGGAGAGGTGACAGGGAGGGTGAACCAGTGTGACCAAACCATAAAGCAAGGTGTAGTTCCAGCGCCAGGGCTGCCAGCCCCGAGTCATTCATTAGTTGCGATCATCAAGCGCGTTGGAATTGGAAGATGGCTTTCCGTCACAAGGAGGCCCGGCTGTCTGTCAGGGCCCTAGATTCTACACCTTGATCAGTCCAAGACATTGGCACCATTTTCTTTAACAAACATCAACAGCCTTTTTCCTCCTTCATTTTTACATTTCTCAGGGGTTGGATTCCCTTTTTTCTCCCTCTCTGTAGTGAGTAAAGGGAGCTTGTTAACGTGCTTAGATATTTTGACTGCGGATGCTCTTTGGTCACTTGCCTGTGGTAACAGTGTCAAAGCATAACTTGGGATAATTGCTATATTTGCAGCCAGGAGAGTGTTCTGTCTTTATGTTCAAGCTGCTGAATAAAAACTGAGACTCATTTTGCAAAATCCTGTAAGTTATCCTCAAAGTTTAACACGCGACATACCTATATGTCCTGTCTTCCTCGAGACACAGAGGAGTGAAACAAGGGGATTTAACTATGCAGTTCCAATCGACAAACTCCTACATTATGTTTTTTAAATAGTGGGTTTGGATAAGAATAAAATTAAACTTAAAGATGAAGACAGCAGAATTATTTTCTGTATAACTTAAAAACAACTGGAAGCTGGGTGTGATAGTACACGCCTCTAATTCTAATACTTGGGAGTCTGAGACCAGAGAAACTCAGGTTCAAGGACAGTCTCAGCTATTGAGACTTTTGTTTTAAAATAAAAAGTAAAAAGGGCTGGGGGTATGGCTCAGGGGTAGTATACTTTTGGGTTCAATTCCTAGCACCAAGAGTGGAGGTAGAAGCTAAACAACAAAACAAATAATTGGGAAGCTTTTCAGTTTTAAATTATCCAGCGAATCACAATTTATATATAATGTGGATTGCAAATTATTGATGGACTTCCATAGAACAGTTGTGCATATTATACATTCTGCAAGTATAAATTAAGACTATAATGAATGTTTGTCTTATTAATAAAAGTAGAAGGCAAATCTAAATCGTATTTATCATAAAATACATGTTTAACATAATAGTAAGAGTTAAATTTACTCTATTTAGTATTTTTTCTTTCTTTTTTAATCTGTTTATGGTACTGGGGATGGGACCCAGGGGCATTCTACCTCTAAGCTACACTCCTAGCCTTATTTTTTATTCTTTATTTTGAAACCCGGTCTCACTAAGTTGCAGAGGGCCTCACTAAGTAGCTGAGGCCACTGTGAAGCTGTGATCTACCTGTCTTAGCCTCCCAAATGCTGGGATTACAAGCATGGACCACCATGCTTGATTTTTTTTTTTTTAGTACATTTTCAATGAGTTGTATAGTAGAAAAAAATGCAAAATGTGATCTGTGGAATTTTTTTTTCATAATATGTAGCAATAAAAAATTTGAGGAAAATAGTGACAAAACAACAAACTACATATATCCTTTTGGCTTTTCCACTCAAGGTGTGTGTGTGTGCACATTTTCAAGGATGAGCTTTACAGAATGCATGCCAGCTACACATTACATCACACAGTGGGCACAGAGCTGCCAACGCTGGCATTCTTTAGTCTGAGAAAAATGATCTTTCCAGTTAAGTAGACCTTCCCTGGGTCTTACAAACGATACAAAACTGCGTGCTGCTGGCAGGTAATGACTTGCAATTAGCATGGCAGGCAGGTAATGACTTGAAATCACCTGCCAATTGTTTTTGAGCCCTTGCTCTGTTTCAAAACTCTGGGTGAATGGGAAAACCATGGGGGATATAAGGATGCAAATAGGGAAAGGGGGAGGGGCGCAACCTGTGAATCCCTTTCTAAATAGGGCTTCCCTCCCCCACTTGTTTCTTATTTTACCCCCAGGTTCTCCTTGAGTAGCTCCAAAGAGGCTTGGAAAATTGGCAGGTTGCTTTACCTGCCTGCTGCTCCTGCTGGGATGGATGGTGCCTGTTGAGAAATTCTGTGCTGTTTTGGAAGCAAATCAGCCTTCTCAGATTCAGCCTCAACGCTAGTAAATTGGGATTGAGGGAGCAAGGGTAGTTTAGCTTGTGTGAAAAGAGCCATGAGTTACTCAAAGCTAGATTTTACTTGCCTGTTACTACCTACTTTCTCTCTCATGAGTTTTCCCCAACTTCATGGAGAGCTGTTGATGTGGAAGCAAGAAAAAAATTTGGACAAGCTGTTTGTGCAAAACCAAAGCTGAGCCAATTCTTCAAGGACCCTGAAAATGTTTTAGGTTAGTAGTGCTCACACACACACACACACACACACACACACACACACACACACACACACATATTAAACCAAGGAAGTAACATGATTGAACATATTGAGAGGAGGTTGGGGAGGACGGAAGGGTGAGCTGGACAGTATGTGAGCTCTCTAAACTTGAGCGACATCTATTCTGCTTCAGCCAATTGCGACATATAAGTGGCAGGGTGGCCAGATTCCCTGAATTCTGAAGAGGTGTCAAAAATCTGGACTTTTATGTTAGAATATCCTAATTTTAAAGCTTTACAAAAATTGAAACTGAGTGGGTGAAACAAAACCAGTGGTATGATTTCAGGCCACAGGCTGGTAGGTAATGATTTCTGCTTTAAATTACATTTATTTTCCCCAGTGGGGTGTGTAGCACATGCTTACTGTAATCCCAGTACTTGGGAGGCTGACACAGGAGGATCACAGATCCAAAAGCAGCTTCAGCAACTTAGTGAGGCCCTGAACAACTTAGTAAGACCTTGTTTCAAAATAAAAAAAATAAAAATAGGGCTGGAGGTGTAGCTCAGAGATAGAATACCCCTATGTATTCAAGCCCCAGTGCTGCACGCACACACACACACACACACACACACACACACACACACATATATATATATATATATATATATATATATATTGTCCCCCTCAATTTTCTGTCAATTTTTTAAAATCTTATACCAGTAAAGAGGAAGAGACCGAGGCAGATTATACATAGAACAAGTGCTACTTGACTTTTAAGTTTTTTATGTTCATTATGTAGAAATGTCTGGAAAGGATCTCTTAGAAAATTTCCCCTCATAATGCCTACCTGGCTTTATGAGTTTTCCATAAATGCTGAGGGCTTCCTCAGGCCACTCCTATGGGGTTCTTTCTTTCATTTTTTTTTTTTTTTGGTACTGGGGTGGAACCAGGGGCATTCTACCTTCGAGCTATACCCCCAGCCCTATTTTTTATTCTTTATTTTGAAACTGGATCTCACTGAGTTGCAGAGGGCCTCACTAAGTAGCTGAGGCTGTCCTCAAACCGAGATCCTCTAGTCTCAGCCTCTTGAATGCTGGGATTACAAGCGTGCGCCACCATGCCCAGCATTCTCTGAGGCCAAACTGATGCCCTAATAAGTCATTGTTAGGGAGAAGACCGACCCAGTCCTCTCTCAGGCCAGCAGTCCTTCAGGCTTTGGAAAACACAGTTTAGGAACCAGAATGGTCTGGATTTCATTGAATTTGAGTTCTGCCCACTTACTACTACTGAGACTTTGGGACACACACCCCATGCAATTGGTAAAGTAAGAGTAACGCACCTATCTTGCAGGACTGTGGCCAGGATTAGAGAAAAGAGCTTAAATTATTCCTTTTATTGATCTTTCATATAATGTGGAGGTGTCAATTTTAGTCACGGGACTCAAGGGTGAACACATATTTTACATTTTATGTTTATGCAAAGTCAAACTCTTCTATTTCTTTTCAGAATATTTAAATAAAATTAGTAAACTGCTTTTTTTAAACTTTTTTTTATTGGTGCATTATATTCAAATATCGTATTGGGGTAAAAAACTTGTGTGTACAAACATGTACACATCACTGATTTAACCCCAACCCAATTCCCACCCCATTCCCTCCCCAGTAAATTGCTTTTATTAAAATCTATTTTCAGTTATAAACAGCATCAAATAAAGTCATATTTTAACCTCTAGAACACTGACACCAATATGACTAGTTTTTCCCCTCACCCTGAGGATGGAACCCAGAGGCAGTCCACCTCTGAGCTCCATCTACCCCAGCCCTATGTTATTTTAATTTTTTTTGAAACAGGGTTTCTCTAAGTTGCTGAAGGTCTCCCTAAGTGGCTAAGGCTGTCCTCAAATTTGCATTCCTCCAGCCTTCCGAGTACTGGGATTACAGGTGTGTACTACCATGCCCAGTTCATAATAAGTTTTAAAAAAACTACGTTGAAAAGTTAATCAGATAAAAATAAATTTAGCTTTTCAGTGCAAACTCTGAAGTAAAAACTTGTCACACTTTGAAATTAGGTCTTGACTTATTAGACAAATGATGCTAGGAGTTTTAAAAAACAGTTTATTGTACTTTTATATACAAGAAAGAAATCACCTAGTATATGAAGATTAGTAGGGGCAATTTGCACATAGGCAGGCCTTATTAGGCTTGTGTCTGTTACAGCAGTAAGTGGAGTTGGTCCTCTTGCATGTTCCGAGGACAGAAAAGAACTCCCTGTGTCCTGTAGCAAGAAAACAAGATTTTAGAGGTGGCCTCAGCACGGTCTTCAAAATCATCATGTCGCCCGGCGTGGTGACGCACGCATGTAATCCCCGTGCTTGGGAGGCCGAGACAGGAGGATCACACAGGTTCGAAGCCAGCCTCAGCTACTTAGTGAGGCTCTCAGCAACTCAGTGAGACCCTGTTTCCAAATAAAATATAAAATAGGGCTGGGGGTATAGCCCGGAGGTAGAAAGCCTCTGGGGTTCCACCCCAATACCTCCCCCCACACAAAACAATCATTGTATGTACACTTCAGATTTTCTTTCTATGCAAAATGAGGTTGAATGGCTAGAATCCTAGAAAACAGGATTCTAGCCATATTCAACCTCATACTGCAAAATTATCTGCTCATCAGTTGATTTTTTTCCCCTTCCTAGGGAGGCAGGTAATCTAAATACTAAAAACTTCGTCTTCAAACCATCGGGTAAAATTGGAGCTATAGGAAGGCAAATGTGCAACTGGCCAATTTTATTTTTCCCAAATGCATTTTATAACGAGGAAGCTAAGCAGTTTCTGGACACCTTCACTCCCTGTTTGCCATCAGTGTTTCCTGATAAGTGTTCTTTGAAAATAAGAGTAAGAAAAAAAATCAGTCTCACAATTAACTACTAGCTTTCAGTTTTAGCTTTTGATTATTCACTTGCATACCAATTAAGATAAACTTGTAGATCCTAAAGTTTTTGAAGTTTTTCTTCTTAGGATAAAATAAGTCTAGCATCTATCTAAATCATTGGCAGATCTAGTTTAACTTAGAAAACACAAATCAAGCCATAGGTATAATGACCTATCCAGATATATCTGGATATATCTGTTATAAATTGTATTATATAAAGAAAAGATGTGTTTTTAGATACAGTATTGTTATTGTTCTTAACTATCTGACTATAATGGATGGTACCTATAATTATAATATACTGTTTTACTCATAGTCCCATGACTACAGATCCTGAGGTATTATACATGTTCCTCATCTGTTTGCTTTTCTGTGTGTTCATTGCAACATTAAATAGAATATTAAGTGATAGATTTAGTTTTCCATAAAATAAAACTGTAATAGAATTTAAATAGGGAAATCTAAATGTACATTAAGAATAAATATAAATATATTTATAATGTATATTATAAATAACAATTAGGTAGTTTATCAGGAGAAAAAGAAAAATTAAAAGATAGCTCATCATGATCATCAGGGCTGTGTTAAGAAAAAAAATCTTTAGGTCAGATTAAATTTTTTGTGATGTAATCATAATTTTCTATTATAATTTGTAAAACCTTAAGTAAATGAAGCATCATGCTAAAAAATATTTAAAAAATCATTTATACCCAGACTTTTATGAGTCCTTAAGAGAGTCTGTGCATTTTCTTCCAATTAAGTTATTTCTTTTAAAAAGCTAGCCTTAGTGGGCCTATGTTGGGAAGAAGTGGGTGGAGGGAGAGGGGAGCTCAAGAGCACATACATAAATTGTCTTAATTTCTCAGAAGTATGGGTCTGACAATCACTTAAGACAATGTAGTTGATATAGCTGTCAGGACGGACTCTTTTCAAAAGAATGTTTTTATAGAATATCATTGTGACACTTTGCTCAGATGAATGTCTTTAGTAGTATTTGATTAATGTAATGTAATAAAGGAGATGCACACCAAAGTGTCTGTACGTGTCTTGTTAAGTATGTTTGATTCATTATATGTGGTTCTCAGTTCTTTCCTCTTTCTGCAGTTCATTTTTTATCATTTCAATAATATAACTATAAATATGAAAAAGTTGGCACTTTCAAAGTCTTTGACATATATAGCTATTAATTCATAACTCTAAAAAATTGTATCTTTCAACCTGTCATTTTAAAACTTGTAGAGTTTATTACAGTAAGTAACCTGTGTTAGAAATTAGATTTTGAACTTTAACAAGAAGATAAATAAGCTTATGGGCCTTAAAGTTAAAGAAAAAAATACCTATACATAGTTCTAAAGTAGAATTACATAAAAGATCACTTGTTAAAGATTATAATTTTAAATTTCCTGAAGATAACATTGTGATATTTATTGGTTACTGGTTTCCATAGCCAGATATCACATATTGAATAAGCTTGTAATAAACAGAGCTATCCAAATATGGTTCTCTGATAATCTTTTGCAATGGGTTGATGGGCAAAACTTCATGGTTTATATATCAATGACATAGATGGTGTTAAAAAAGATATTCTTAAGGAAAAAGGATAGCAGTACTTATTTATATGAACATTTTAGGTGTTACTACTATTTGTTTTTTGGGGGGGTGGGAATGGAACCCAGGGGCATTCTGTCTTCGAGCTACAACCCCTGCCCTATTTTTTTTTTTTTTGTTCTTTATTTTGAAACAGGGTCTCACTAAATTGTGGAGGGCCTCACTAAGTAGCTGAGGGTGTCTGCAACTTTGATTTTCCTGTCTCAGCCTCCGGAATGCTGGGATTCCAAGCATGTGCCACCATGCTGGGCTCCTAGGTGTGACTATTTTTAACAACAGTAAGCTTGTTGTTATTTTTGAGAAGGGACCTTGCTATGTTGCACAGGCTGGTCTTCAACTCTTGGGCTCAAGTGATCCCTCCTCTTCAGAGCTGGAACTGCAGGGCTGTGCCACCACACCCAGCTAATAGCAGTAAGCTCTTTATGGCAGGTGCTTTTTTATTTGCCTTTGAATGATGAGGGAGCGGAGGCAGGGTGGTATGGTCCAGATCACCCATATACAAAGGGGCAAAGCTGGGTTTAATGCTCAGTGGTTTGGCCCTGGAGCTTTTGACCTCCTCTGGGAGAGCTAAACTTGGAAAGTCTTCTGCTTGGATCCTTTGATCTTGCTTCACAAACTTTACTACATAGTCAACAGCTTGGCCCCTTCACTTCCCATATTCCTTTTGTTGGTGCAAGTAAGAAAGTCATGGCCAAGCATCAGGAGAGCGAGTCTGAAATGTTCTAGAGAACCAGCTCTGACTCACAGATGATTTGGGGGTTTGGGTGCCAGGCTAGTACCTCATGTGTGAATAAGCTTGTGGTAGGGGCTCAGGGTGAGGCCTGAGGACATGGTTTACATTGGAGCCTCACCATGTTCTGGGTGAGTCATGAACATTCAGCAGTAGAGCCATGAGCCATTTATACACACCCAATATCAGATTCACGCCGAGGCTGCTCTCCCTCGACCACTTATAGCTCTCCCTCACTCTCAAAAATACAGAATTTATTTTGGCCTCTTTACTAGAGCATCATAAGCAGAACTGAAGAATCGCTGTCCTTAATATTCTATTGGTCTCACTGGGAAGACAGGTACTCCCTCTGAGCTAAGAAGGACATGCATGGGGATGCACCTTCTTCTCTCCTGCGCTGCATGGAGGAACAGGTTTGGGGTTCACTAGACACCGTCCAAACTCTTGGTAGTGTCGTAGTGTCCTCACCACCTCTGAGACAAGCAATTCCCTTAATATTCTCGAACTTACTATTTCCTGGGAAACTATACAACTCATAGAATGGGATAGGAGCATTTTTATGCATTTGTGGACAATTCACACAGAAAAAACTTTAACATTATCTTCACTGGTCACCCAGGCAATTGCTTCAGCTCAGAATTGACTGATGCCAGGGCAGTAATTAAGGATGGTAATTTCATTCATTTCGGATCTACTTCACGTCAAAGGGGATGGAAAGAGTGTTTAACATGTATACTAGCAATCTTGTTTTCTTTTTTCTTCACACCAGAGACTTTTGAAAACTGTAAAATCAGCCGGGCGTGGAGGCGCATGCTTGTAATCCCTGCACTTTGGAGGCTGGGATAGGAGGATCACACAGGTTCGAAGCCAGCCTCAGCTACTTAGTAAGGCTCTCAGTAACTTAGTGAGACCCTGTTTCCAAAAATAGGTCTGGGAGTATAGCCCGGAGGTAGAAAGCCTCTGGGTTCCACCCCCAGTAGCACACACACACACAAAAAAAAAAAAAAAAAAAAAGAAAAAGAAAAAATCAAGAAAGCTATGCAAGCACTAAAAGGGGGTCAAAAGATAAGAAGCATGAGACATCGTGTGCTCGAGGAACGCCTGGCATCTTCCAAGAGAAAGCATGCCCCTATGACATCCTGTTACTCAGAACAAAATCGTCAAGCCTCCGAGCTCTTCTGCCTCAGCGGGACCTGTTGAGAGAAAGGGTAAGGGGAGGTGGACCTATGGGACTCAGCTGCATTGTGTGGGACTGTACACTTTGGGGGCACACTGATGGTAAGGAATCACAAAGTCATAGCTCTTGTCTTGTTCTTGGAGATAGGGAAATGGAGATAGAGAATTGGAAAAGAAAGCTGAGTTTATAATTTTAGGGTCTGGGGGCTACTACCTTCCTTCAGTCTGTTCTTTGAGCAAGTCCTCTCACTTAACAAAGCCTAACTCACCACCACCAGGAAACGAGAGGCCTGCGCTCAGCGATCAAGAGGGCCCTGCTTGAGTTTGCATGCCACGGACTCTGGGCTTTTCTAAGTAAACAATAAGTAAACTCAGGGTTACCAAGGAGGACTGTGTCCTTGCTGATCATTGTAAATGTCCATCATGTCAAAATGCAGGATGGTAAAAAGCGAAGTTGAAAAATGAGGAAGGGGTGTGACAGGGTGTAATCTAAATTGTTTTGAAGGGTGTGCACTTTTCAGCCTGCTGAAATTCAGAGTCTGAAAATATATATCTTCCGCTAGCATATTTCAGAGTTGGCCAAACTAAATTTGGGTTCAGAAAGAGGGAGGATAATAATTAACCAGAGGTGTTCCTGTGGTTCAGGTGGTCCTTTTTCCTGAGAGAGAGTTCAATCTTGGATGGTTGTATTTCTACTGAGCCGTTGAATGCGAGACTTCACAAAGGGACAAAAGTCTACAGAGGAAGAGGAAGAGAGGAGCAAGACAAGAGCAAAGGCTTCAGTGACTTCCTGTCATGATTATGCTAATAATAAATTATATAAAATATTATTGAAATTTTTATATGCTTCAAAATATAAAAAATGTAGTGAAGAGCATATTGAATCTCCATGTTTCCATCAAGATTCAACCACTAATTTATGGCCAATCTTTATCTCATCTATATACATACAAATTTGTTTGAACTTGATTCTTTTGAGGCACAATTTTTTTTGTGTGTGGTACTGGGGTTCCTGGAAACCCTTCTACCTCCAGGCTACGCTCCCAGACCTATTTTTATATATATTTTAATTTGGAAACAGGGTCTCTTAAGCCAGCAAGGCCGGCTTCGAAACTGTGCGATCCTCCTGTCTCCGCTTCCCAAGCGTGGGGATTACAAGCCTGAGCCACCACGCCCTTCTTCCTGGCACAATTTTATCTGCATTTCCAAATATGATCTCTAAAATTTAAAGACTTTACTTAAAAGGCAACTGAAATACTATTAAAACACCTAAATAAACATTCACAAAAGTTCTTTAATATTCAGTAGTAAGTCAGGGTTTATATTTCTCCAGTTGCCCGTGTGTGTGTGTGTGTGTGTGTGTGTGTGTGTACACAAACTGTCTCTATATATACAGTTTGTTTCAGACTAGGCTCTAATAAAGTCTATAGATAGTTATTGGTGAATATGTCTCTGAAATTTCTTTTAATCTATAGGTTTTATTCTATTCTTTTTTCTTAATAGCTATTTGGTGAAGAAACTGGGTCATTTTCTCTGTGAATTTTCTAATTTTCATGATTAAATTTATGTGTGATTTTTTAACATGTTCTTAGGTCTCTTCTATTTTCTATAAATTGATGCCTAAAAGTATGACTAGGTTCAGGCTTTTATTTTTTGACAATATATTTATAGAGGCGTAGTAAATTATTATCAAGAAGCAAACAATATCTGTCTCTCTTTTGTTATATTAGTAGTCATTTTTGATTGTTGTCCAGATTCCTTAATTTATTAGAAGCTATAATATATTAATTCTACTAATATGATTTTTTAACTTAGCTGAAATATTTCTATTACAAAAAGCTTTTTTTATTTGATTACCCTGAGGAAAATTGTGTTCATTATTATTTGTATAAAAAGATAAAGAAATACTGGATTTAACACCTCAATTACTAGTTTTCACTATGTGTATGTGTATGTGTGTGTGTGTGTGTGTGTGTGTGTGTGTATGTGTATGTGTGTGTGTGTGTGTGTGTGTGTGTGTGTGTGTGTGTTACTAGAGATCAAACCCAGAGAAATTCACCTGCCAAACTATACCCTCAGCCCTTTTTATTTTTTGTTTTGAAACAAGCTCTGGATAGATTGTTGAGAGCCTTGCTACTTTTCTGAATCTGGCCTTGAACCTGTGATCCTCCTGTCTCAAATTCCCAATTACTGGGATTACAGGTGTGGACTACCATGACAGGCCTTCACTCTTTATTTAGTACTCTTAGAAGGCTGCTTGTATATCTTAAAATTTTATTATTTTGAACTCATGGATTTATTTTTATGTGGGATTGAACCCAGAGGCATTCTTCTCTCAGAATTTCATCCCAGCTTTATGTTATTCTTTATTTTGAAACAGGGTCTTATTAAGTTGTGGAAGGCCTCACAGGCTTGGTGTGGCTGGCTTTGAACTTTTTATTTATTTATTTTTATTTTTTATTTTTTTTGGTGGTACTGGGGTTCCTGGAAGCCCTTCTACCTCCAGGCTACACTCCCAGACCTATTTTTACATTTTTATTTGGAAACAGGGTCTCCTAAGCACGCGCATCTGGCTTCGAACCTGCACGATCCTCCTGTCTCTGCCTCCCAAGCGCGGGGATTACAAGTGTGCGCCACCACGCCCGGCCTGGCTTTGAACTTTTGATTCTCCTGTTTCAGCCTCCCAGATAGTGGGATTACAAGTGTGTACCACCATACTTGGCATGGATTTAAAACTATGTATACTGTCAAGCTTTAAATGAGATAGATGTAGGGTTGAATCCTGGTTCGGCCCTATCCTCCAGAACAAAGCCATTTTTCCTCTTTCCATGATTAGGTCCTAGTCACTTTTGGCTATCAAGAGTCTCTTCTGTAGGAATGCTGTCTGGAACTTTCCTCCAAGGGAAACGACTCTCTCTAACTTCAGTTTTCTTATCTATAAAACAGATGCAATAATCCTAATGCTATGATATTACTGTGAAGGTTCAGTGAGACCATAGGCACAGAATGCCTGATACACTGTAGGCATTTAACCGGATCTTAGTTTTATTACTGCTCTTTATCTAAATTACCTTGAGAACTTAACTCCTGGGGTGAATTACTTTGCTAGGATTTCTATCTCAAAAGTATTACCTGAGAAATACTTATAAAAAATAATGATTTGTTTCTCTTTATGAAGATGCTAAATCTGATGACAAATTGACAGTGTTTACAGAGGTTTAAAATGTTCTTGAAGGGGGAAGAGAAAGAACTAGTGTGCAAGTCTCCTGCCCCAAAATGTTATGTGGGAGAAAAACTAATAATCAAGAATAACATAAAAATCATGCAGATAATTATATGGCCAACTCAGTCTGGTGTATTGGAAAGACTAGTTTAAGTTAGGGAAGGGTTTCTAGGTACTCTGAATTCTAAAGGAGAGGAAGAACATCCTTTACAGGAGTCTTAAAGAGGAGAAGGGAAATCCTGAACTTTAGGGCTGGTCTCATTCTCAGAAAAGGAAGTTGCAGCTTCAGGAGGGTGACTAAATACACTCACAACACTCAACTAAAAATATCTCGCCCATTGGCTTGAAGTCCTAACACCAGAACCAGACCTTGGCAATTCCTGCTGCACACCCTATAGTGTCCCACCTCCAGAGCTCTGCTCAGGCTGGTCCTTCCCCTGGAATGCCCGTCTTACCCTTGTTTGCCAATTACTCCTCCTTATTTTATACCATGTCAGAAGTCATGACTCTATGGTGTCTTTCTCAGCCCCTTCCCTGATGACATCAGGAGGTTTGAGGCTTGAATTTTCCTATTACATTAATGGGAAAATTTTGCATTTTTCTGTTACAACCTGTACACCACCCTATCATCTGCCATACTGCTAATTCCTGCTGATGCCACTGATTTCTGGGCATCAGGAGGATAAGGACCCTCTTATTCATCTTTGTAACCTGAAGACATTACCCAGTACATACTGTTTAAGAAATAGAAAAGGGATGATTGCCATCCTACCTGGTGACTTGTCAGTTTAAATTTGGCGAAGATGTTTAGTTGCATGGAAGTGTAGACCACAATGTTTCTGCACTTGAACCTTAGTTAGTCTGTCTGGCTGATGGCTTTTGAGGAGCAGGAGGAGGTGATGCACTGGGTAGGTGAACAGCAAAGGTTGCTGGCCCAGGCTGAGATGCAGGGAAAAAGCAGAAGTAAATGACCTAGTTTGCATTATAATTATTTTCATAGGATGGCTCCCTTGTAAAAAGGTGGGAGAAAGGTAGATGTGCTTAGGGAGTAACAATCAGCTTTTCATCTTTTCTTGGCTAAATTGTGGAAACTGAGCAGAAGTAAACCAAACAGGGGCTAAGCCGGGATGTGCAATTGTTAGAGAACTTTAAGAACATGAACATGTAACAAGGTCGCTTGTAGAAATGTCCATCATAGTAGTCTTTCCAAAAAGAAAGCCATATTTTTCGTTTTTGGTTTTCGGTCCTGGAGCGTTTTATCCCTGAAATAGACTACCAGCCTTATTTTATTTTGAAATAGATTCTCACTGTGTTGCTGAGGGTTTTGCTAAGTTGCTCAGACTGGCCTCAAACCTGTAATTCTCCTGTCTCAGCCTCCCAAATACTGGGATTACAGGCACGTGCCCCCCCACCCCACAACTTGGATGAAAGCCATATTATACTAGCAATGTTATAGTTGCACAGAGAACTGGCTTCTTTATCAAGGTTCTTGTAACACCCAGTTATCTGTCTAACAGAGATGTTTCTTTTTTGACATAAACAACTGCCTACCTGGTGTTAGAATTTCTTAACAGATAAGACACACTTGTGCTCAGGAAGGAACTTCTGCAGGCTGATAGCACACCAAACTTTTATTGTTAATATGGGAAGAAAAGCATACTTCAGAATAACAGGAAAACCCCCTCCGGTGTGTTTGCACCTGAGGTGGGGGGTGGGTTGGTGTTTCTGTAAGGCACAGTGAGAGCAGCCCCGTGTTTTTGTAGCAAAGACATTTTTTTAGAATTTACTCCTTTCTGAAATTTTTTATTATGGTAGAATTTTTTTTTCTAAATTCAGGATTATTTTAGACAGTGTTTTAGAAATGAACAATTAAATGTTTATCATTAGAATCAGACTTGCTATATTTCTCAGGGTTTAGGACTTGTCTGTGAATACCCATCTACTTAAATGTTTCCATCCATCGCATATATTTCTTTTCTGAGTGGAGAGATGGGGAAAAGTAGATCTTTTTTCCATTTCTTTTCTCCTATCATGGTTAAATATACAAAATTTCACAGACCAACATTTCTCAGTATGTATTTGCTGAAGAAATCTATTTAAATATAAAGATCTATAAGCTACATTTTTATTTATTTTATTTTTTTATTTTTGAGGTACTGGGGATGAAATGCAGGGGCATTCACCTCTGAGCTACACCCCCAGCCCTATTTTTTATTCTTTATTTTGAAACAGGTCTCATTGAGTTGCAAAGGACCTCACTAAGTAGCTGAGCCTGTCCACAAACTGTGATCCTCCTGTCTCATCCTCCGAAATGCTGGGATTAACAAGTGTGCGCCACCACGCCTGGTTTATAAGCAACATTTTGACTTTTTTTTTGTGTGTGGTATTGAGGATGGAACCCAGGGGCCTTCTACCTCTGGGAACCTCTTTGATATTTTATTTGAAAACAGGGTCTCACTAAGTTGCTGACAGCCTCACTAAGTAGTGGAGGCTGGCTTTGAACCTTTGTGATCCTCTTGTCTCAGCCTCCCAAGTACTGGGATTACAAGTGTGCACCATCATGCCCAGCTTTTGACTTTTTCTTAAGAAATTATTCCAAATAAAATATTTTTTTTTTTTTTTTTGCAGTACTGGGGATGGAACTCAGGGGCATTTTACATACAAGCTACCTCCCCAGCCCTATTTTTTAATTCTTTATTTTGCAACAAGGTCTCTCGGAGTTGTGAAGGGCCTCACTAAGTAGTAGCTGAGGCTGTCCTCTAACAGCGATCCTCCTGTCTCAGCCTCCTGTATACAGGGACTGTAAGCATGCACCACCACGCCTGGCCCAAATAAACTTTTAAAGCATACTAATTAGAAAATTTTATAAATTCTTTTCCAAAGGAAAATATTTTAACTCTTTTTAAAAATTATTTGCCCAGGCGTGATGGTGCATGCTTATAATATCAGCACTTGGGACACTGAGACAGGAGAATCACAGGTTCCAGGACAGTCTCAGCAAGTAGTGAGACTCTCATCAACCTAGAAGAACCCTGTTTCAAAATAAAAATAAAATACGGCCAGGGTATAGGTCAGAGATAGAATGCTCCTGGGCTCAATCCCTAGCGCGCGCGCGCGCACACACACACACACACACACACACACATTAGTTTTGTGTTTGGCAATGCCTCAGTCTTATAGAATAAGGAGTAAGGTGATTAGGTAAAATGTTAATTTATAGTAACTTCTTATATTTTTAAATTTCTTGTCCTACATATGAATACTGAGGTCATTCCTGGTAAACTTCATTTCCCTGGCAAGTCAGAAGTGTACATACGTTGCTTCTTGTTATTTGCTTTTAAAAGTGTCATTATCTTTTTCCATTTTCCTTCATTTTTAAAATCTATCAAACAGTTAAGCCAGGTAGATAGTATTATTGTTGAAAAAGTTTTTAAAAATTCTTTTTAATAATTATTTTTCAAGGACCTGCATGAAGCCCCCCGTGTTCAGCATAGTTTATGACCTTAGTGAGTGGTCCTACAAGTGGAGAGTTTACAGGTGCCATTTGGGGATAAGACCGGAGCAGGTTGATCATATATAATGCTTCTGGCCTCCTTTGCATTATTATGAATTTTTGTGTATTTCCTTTCTACTGACAGTCAGTTTTCCTCTAAGAAGTTTAGATGGGTGATTTAAAAGAGGTGTGCTTTTAGGACAACTTAGTGGTGACACTGGAACAAAATCTAAGTGAAATACAGCCGAGGTCATTATAGCATGGCCTCGAGTCTCATAACTCTGGAGGAAGTAGGTAGGAGGTGGTGGCAGAAGGGAAAGATACTGAGGTGTTTCTAACACGGGCACAGGAATATGTGGCAATAATAGAACATTACTAAAGTTTTCCTCTAGAATGAGTCATTGCCAAATATAATTTGAGGCTTTATGCAGCCCTAAGAAAATACCAATTTCTATGATTTTTATGAATTTTCACTTTGGAAAGATTGGCAAGTTGATAGATATTGAATAAGGGGATTCAGAATTCACAAGGTTCATATTTTGGCTTCTGTTTAGTTAGGTGTGATGCCACAGTTAGCAATATGTAGGTGTCTTTGCAGGGGTCATGTTTATTAAAAAACAATACCTAGACAGTTAGATAACTTTAAGGCTTAACTCTAGGCTTAAGTAGGAAACAATTTTTGCTTTATAGTTTAAGAATACGTAGGAACTTTTCAAAACCCAAATAAAAAATCTAACCGCCCTAAAAATAAATTTTGTTGTGTAGCTGAAATGATTGCATACTATATACCCTTGTTTAAGTACAGAGAGATGTACCTCTGGTCAAATAAGCTCCACACTATTAAATGTCAGTGCTAGCATCGCCCTTCATCAGTGTTATCCAAAATTATTGTTAATATCAATTACTAAATCCATGGGATATTTGCCATTTTTTCTCTTTGTTTTCTCTCCTTTTTTGTTTGGTGGTGGTTGAGGTATGTGGAAGGGTGGGTATTTGGAAGGCTGGAATTGAGATTATATGTTCCACCAAAAGGGTAACACTACAATAGTTGGTAAAATTAAAACCAGATTTTTATGTCCTCAGTTTTTCATATCCAATATTTGCTAGTTCAAAGAAAAACCAAAACAGATAGACAGATACTTGTTTCCACACAAATTAGTTTTCTAACAGTATAAAGCATGGGAGGGGGAGCAAAATTTGGGATACTTTTGTAGCAGCTTGGTATTGTGGGTGGATGTATGTCAGCTATTAATAATAAATTGGCTTATGTACTGGAAAATGAGATGCTGAAAGGATATCTTCTCCAAGCGGACATAGTTAAAATAATACTTGAGATGACAAATGGTCAAACGTGGGCATAATTTCCATGTTAGAGATATCTTATTGTTCAGAAAAATTCAGTAGTGAGGTATATTTCTTCTAAGAATTTAGCGACTACACTATTTTGCCGGCTTCATCATGATCTGAGAGTAAGATTTTATATTCCATGGTCATTTTGTATTTCTTAGTCCTCTGCACCCAGGAAGAGTCCTTAACTCCCCAAGGCAATGCCAATCACCTTTTCTAGCAGGGGAAGGTAGGGAGTGAGAGGGAGTGGGGCGGAACCCGGGGAGGACTCACTGAGTTCTCTGTGGATGTAGGCCCCTCTCACCCTGAACTTCATCAAGATGTATGATTACAATGCACCAATAAAAAAAAAAATAATTAAAAAAGGAGAAGAAACCCACTTTCTTCCACAGACACTCAGGAACATAGCAGCATGAACCTCTTCACATGCTTAGTTTGCAGCAAACCATGGAGCGCTCCACCACGATATGCCCAGTTTCACTATCCCATGATCTTTAGGAAAAAGCTGGCCTCCATTTTGAAAACAAAAACGAAAAACCACATATATATCTATGAAGGTCGAAGGGACATTAAGAAGGCTGTAGCATTTGTCAAGATCTGGTAAATTCTGCTTTCAGTTACATCCATCCAAACTTATATGGGGGTCTCAGGTAAATGATGCTCCAATGACTTAATATTTCATTGGGTACTTTACACAGAAGAGGAAAATGGTAGACAGTGCAAGCTGAACAGTAAGAGCTGAAGCTGGCACTGGTAATTAGCTTAATAGAAGAAAAGTAGGAATGAGGCTACTCAGCTGGAAGTTGAGTCCAAATTTGACAAGGCAAGGAGAAAATGGATTGCACTCCAGTGAAAACCAGCTTAACATTTGAATTCAGAAATTTCCAGATTTCCTTCATGTGGAGTCCTGTGAACAGAGAAGAGGGTAAGAAAGGAAAGCAATTCAGAAGGGGGGGGGGGCAGAGTAAACTGAAGATTTCCATGGAAATAAGCTGTTTTTCTTATGACTCTTTTAAAGCCACTTTTAAGCGATTGCTTTCAGTTTACTTCAATGCAGTCACTGAAGTAGCTCAGAAAGAAATCTTTGATATGCCAGATCAACCAAAAGTTTTAAAATATCCTTTTGTGTCTCCATTTATAATGCAAATAATAAGTTGGCATTTTGGGTTCATTCTACCACCATCTCTGAAGTGGGTTAACACACACAGAATGAGGTGGTCCCAAAAGGCAGTGCATCTTTGATAGTTCAATAATAATAAAAAATGTATTTAGGTCTTTTCTAAATACCTTTCACTTCCTAAGAATATAAAAAATGAGAGGAAGATGTCTAAGAAGAGTAAGTTGTGGTTGCTCCCTGTGTTATCTGAATGACTAAAGATAGTGTTCTATCAATTACCCACTACTTAAATATTCCTTAAGTCTAGCCTTTATGAGCTCATAAAAAGATTTTGCTTATGTGTCTAGGCCATCCAGTATCTTTATATGCTGTCAGAAGTGAATTTAGCATACTGTTTCAATATAAGTTTAATAACCAACAGATATTTTATTATAGAAAGCAAGCTGGGCAATCACCTTAAACCCAGGTTTACATTTTCATTTTTATCATACATAAACATTCCCTAGTTGAAATAGTTTTAAAAAGCGGTAACTTGTTTGAGAGGATGGAAAGAGACGGAATTCTGCCTGAAATAGTATTGCCACTGTTGTGTTTTACATGAGAATTGCCAATCTTTTCTGAGACATACTAAAAAAGCCAAAATTAATTAGTGTCAGGAACTCAAATGAGGGTTGGCAATGATCTCAGGGCCACACCAGGAGGAGGGGGGCTGAGAGCTCTGTGTTCTGTATAAAGCCCGGACTCCACTTTCCCATTTGGGTTCCAGTACAAAGCCTCCCAGGCATTTTGAAGCTTCGGAATTTCTTTTAGGTAACTGAAATCAAAATACACTTTCGACGAATATGCCCTCACCCCTCCTTCTATGCCACCAAGAGCAATAATGTTTCAGGAAGCTGAGGCTGAAGTGTTAGTAATAACCACTGGATAAACAGAAGTTTTACCATCTTATGTTTCACGATGGAGCTTTTCATATGTAAACAATTTATAATGAAAAAAGTGGCCCACGTCAGATTTGAGAAGCAGAGGAAAGCTTGATGGGAAACTCGGAAGTGTGCTTTGTCAGGAGATGAAGCCAGGACACGCCTGCGTTTCTAAACTGTTTAGATACAGTCCTGTCTTCATTGTCCCGCTCAAGTTGTAAGCATCCCTTCCCTCCCCTCCCTTTCCCTCCTGGGTGCTGACTTGGCTTCTTTTGCCTTTGCTTGTCCTGGGGATCTGAGTTAATAGTGTGAATCCCTTCCCCACCCCTCGCCCCTCACTGGGGTTGTAGAGGACCCAGGGCTTCCCTGGTGGGTGCCCTCCTCCCCTCAGCCTTGTTTAGGCATCTCATATATATTTCATAATAACTATATGAGAAAAGTTTCCCAAGGACTCGCTTTCTTTTCTCTCCTACTAGAGTTCACTTTTACAACTCTGATTAGAGACGAATCTTTATTTTTCCACACTGTCACTCTTTCTGATGCCTCATTTAACACAGCTGGCATACACGCGATCAAAAGCTAAAACTGTTTAGCATATTAAGACCTGTTTGTAAAAAGGATGATAAAACACCATAAAAAGGCACAAAATATATACAGTCGAGTAGATGCTGCCGACACCCTGCCTAGGTGGCCTGCAGTGGCTGGTAGCAGCCCCCCAGTTGCTTTGTAGCTGGTGAGCTCAGTACTGCCTCCTTCTCTGAAGTCTCCTGTGTCCACTGACTGGCTGGGAAGGGGATAGGGAGGCACTAATGAAAGGCCAGCCTCTTTGCCTCCAAATGGACCCAATGCTGCGTGTGATTTGCAGTATAGGGCTTCAGGCTCAACTGCAGTCCACCGGGTGCCTGCTCCAGGTCCTCGCCCAGCATTCTCCTCCTGCCTCTGGCCTCTCCTCCTGAGATCATGGTCCTAATGAATCACTTGAACAAGAGCTCCTACCTCAGTCTCTATTTCTAGAGAAACTCCCAAGATAGAGACCTTAAAATAAAGTTAGAAAAAACTTTGGAATTATTTGATCAAATCTTTTATATGTTTTAAGATGGAATTGATAGAAAAGGCATCGAATTTTGGGAAAAACACACATAAAAACGTCAGCTACTTTCAGCAGTAGCAAAGCTTAAGAAGTATGAGATAATATCTTTTGCTTCATTAAGAAAAGAGGAAATACTTTTAAGGAGTTGCAAATAGCTAAAATGCCCCTAGCCTGGAGAAAGTCCACGAGCAAGAGAGACTGCACTAGTCTTCCTATTACGTGCGATTGAACTGGTTTTTGTACTGCTCAAAGTAGTTTCAATGACATGACCTCAAGCCAATCTTATGATAGTCCTGATAAGCAGGGATAATTATTAGCACCATTTCCCACATATGATGATTTTGTTTCAGAGGGGTTACTGGCTTGTCGTATCTCACTGTTAGTATCTGGTTCAAAGCTGGTGCTCCAACCTAGGTTTCTATGTGAATCACAAGGTAAGACTTAAAATTAATTTAAACTATTGCCTTATCATTATCCTAAGTTGGGTCTTTAAATTCTCTTATTTACTCTATTAGCGTTCTCCTAATGATCTGCCTACTACTAACTTAATCTTGGTCAAAATGGTCAAATTTTTTTTTTTTTTTTTTTTTTTTTTTTTTTTTGCGGTAGTGGGGATGGAACCCAGAGGCATTCCACCTCCAAACTACACCCCCTAGCGCTATTTTCTATTCTTTATTTTGAAACAGGGTCTCATTGAGTTGCAAAGGGCCTCACTAAGTATCTGAGGATGTTCTTAAACTGCAATCCTTCTGTTTCAGCCTCCCGAATGCTGGTATTACAAGCATGCACCACCACACCGGGCTGGTGATTTTCATATTACATATGTGCATTAGTTATCTTTTACAATAAATTATTTTAAAAGCAGCTTAAAATAACAAAAATGTATTATTATCTCCCAGTTTCTGTGGGTTGGAAATCAATAGGTGTCTTAGGTGGCTCTGTCTCCAGGACTCTCATCAATCTATCATAAAGAAGTTGACCAGTGTTGTGATCTCATCTAGAGGTTCAATGACGGGAACAGCAGCTTGTAGCTTACTCCAGTAGTTAGCATAATCAGTTCCTGAGAAACTTTTGCACTGAGGTTCCACTTTTCACTGGCTGTTGGCCAGTGGCCACCCCTAGTTTCTTGTTCTGTAGCTTTCTACAGTGCACAACATGGCAGCTGACATTCCTCCCAGTAAGTAAGGGAGAGTGAGCAAGAGAAAGAAAAAGAGAGAGAGAGAGAGAGAGAGAGAGAGAGAGAGAGAGAGAGAGAGAGAGAGATGGGAAGGGTGAGCAAGAAGGAAGCCAGAGCCTTTTTGGAACTTACTTTGGAGGTGACATCCCATCAATTTTGCTGTATTTCCTCAGTTAGAAGTGACTCACGAGGCCCAGCCCACGCCCACGCGCAATGGGAGGGGATTACACATGGACATGCATCCCCGCAGCCAGGGAATGCTCTGAGCCATTTTCGAGGCTGCCTACCACAATGTGTCACTTGGCTTCCTCATCTACAAGGACCTGCAACTCGATCCAACCACTGTTTTCTCTATAAGGAAGCACTGGATTATTTTCAATATGTTAATTTCATGGCTTTAGGCATATGTGCTGCAGTTCGATGCTCTTCTCACTTGTTCTTCCTCCCACCCACTCTTCAATTTCTCTTCTCCTTTTGCTCTTCCTTTCCTGCTTCCCCGGCCCTCCTGCTTCTAACTCTACTCACTTTTCTTTCAGGCCCCCGTTTTGTGCTCTCCTCCCTTCTCATGCGCCCATGGTCACCGTCCTTTGAGAATCTGGATTCTCTATAAGTGTTTCTGCTACTGTGGCCCTGGCTGTTCCTCCATCTGCTCACAGGGACCATGGCCAGCCAACAATTTTAGATGCTGCCTTTTAAGTTTCTAAAGAAAGTGATTTAATTCAACTATTGGGTCTAGTCTTTTTACTAAGTTCCTCTAGGAAGAGGACACCATAATGAAGTGAGACCAAATGTTATATATATATATATATATATATATATATATATATATATATATATATTGGAAAATCCCATTTTAGAAGGTCGGGGGAGGGGTAAGGATTTTCTTCCTGCTCTTTCTCCATGCATAATGTCAGATCTGAGTTACATCTAGTGTCTTGGCTTGTGTGATTGATGTTAATTCTTTAGGATCACATAAAACATAGGCATGTCTTAGGATAATAATAATAATGATGTCAGTGATGATGTGAGCCCAAACACACCATTGCATCCTTTATCTAAGATTGATTGTTTTGTCATTGATGGCAGTGACTGCAACCTTTGCCTGTGTTCGCAGTATGTAGTATCATTTGAATAAATACATGAATGAAGCTCTATGGCAGATCTAGTTAGATTGGATAGTTTGGTTATTTTAGCCACTTAAAAGTACAGTAGAAAAATAGTTTTCCCAGATCTTAAGGACAATTCAGGAAAGCTAGTGGAGGTATCCCTACTTATATTTTTCAGTCAAAGAAAATGCTTTCAAAGAAAGGAGATTAATTTGATCCAGCAAGAGAGCATATTTCATCTGTGGGGTTGATATGCTATAATTAGCCTGAAAACTGATAGTGATTGTGTGGCCTAATTTTTTTTGTTTTGTTCTGTTTTTGCTCTGGCACATCAGGCAAATAATCTTGGGGCAAATATGTGACTTAGAATCTATACAACTCAATGACATGTATGTTAAGCCTATTGGCACACAACACCTAATTTTATTGCATGACTATTTACTGCTAGAAAACATCAAAAGTAGAAGTTGAATCACTTGAAGACGAGTTGTTTAGTGAGTTAGAATGAATGAAGTCTTTAATGAGTGCCAGCATCAAATTCTGTCCTTGTTTGCTGTTTGCCACGCCCTGTTCTCCATCTGAGATGCCCCAGGCACTCTTTTTGAGGACTCTTGACCTACCAGTCATATTTCAGAAAGTACTGATTTGGTGCTTGCTGATTGAGTTTAGACTCCAAGGAGTCCGAGTTGCTGGATTACATACAGACTAATGACCCATCAGATGCTAAAGGCAAAAGCTTAAAGTGCACCAGTGAATTAAGCCACAGCATTGTCGGAAAGGAAGAATTTATTACGTCATTAAACGCGATTCAATAAGTTTTGCTTCTTTAGATACACTGCACTGAGGGAAAAGTAAGAAATTAATTTTACACAAGTGTTACCATTTTTCCCCTCCATTTTCTCAGGTAAAAGATATTCATTTGAAATTAAGAGACAGAGTATTTCGTTGGGATTAAAAGAAAGCCATGAAAAAGAACAATAAATTGTGAAAACTGGGCAAGACTGCCTAGTCAGGCATGGACTTGGAAGTTCAGAGACTCTGTGCTTCAGTTAGTAAACTCAGAGGAAGACTAGGCTTGCCTAATTTAATGATACCCTGGGTGAAGTTTTCCGAGCTTTGCATAAAATCTCTGAGGCTTACTGATACCAGAATGTCAGCAATAATCATGGTTGATGCTTAGAGTTTAATGGGAAACTTGGAATGTGCACAAAATAGAAATCACAGTGGAGGTTTTCTGCTTCAAATCTAGGAATTATGCTATGAAAAGTATCCTCTTAAAGATTACTATAAAACATAAAAATGTAAAAGAGTTGCTGTTGAGTCTGTCTGTATAAACCTCATGGTGGCTTTTAGCAATAGATAAAATGTTTATAAATAGTAATTTAAAGATAACAGAGGAAATTGTTGCATGTTTCTACCTTTTGTCATTTATCCAGTAAAATAATTTGATGATCCTCAGTAGTTCTAAAATGAATTCCAGCACTGTAGAAATAAGTGGTTAAAATAGACTTTTCATAGTAACTGTAGTGTCACTTCTAATAGCGAAGAAGCTTTTAGTATTCCTATTTTAGGTACTAAAAGATATTTTCTTATTACTAATTATTACATAGTAGTGTAGAAGAAAGAGTTCAAATTTCCAAAGATTAGATTGTGGTAATCGTTTTAACTGAATAAATATCACAGTGTATGATTTCTGCCAAATAAAAGCACCTATGAGGCAGGTCTGTGTCCAATGGACTAAACATTCTAATTTCATTAGAATAGAAAAAAAATCTATCACAGGATGTGCACTATCACACAATTATTATAAATATAAGAACATTGAGCAAAAAAGAGTCTTTCTCTTTCTTTTCTTAATTTCTTCTAAAAGATAATGACACTAAAATTCTTAAGATGTGGGTTTTCAGAGGTGCTCTGGAAATTTTCTCTTTGTCTCCCTTTCTCTCCGTCTCTCAGTGGAGTCACAAAGTTCATTTTTTTATATTATTACTGAAATAACTTTAATCTTGGACTATTGTCAAGATTAGAGATAAAAAACTCCCTTTCCAGTTATTTAATATGCTTAGTAATTCAAAGAACACACACACACACACACACACACACACACACAGACACACACACACACACACTTGGCTTTTCCTTACAGTGTTCCCAAATTTGAAGGTAAGACCCACCTTGGGAGGAAAGAAAATCTTAGCTGGGACATTTGCCCTTTCTGGAATTGTGATTTTCCAAAAAGTACACCTGCCCCATAGTTCCAGGATGAGCATCTGGCCTGATTTCTCTGTCAATTGCTTCTTTGCTAAGAATAGAAGGTTATAAAGAGAGGAATGTCACAGACCAAGGTCACCATGCTGCCCACAGAGATTTCTAAAGAACCACTGCGTGCCCACTAGGGAGGGTCAGAAAGGAAAACAATTTCCACTCCTAAATGCCATTGTAAACATCTCTATGTATTAGAGAAAGTAGGGTTTTACTCAAAGCTTTAAAGCTGTGATCTTTATACCTACCTACTGATTTTATGAGGGGCACTGAGTGACTGCATATAATAGCCTAGAATAGTGAAGGGAATATAGAAAGACATTGTTTCTTCCCTTCCTCCTCCCTTTCTTCCTTCCTTCCCTCCCTCCTTCCTTCCCATTTCTTTCCTAGTTCAGTTCTCCTCCAATTCTAGGTTCACAGGGATCATCTGGGAATCTTGTTAAAATGTGGATGCTGACCTGGCAGCTCTGGATGGAACCTGCGATGCTGGATTCTACTGAGCATCTAGTTGATGACAGTATTGCTAATATGAATACCCCACGGTGAGTAGCAAAGATTTGGGTAGTGGCTTATTTGATCATATAGTTTCCAACATCACTACAGAGTCTATGAGGTTTTCATCCTGACTGGGTTATGATACTCTCTCTCCCCTCTCCTCTCTCTTCTATCCCCACTACCATCCTTCCATTCTTCCCCTTCCCCTCCCCTTTCCCCTCCCCTCCCCTCCCCTCCTCCCTTCCCTTCCCTTCCCTTCCCTTCCCTTCCCTTCCCTTCCCCTTCCCCTTCCCCCTTCCCCTTTCCCCCTTCTCTTCTCTTCCCTTCCCTTCTTCTTCTTCTTCTTCTTCTTCTTCTTCTTCTTCTTCTTCTTCTTCTTCTTCTCTCTCTCTCTCTCTCTCTCTCTCTCTCTCTCTCTCTCTCTCTCGTATTCTACATTTGAGTTACATTCTCAGCCCTTTTTATTTTGAAACAGGGCCTCACTAAGTTGCTGAGGGCTTTGCTAAATTTCTGAGGCTGGCCTTGAACCTGCAATCCTCCTGTCAGCCTCCCAGTGACTCGGATCACAGGCATGTACCATAATGCCTAACTTCCATGTTTTTGTTTTTTTTAACTGATGATCTAGAAGCTTACACAGGAAGAACTGCATAGTATAATTTTACATATCTCTTGTCCAAAATAAACATGGCTGTAGAGTATAATCCATAATCTAATTTATGGTCATACTCTTGCTTTCTAGATTAGTTCAGTTTACCTTTTGGGAACTATTGGAATACCTGAGAGAAATATATACTCTAATGGAATAAAATTTTGTTTTGTAAATAAAAAAATCTAGTTTTGACTAGGCACAGTGGTGCATGCCTGTAATCCCAGTACTTGGGAGGCTGAGACAGAAAGACTGTGGGCTGGAGTGGAGCTCAGAGGTAGAAAACTCTTGAGTTCTATTCTCAGTATCCCTCTCTCTCTCCCTGAAAGTCCAGTTTATTTGATAAAGAAGCTTTTTCATAACAAAGCCTGCTGGCACATCTCTGGGAAGCCTCTTGAGGATATCGCTGCAGCGGTCTGTGGTGAGACGCAGGTGTTCACTGTGATCAGCTACAGGTAGCTGCTTGTGCGTTGATTGTTTAGTTGCCCATGCTGTTACAAGGCTGAACCCACCAACATTGGTTGCCTGTGCTGGTCACTTCAAGTACAGAGTTGTGAACATTATACATATGACTTTCTTCTTTTTTTAGGATTTTCATCTCTTTTTTTTCTACCTCTATTACACACATCCCTGGATATCATCGGGAACTTACTCAGGTTTAGTAGCTTTTTTTTTTTTGTAGTATATTTTCTCTCTCACTTAATTCTTCTTAGCCCCAACCTGATTACACTGGTTGCTAATATAGGGACAAGTTAATGTGGAAAAAGGAAACCAAATAGAACTAGTGCAATAATACTTATTGGTCTGTTTTGAATCACTTGGTCCATTTCAACAATCAATGAATATAGAAATCCAGGGAAGAATGTGGAAAGGTCACCTTCTAGAAGAAGATACTAGCATTGTAAAGACAAAAGAGATGGTGGCTGTGCAGCTTCCATTCTTGAATGTGATACTCTTAAATTTACCTTAACTAGATTATTCTATGACCAGTCCCTTACCTATTTATTTTGGAATACAGCAAACAGCTCACCTATTCAGAGATATAGATCAGATATATTCAGATTATCATGAGCAAGGAAGTAGCCACAATGGCATCTGGCTGTGGGCATGGAAGGCACATCTGTAATAAACCCCTGTGCCTTGTCCATGGGCAATAGCCATAGACCTTTGCCCATTAAGAATTTAGGTTTCTAGCTCAGGTATTTGGTTTTCTGCTAACATATAAGAAACAACAGGTTGGAAAAGATTAAACAATGCTTTCAAAGTAGCTTGATGGCTTTTGGAAAGAGAGAATATTTACATAAGAGAGCTTACCAAATCAGAAACAAAACTGGAAAAAGAAAATAAATCTCTACTCTGGAGACAAATAGCTTCCTATATGTTGGAGCTATTATTTCAAAACAGCTCAGTCATAAATAGCCGTAATGGTAGCCTAGAGTAATTAGAGCAAGTTAAATTTGTCTATGGTGTACTTAGGATGAGAAAACCAGAACGTTTACAGTACAGTTTCGCAATGCAGAACCTGTATACAGAACAATATAATCCATGGATATTATTTTTTGATTTAATAAAGAGGGATTATTGTTTAAAGAAATGTGCCTTTTCTTTAATTCTGCGGGAGGAATCAAGCATGTATATAATTCTAACTTGATTTTATTTTCAAATCTAAAAAAGAGAATGGATTATGAATGAAAATGAAGGGTTTAGATATTTGATTTTCATGTATGTTTTACTTACACTCAAACTTTTTTGAAACTGCAAATACTTAGTTTTTTGAGAAATGGAGAAAAATGGAATTAGGAAGAAATTCTGACTCAAAGTTGGAGTTTCCAGGGTCCACATGTTTGTGAAACTGACAGGGTTTGAGGGTTAATATTTATCCTGCACCTTGATACCTGAAGATGAAAAACACTGCACAATATCAAGCACCGTGAACTCGGTGGAATTGTCAGGCCTCACAATTTGCTGACAGCACACTGCTGGGCTCACGAGGCAGGTGGTTCCTCCTGCAGAATCACAGCAGCCCTGGTTTATGCTGGTGATTGAGCTCATCAGTGAAGTCGCAGTTGTTACCTGGCTTCTTTTTCAGACTATAACTGAGTTAATATCACCAGTGGCACTAGTTGTTTTTCATTTAAAATATTTTGCAAGGACTGGGCATGGAGATCTTGGTTTAATCTCTAGAACCATCAAAATCAAAACAAAGCAAAAATCCAAACCAAACCAACCAACCAAACAAACAAACAAGAAGTGAAAACTGAATTTGTAGTCATGTGTCATGTTGAATAAAGTCCATATTTTGAGTACTTTCCACCTGGTGTTGGTTACATAAAACTTGAGTTTGGTCTTGGCAGTTGTGCCCAGTGCTGTGGTAGCTGTCTCCCTGAGGTGAGTCTCTAAGGGAACACTGTCCTTTCTTGACTGTCAAGCACAAGCAAAACGGTGGCAGCTCAAAAGACTTCGCTAGCTGGTGTCACAGGGAAATTAGGTACCAATTTATTTTCTTTCTTTTAGTTTCTCTGGAAGATAATCTATAATAAACATCAGTATTCAGGAGGTATTCTCCGGCAAAAGAAGACATATTTCTTCTGATACTGTTGTATAACTTAGAAATTCAACCTTCTTATGGTCACAAATTAACAGTATAAGAAGTAGCCTATAAACCATGCCAGATGGTATCCACCTATATGCCCAATACTTGGGAGGATGAGACAGGAGCATTACAGGTTTGAGACCAGCCTCAGCAACTTAGCAATATCCTTAGCAGCCTAACAA
Organism: Muscardinus avellanarius; assembly: GCF_963383645.1. NCBI lineage: Eukaryota > Metazoa > Chordata > Mammalia > Rodentia > Gliridae > Muscardinus > Muscardinus avellanarius. The sequence continues at coordinate 90,536,259 of NC_137787.1, read as the reverse complement.
GACTCTGTTTTAAAATAATATATTAAAAGGCCTGGTGGTATAGGCCAGAGGTAAAGAAACCCTGGTTTCAAACCATAGTAACACACACACACACACACACACACACACACACACACACAGCTATCAAAAATTGAGCCAGTGAATTTTGAGAGCCCTCTCATAAAAACAGGCTGTAGAATTATCTGATGCTTTCAATAAGTAAAAAACTTAATAGTCTCATAAATTAAATTATGAGTGAGAATCATCTCACTCATGCTCATATTCCTCCAACACATACATTCTTGCACATTCACAAACACATTGGTTCTTGCCCTAAACTTCACTTAGAAAAAAAAGTTTAAAATTCTTGTGAAAAAAAAAATGACTAATTTTCAAGAACAGTTAGGTGGGAATATAAGCAGTTGAGTAATAACTGGCAAGTTGACAATGCTTGTGGAAAGAGGTTTAAAGACTTGACCAAAATCTAAGTCTCAGTTCTAAGTGTCTCTTTCAGTCACTGCCCCTCTCTCCCCACCTCACCTCAGAAGCTGAATCATTTGCTTCTTCAGAAAAAAATGACTTTCTTCACATGGTCAAAATACAAGAAATAGATAATGGAAGGTTTCAGGAAATCAGGAGAAATAACTGCTAAGTTAGTAGATAAAACAGCTGACCTATACAACATGGCAGAAATGGCCTGTTACCTCTCCCCTCCCACAGTATCATTCAAATACATTCAGAGAATGTTGGTTGGTTTTGCTTCAGAGTAACCCCCGAATTATGGTCCTTTCTGACTACAACTTCTAAAGTTTTAGTTTTTTCTTTTTTTCTAAAGATTCAAGCTGGGCATGGTGACGCACGTTTGTAATCCCAGCATTCGGGAGGCTGAGACCCGGAGGATTGCAGTTTGCGGACAGCCTCAGCTACTTAGTGAGGCCCTCTGCAACTCAGTGAGACCATGTTTCAAAATAAAGAATAAAAAATAGGGCAGGGGGTGTAGCTCAGAGGTCGAATGCCCCTGGGTTCCATCCCCAGACCCACATAAAAAAAATAATAAAAAAGATTCAATATCTTTTCTTTTCTTCTTTCCTTTCTTTTTTTTCCTTTCTTCCTTCTATAACATTTTCCTTTTATTTCTCTTCCCTTCTTTTATTCTGCCAATCATATATAAATATCAAGTTGTTGATATTTCAGGCGGGGCTCTCTAATTTGTCTCTGAATATTTCTAAATTTGTAGTGCTAGTTGATGAAGCTTGGAGTGGCCCAGGTGGTAGTTATTAACTGACGTGTCATGGTTCATGGTGAACAAGCTGGGTCAACAAACTTGTTTTTCATCACTACTGGTTTTAATTTGAAAGGGAGCTTGTTACCTATTTGATAATGCTTCACTGAAGTTCACCTATTTCAGGTAGATTAATAGCTTGTTCAGGGACAAGGAGCCCAGAGGTCCTGGTGTAACCATGTGCTGTAGGTTCAAGGTTCAAACTTAAGAAACTTATATAAAAGTCCTTGTTTTTCTTCTACATATTTGCCAGTGCATGCTTTAGTGAACTTTTATACTTGGTAACACTTGAACAATCACAGGTTTGGGGCCTTACAGTAATATTAGGAGCTGGATTCTTTTAATTCTTAATTTTATTTCTTAGTTTAAGAAAGAGATGTTTCTGGTAGTACATTCCAGATGAAAAAGCTTTTCAAATTTGAAGAACATGAGGCTTGTGCTGATTAAATATATATTTATGTTTTTATATATGTAAGTAAATTATATTAATGTATATATATTCTTGATGATTCATTAGGAGAAAGGTTAAAATATCTCTAAAATGAAATGTTAAATTTCAGAAAAATCTAAACACTATAGATAGGTATTGGGTTGAAGAAAGATGAGAAAAGATTGTTCATGTATGAACCAGTTCATGATGGCAAGAGATCAAAAAAATCCCTTAAGTGAATGTCTATATAAACATGCCTATAACATATTTTAAAATTGGTAGTACATGATTGGCTAAAACCTCTTTTTTACAAAAGGGTACTTTTACAAGATTTCAGTTTTTGAAGTCATTGATGAAACAATATGGGCGGGTACAAATGGCCTATTAACTAGCTCTGTTCACGTGGAGAAGGAGGAAAAAATCAACCCTATAGTATGATCCTTATGAATCTCAATGTAACTGAAGTTTCCACTCAAATTTTGCTTCTGAGACATTTAAATTCAACTCTACTAGTTAAGGATTAAACCACCATGGAAATATTAATGATGTCTCTGTACTGAAAATGCTTGGCGATCTCTTAAACTGAAAGGTTTCTAAAGAAATTCTCCCTTTCAAATTAGGATCTGATATTTGGATCTCCTAACCAGTCTGAAATGTAGTTTACCTACATAGATTGGCTATCTAGGAGCTTGTAAACAAATTCATAAATTTGTCATGCTGATTATAGTGTTGGCAAACACAATGGCTGATCATGTTATAAATGTTTATCAACACCAGCACTCACCCACCTGCTAAGAGGTGCTACGCTTTAATGAAATTGTTTGAATATCAAGGCTGGTTGCTAAGATACAATGTTCTTGTTACTAGGGATGTGATGCTTGCAGATTTCTGTTATCAAATAATGATTAGAGATGTGCTAACCTCAAGGTGCTCAGTGCAGTGAAAGGTTTACTGAGCTACAAATTAGTAAACTGTCTGCTTGAGCAGGCACTGGCAGAAGAAACATGTGCCTCATCCATACAGGGCTGGCATTTTAAAAGACAAGAGGGGACAGGAAGCATGGCCATAAATGATGGGTCCTTGAAAGTTTGCCATCGAAGGGTTTTGCCTACTCTATTGCCCAGCGTGATATGTCTTTTGCCAGTTGGGGAATTTGTTGGCATCTAGTGCCAATAACTCATTACTTCCTTATGAAAATTTTTTTCTTCATATTTCTCATTAATTGATCGGTATGGAATTATTAACATTACTCATGTCGTAATTCTTTGTGATAAATAAAAGTAAGCAATTGTGATCATACATAATGGAAACTATTTTAACAGGAGCACATTTTTAAGATGGTGTCAGACTTAAGAGACTCGTTGGTATAAATGTTATATCTAGCATGATGAATTCTGCAAACAACAATGTATCTTTTAAATACTGAGAAGCCGGGCGTGGTGGCACATGTTTGTAATCCCAGCATTTGGGAGGCTGAGACAGGAGGATCACCATTTATGGACAGCCTCAGCTGCATAGTGAGGCCCTTTGCAACTCAGTGAGACCCTTCTCAAAATAAAGAATAAAAAACAATAGGGCTGGGTGTGTAGCTCGGAGGTAGAATGCCTCTGGGTTCCATCCTCAGTGCTGAAAAAAAGAAAAGAAGCTCTAAATATTGAGAATGATATCCTCCAGAGTATTTAATATTATATCAAATATCATAATGTGTCAAAATGCTTCTTTTTATTTTCATCTTACCTTGAATAATACAAAAAAGATGACCAAAGCCAAGTTGTCCACATGGACCTGATTATTTGTCTTGTTAAATTAGGACCTGAATCGCAATACTGGATCTATACTGGGAGACCTTGAGTACAACACTTTCACACTGAAAAAATTTGCATGGTTTTATGACAGTTCCTGTCATTTTCAAGTGTTCTAATTCATGACTAGTAATATTTCAAAAACGTGTGGGCAACTGTGTTTCTGGTGTAATGTATAGCTTTTATTCTTGTTGCTTTATAAGAAATTTCAGTTTTTAGGATCACAGATCTGAAGTATGTTAAATTGTCTCTTGAAGGTTCTTTTAGTAAAGATTCAAGTTGTAGACATATTTTAATAACAAAAGTGTTAAAGTGATCTTCAGATACAACAGCTGGCCGTCCATTTCATCTGAATACTGTAAGATCAGAAACTGAGTCTGTTTGTCTCAACACTGTATATCCATCCAGTGAGAGCCTCCAGAGAAAGCCTCCACAGAAGAGGCCTTCTATGGAGGAGTAAATGATGCCTGGATCCAGGAAAATTTTGCTAATGGCTCTATCAGATCTTTGAGAGATCTTTAAATTGTCTCATCTTGATATAGAGTTAAAAAAGAGATCCAAAGGAAAACATAAAATTATTTTTATCTGTGTGAAACATTCCATATAGGCCAGTTTTATAGATGAAGAAACCAAAATGTTAAGATAATGGATTTCTCAGTGTCAGACAACTGAAGAGAGGCAAACCTGGAACCGAAACTCAGGTCTTTTGCAAGCTCAGTCCTATTTCCAGAAACCCCAGTGCTTCTCTGATTTAGTAAGAGCTGAGTGGGAAAGATGGGCTTACAGTGAGGTAGACATGCCTGAGAACACAGATGGACTCAGCAAGCAGGTGTCCACTTTGGGTCACACATACAAGTGAGTCTGTGAAAGCTCAAGAGAAATAACTTACAGCGCCTTTGAGTATAATAAATTTTTAGTTTCTTTGTGCAGATAAGATACGTTAACTTAAAGACCCCAAGGACCAAATATGAGTTCCAGTGGATACAGGTTTTGCCTGAGAACATAAAAAAATCTTTCAGCGTGGGTGAGTTTGGAGAGGCCATTTGAAAGGGTGGGTGTCTGGTTGGAAGATGTGACTCTGTTGCCAGTAGCATCATTGTTCAAATTCTGATTCTATCATGTGCATTTGGTCAAATGTCTTAACCTCTGCAATTTTTTTTTTGTTCCTGACATAATTTTCTCATGGATTACATTTGGCCAGACAGACAATGTGCTTAGCACATACTAAGCAGCCACTACACGTTATTTCTACAACATGCATTGCCTGTGCCCTACACAAATAAGATTTATTTCACTTTTAGCCCCCAAATACACTGAAGCTTAAATTTTGCCTTTTAAATGAGATCCTTAACTCATTTTTTTTATACTGTCCAACACTGGGTTCAAAGAAACATTCATTTCTATTGGTGAATGCAAAAAAGAAACTGCAAAACTATTCCCATGTTGTTATCATGACACATTTATGCTTCAAATAGATTTATAAACTTGCACCTGGTTAATTATAGCTGTGCAGAGATAGATATGCAAGTGTTGCTTGGGCGGGATTGTGCTGTCCTGGTGGGAGTGACCAGAGCTGGGTGGAGTTCTCTGAAGAGATTTGTTCTCTTCCTACTCACCAGTTCTTTTGAGGCTCTCATGAGAAACTAAATCGGAATGTCGCAAGTGGTATCCAAAATCAATGTAATTCAAATTACAAAGTGACCTCCTATTTCAGGGAGAAAGAGACATCCTTCTTGGGACTATAAAGCTTGCTAGTGAGGCCCTGTGTACCGACTTTATTCAAAATTAATTGCTGGTTTCAGCAGCACATCTCTTTGAACTTTCTCCCATTTCTTGTTTTATCACAACTTAACATTGCTTTCTCTTCTCTGGGCCTACTTCATGCTCTACTTGCAAAGTATTTTATCTCTGGTCTAAATAAAAATGCTAAATATTTGGCCTACTGATTCAGAAGCCAGCTTATCTAAGCCCAAAATTGTGTCTACTCTCTAATTTTTAAGGCTATATTTTAAGATGCTTCTTATTCACTAGTGAGAAAATTACAAGGTGGACTATTAAAAAGAAACATGAAGTCTGTGCCACTCCAAGAATGTATTCTATGCACCATTGTTCATATTTTGAGATGCCCCTAAATATAGATGTATTGCACTACCTACATATAATTCAGATCATGTCAAAGCACAAACCCCTCTCAGTGTGTGGTAGTGTGGGCATTTTGTTATCTACAGCAGCTGCTGTCTCTTTTTGAGGGGAAAAATCCTACTCCTGTTTAAATTTATGTTGCACCAGGCAAGCTGAATCGCTGGCGATTGTCTGTGGCTCAGCTGTGTCACGTGGCATGACCCGCAATAACCTGGCTTAATGCAGTCCACATGTTGTACTGAATGACACACATGAAAACATTCCACTTCTCCACGGAACTGTGTGAGCAGGTGATCTCTCTAAATGGCAGACACTCACACACTTGTATTTTAAACCTCCACCAGCTTAGCTAAAAATATCTTCAAAAGCCCACCCCAAACATTTCCCTTGGTTATTTTTGCAAATTGTGGGGTGACTGACAAAGAGCAGGGAGGGATGCGCGAGAGGAAGTTTTAAATTATTTACATAATTGCTCAGGATGGTGACTCCTTTAAGAAACCTACTTGGTGGAAGTCACAAGAAAGAACTTCAATTAATCAGAGCTCTAGGGAAGGGACTGTCATATGATTATACGTTTGCTGCTCTTTGTATTCCAGCAAAACTTAAAAAAAAAAAAGGAAAGATATTATGGCCCAGCAAACAACTCTCATAGGTATGCACGATATCTTTGCCAATATTTTTATTTCTCCTATGTGAGAACAGTGAACACCATTGGTCTTGAATCCACCTTGAAGTGTTCGGCTAACAGTGATTAAATTTTATATTGGACTGCTGGTTCCTTGAATGACCAAAGCACACATTGCTAGCAGGATTTGAAGCAGAATTCTTTTCTGTTACTAAGTAAACTGATGTTTCACATAGTTCTAGTTTCTCCAGAATCATGCCCAAACCAAATGAAGCAGTTAGCCAGGCATATGGCTCAGAAAGGAGATTCCCAGAGCACAGAGAGCTGCAGGGTCTTGGCCATAATGCTCATATACCTGTTTCAGTATATCCTAGCTGTGTGACTAGTGTGAGTCACCCCAACTCTCTGAGCTTTTTTCTTTCCTATAAAATAAAATGGTAAAATCGTATATACTGGAGGGTGGGTATAAAAAGAAATTAGCTGAAATATGACAAGTGCTCTGTAGAACATTTGAGACAGAGGAAGCATTCAAATAAGTGAGCTGCCTTTAACTTTGTTAAATCCAATTAGGAAAAGATAAAACCAATAGCCCTCTTTGAGTAAACAGAGAAAAATAAATCAGCACATTTATAAGACACTCCAAGTTCTCCTCTGCTGTTCTCTTTCTGTTTTTCTAGACAATGCTACCGGCCCCATTGTTCCATTCAAGTCTAGGAACTGTTTTCTGGCATCTCATTATGAGTTTGCTTCCATTTCTCTTTATGCTTACTGTATTTGGAAATGTGAAAGACCAGAAGAAAAAACACCATAGCAAAGATAAAAAAAAATTAAACTTTTCTTACCTATGATGTTCACTTTCATATTGTAACGTGCATATTTCTAACCTAGTGTTACCAAAATCTTCAACAGTGTTTGACTCAACACTGAAGATAAAATATCAGGTTAATTGAGCCTGTGAAGAAAGGTAATGACTTCTCAGCAGAGAATCTATTGATAATTGAATAAGTTGTCAGATGGAGGATGCATTTGTGCCAAGATGACTGTGATTGGGTGGTGCATAGGAGATAGGACAGTAAAAACATAAATTTGGTGGGTTAGATTTGGTTGCTATTTGACATTAAATGTAGAATGGAAAAATGGTTATACTATATTGGAAAATTTACACTTTGCCTTTAAAGAGCGAGATATATGTTAGCCAGACATGGTGGCACATGCTTGTAATTCTAGTACTTGGGAGGCTGAGACAGAAGGATCATGGTTTGTGGACAGCCTTAGCTTCTTAGTGAGGCCCTCTGCAACTTAGTGAGACCCTGTTTCAAAATAAAGAATCATAAAAAGATATAGCTGGGGGTGTAGCTTGGAGGTAGGATGCCCCTGGGTTCCATCCCCAGTACTGCAAACAAACACACAGAAGAAAAAAAAAGAAGAAAGAAAGAAAGAAAGAGAAAAAAAAAGAGATATAAGTAACTTAACAACTACCGATATTTCTTTCAGATCAAGTATAAAAGTGATACAGGGTCACTCCCGAGGCCATGACCTCATCCATTTTATCAGCATCCTTTTATTCCTATGTAGATAAAGTTTACATCTTTCTTATCCTTTAGTTTTCCTCCTTTTTATTTGACTTTTTTTGGGGAAAAACTTCTTTAACTCATATGTAAGACTTTTCTGCTTGATTATTTTAACTTTGTATACTGTGTTCTAGAAATGTTCAATAAACTTCATTTCATATGACAAAACTGAAACTAAGCTGCCCGCTTAGTTGATGGTCCACAGTAGGAGTTTAGTAACTTCACACACACACAAATGGATGAGAAAATGAAACAAAGAATTAAAGTATGAATGAACAAATGGTTGATAATGAAGAAAAGAAAAAAGGATTGATCATTAATGTTATATGCTATTGTAATAGAATACTTCTCACAGTTTTATGCTGTTATAGTTTTGAGGTTTTCCTACAACACACAGGCTTACATTGATGTATTTATTTTCTAGATTAATAATAAATCTCACAAAGTCTACATTAAAAATTTGAATTAATATTCCTTTTCTAATACACAGGGACAACTTAGGTGAAAGCCAAGTAAAAACTGTAATATAAAGAAAGACAGGATAGTTGGAGCTATGGAATGGACTTTGACCCAGCTTTTACATGTGGACATTTTATTTTACTCCTAGAGTATTATGCACAGGTGGTTGTCTGAGTTTCGGAACAGGGAACACTGTGATTTTCACTAATAAATCACATTTACAGAAACACATGTGTTAAATATATCTGGGAGGGTGGGTGGGATTTTGCTTTGGGAAACTGGCTATAATTTAAAAAGAGCTTTCTGTGAATGTCTATATTTTACCTATTGCATCTTCCAGACCTTATCAATGAAGTGGGAGACACAGAAGGGAGAATTGTTTCCAGGTAGAAAAAGATATGGGTAAACTGGCTACAAAGTGCATGGCTACAATTATAATTTCTTTTTTGAGAAACACAGTTGAAAACAAAGATCCATATTCTGTCTGTTCTTTTGCAGGTACAGAAAGTAAGATATACTGAAGTTATATCACTTACCCCAAATGGCATAACTAATTTATGGCATAGAATGTCATCTGAGGTCTCTTGATTCTCAAATCAGGGCAATTTTCAGTACATGTCATTGTTTCTTAAGTTATTATAAAATAAGTTAAGTGATAGTATTTGCAATATCACTGAAGCATTTGTGCTATACTTATGACCTATCAACACTAAGAAGAAAGACTGGAATTCTAGAAAAATTGAAAACAAATTTACAATGTGACTAGAACTGAAATAATCATCCAGTCAAAAAACTGTACAAGAAAGAACCTACTTCAAACTAACTTATGCTCACAGAAACCAAGTTGTGCAATTCACACTGAGAGAGGAAAAGGTTGGTGGGGAAGTGAGACTTTATGTAGAACACGGCTTTTGAAGGGAGAGTGATGTTTGCATAGTTAGGGAGGAAGAAGTATATCCAGTTAGGGGGAAAAACCTGATGTGAAAGTGTGTATCTCTATTGGCAGGAGAGTAGCGAGAGATTTGGAAATGAGAAAATAAACTTCTATAAGTAGGGAGGACTGAGGTGAAAAAAATCCTGTGGTGCATTGGGAGCATAGACGTTGATCCAGACCCATCTGAGTGTGAATCTTTACCCAAAATTTAAGTGCTTGGCAATTCTGCAGAGGTTAACTAAACACTCTGAGCTTTGGCTTCCTCTTCTGAATAATGAACAGATTTGTGTCAATTGAAATAGTATACAAACTGTTCAAAGAGCCTCCCACATAGTAGGTGTGCAGTACACGTGCCCTTCTTTTTCCCATTGAATTATCTGTAATGCATGGCATACTATTCCAAGAAATAGATAATCAAATGCATATATGACACTTATATCAAGCAAGTAAAAATATACATATTACTTATTTATAGTGAGAGGATTTAACTCAGGGGTGCTCTACCACTGAACTCACCCCTAGCCTTTTCTGTTTTTTGTTATGAAACAGGTGTCAGGTTCTAGGCTGGCCTTGGGCTTGCGATCCTCCTATCTCAACCTCCTAAGTACTGAGGTTATAGGTGTCTGTCATCATTCCTGGATTTATATAAAATAAATTAGCAAATATATTTGAACTGTATATGCTGAGCTAGTCACTATGTTGGTGCTGGGTCTACTACAGAAACACAGGAGAGAACTGTCCTGATCAGAAGTATGTTCTGTAGCGGTACTAATGCGCGAGAATACTTGGGTCAGAGAGCTGGAGAAAATACAATCTTCATCAGGTTAACACGGTGCCCAAATGAACTAAATCAGGTGTTGACTTTAATTTGTGGAGAATTTTGTTGATCTTTTATTTAGTCAAGAATTATCTGCAGCATGTGACCCAGTACTTAGCTAAAATCTATCTACAGAGCATGACATATGCAATTATGTCTGCTACATATTCACCAGGTGAAATTGAATGATTTTGAACACATGAGGTATACTTCAAGTCTATGAGGGTTATTTATGAAACTTCCTTGGTTGATAGACTAATTCTTGCTTCTTGCCAATTGGAAACATGTATAAGCAGATATGAATTATGAGAAGGGCCATCTATAGCTGAACCCTACAGAAGGAACCTGTATAGAAAAACCTTATCTCAATCACATGGACTGAAGTATTAGAAACACATTTGGATAAATTTTAGCATCTTTATAATTCCAAAAATTATCCCAGCCTTTCTGATTGTCATGATCAGTGTTTTATTGTTGATGTCCATTCTATGGGGATGATCTTTTGCAACATGCATTGGCCACATCATACTGGATGACACTTTAAAGATTTTGGAGGATACCTGTAGCTTGTTGGTATACCTGAGACAGTTATATCATGGGTTTTGGAAAAAAAAAAAAAGAACCAAAAAACAGCTTCTAGCATGCTTTCAGCCATTATCATCTCTGGCTGTGGATCTAGATTTTTCATAGACAAAAAACTAGCATATAAACCTTCTCTTTTCTCTCTGGAATAATGGAAAGCTCTGAACCCAATATCATCAAACAGGAATTAATGTAATCCTGCCAGTCTGAATTCTTACATCAAAAGATTCAATTTTAACAAAGATGTCAATCCTATTACTTTGAAAAACAAGAATTAAGAACTGCAAGCAAAGTAAAACCAAACCAGTAAAAATGATTTCAGTGTAGGAGCCTTCAAATGGCGAGTCTCTTTAGTCCCTGTTACTCAGTTTCCCTAAGTTTTTCTACAATACACGAATCACTGAAGGTGAGGTGCACCTGTGTGTTGGTTTTCTGCTTCTGTCCTGTACATGTGTTTTGTGATTTCCAGAAGCTGTGATGTGACTCTGTGTTTGACAGTCTGGTATAGTTGGCATTCTTGTGGTGGGGATCTTTCCCCTGATGGAAAGCAATGAGACCACATTTGTTCCTTTTTCACTTTTCATATAGAAGATACAAATGCAGGTGGTGTCTTGTGTTCCTGCGGCCTTTTCTCTCTGGCTCTATGTGTTGAAGAAGTCATATCAGATTGGCGTCTCAGTTTTTCAATTTTATTAAAATATTTTGACATTCAGGCACATGGTAAGCAAATATCTCTCAGAGCACACTTTTTCATTAGAAAACGGCTCTATTGATGAGAAAAATATAAACAAATCCATTGATTACTTATTAAACTTTTATAATTATTACTATTATGACATATTTTTTGAGATGGGGGTCTCATTATGCTGCCCAGGCTGGCCTTGAACTTCTGGGCTGTAGTGATCTTCCTGCTTCAGCCTTCTAAGTAGCTGGGATTACAGGTATATGCCACTGTGCCTGATTGTTATTATTATTGGTACTGAGGATGAAACCCAGGGGCATTCTACCTAAGAACCATACCCCCATCCCTGTTTTTTAATTTTTATTTTGAAACAGGGTCTTGCTAGACTGATGAAAACTTCACTACTTCCTAAGACTGTCCTCAAACCTTCCATCCTCTTGTCTTAGCCTTCCAAGTACTGGGGTTAGAGGTGTGTACCATTAGACTCGGCTCTGGCTATTATTATTATTATTGTTGTTGTTATTATTGTGCTTTTATTGGTGCATTATAGTCTCACATCATAATATAAATCATGTTGACAATGACATACATGCACACAGCACTTGGTGCCCCCCAACCCACTTCCCCATCACCTTCCTTCCCAATAGAGAGTACACAGATTGACATTGGTATATTCATATGTATACACATAGTTGATGGTAGTATTTCCTATTATTTTTAAGATTGTGTATGGCACTAACTTCTTGACTTTGAGTAGAGAGAATAATCTTGCTATTTTTAAAATTTTATGTATTTTCCTTGCTTACTGATATTTTTAGGATACAATTTTCTCATAATTTTTCTTTCCCCCAAACTCTACATATATATATATATATATATATATATATATATATATATATATATATATATATATATTCTCTTTGTGTTCTAATATATTTTCTTCCAGATTTCAAGTGGTAACTTTTAGACTGTGGATTTGACATTTTTATTTAATTTTCCTTTTCTGTCACATCCTTATAATTAAGAAAAAAAAGAGGAATTTTCTGTGTCCCAGAAAGATCAGATAGGTTGTGCTATGTGAGAAAAACCACCCAAGTGCCCATGTCTAAAGAACAAGGTCTAATTCTCACTCGTCTTCTTTACTAGATCATTGGAGGAGTTCTATTCATTGTAATTAATTAAAGTCTCAAAACTAAAGAAACATCCATTATCTTAAACATTTCTAGGTCTCAAACATGAGGGAAGAAGAGTTTCTTATGTCCTGAATTAGAAAGAAAACATTTTATCCTATAAGGAACATACTGATTTATGTTGGTAACACGTTAGGCAGAACTAGATATATATTCCTATATAACCAATATGGAGATAAGGGGATGAAACCTTACCATATGCCCAGACAGGTTGGGACTGGAACTGCAGAAAGTACCAGGGCAGAGAGATTGTCATGGTAATCTGAATTTTCTTTTAAGGTTATGGATCACAGATAGAAGGCTAATAAGAAACTAGGTTTTATCTGACAGCTTGAAGATGACCAGAATCTGACAGTGTCACAGGTTAACAATTAGTCTACACCATGCTCAGGAAAGTCTGTTTTGGACTTCAAATATAGGGCACCATTTTGGCTCAATTCTAAGAGTGGAGGTAGTGAAACGAATTGATGATAAACACAGACTTTGTAGCTAAGGAGTCCTGAATTTGAGTCTTCAAGTTAGCTATTTACTGCTAGTGTCTTTTTGGGAGAGTTATTTTATTATCAGAACATTAATATCTTTATCTTTAAAGTAGGGTAATTATAATAACCATAAACATCATGGTTTCCCAACCTCGACAGAAATGTATACTGTATGAAGATAGAGATTTTTATCTTATTCATTTCTAAGTTCTCAAAACAAGTCCTGATACATAGAAGATACTTAGCATAAGTAAATATAAGCATTTTCATGAACATCAAATGAGGTCATAGCTAAAATCTTTTGCACAGAGGTTGGTATGTATTTAGTGCTTAGGAAGTTATAACTTATATTTACAATTCTGAAAAACAATTCCGAGATAAATTGAGATTTACAGATTATAGGGGAAATCTTTTTCAGGTCTGTTGATACCAATATGTGTTGCAGGGAAGAGCCAAGGAACAGTAAACCCTGTGGTGGGCTTAGAGGCACAATTTGATTTTAAATTTAAGAAATTAATTTCCATCCTAGAGAACCTGAAAAAATCTAATACATTCTTGTCCCTGAAATTGTTTTGCCACTATCTGGAATAGTTTTGTTACTTTTCTTGAGTACAAGACACATCAGAAAAGAGCAGCATTTTGGGGGGACCAAGGACTGTGGGTTGACACCTATAATCCCAGGTTTGATCATTCTTAATCCTTCTACCCATCCATCTATTCATGCACTTATAATCCATTCATTCCATCTACCCACCCATCCATCTATTTACTTATTTATTATTTATTTTTGTGGTAGTAGAGATTGAACCCAGGAGAATTCTATCTCAAAGCTACACCCCAATCCCTATTTTATTCTTTATTCTGAAACAGGGTTTCATTAAGTTGTGCAGCCTCACTAAGTACCTGAGATTGACTGTGAACCTGCAAACTTCTTGTCTCAGTCTCCCAAGTACTTGGATTATAAACATACACCACCACATCCAGCTCATCCATTCATTTAACTCAATAAGTAGTCATTGAATATCTACTTTGCGCTAAGGAGGGAAACTTTCCTTCAAAATTAATTTTTTGATAGGGTTACAGATATTTGACTTCAATGTTATTAGTAAGGATAACTAAAGACGCATAGTTCAGATTTCAACAGGACTCTTCTGGCAACCACAATATCACATTATATGGTAGCACATTCTTTCCTATGAAATGATATTGTAGGTCAGCAGCAAACACTCTAGTAATGATGGGTAATTCTGATGCCATCAATTCTGTTGACACCATCTCTAGAAAAGGGTCCTGGTCTGACTAGCATCACCACTAAATTTTTGGTGCTAAGCTTAGTTAGTTGTTATTTCAGGAGTTTTAAAGGGAAGGATTTTAGAAATGCATTTTTGTCTTTATTCCGAATATTTGTGAGATGGCTTGGCACAAATACAAAAAAAATTCTCTGCTGTATTTATTTATGATATGTCTCTGTTGGGAAACAATAATCTTTCTGCTTCTTAATCTAAATTGAGCTGCAGTGTACCAATAAAACAAGTCACAACATAGAAAGTAAATTTTCTCTGTATAAATAATTAACTCTTTAAGATTTATTGGCCTTTCTCTGTTTCCCCCTTTCTCTGAGTGGTGTAATCCAAATAAAATGTTGCATTTATTCTTGTCTGATAAAATATTCATAAAAGAAACCACTACCTTTGAATTTGGATTAAGAAACTATGGAGAAAACATGATTATGAATGTTGACCTTGGTCTCAGCACTACCTAAAGCCCATTAGCTGAAACCAAATGTCTGCAGGGAACCTACTTTTTTTTTACCTTTATTTTTTTTTCTTCATGGTTCTTGTTAAAACTTTCCTTGTCTCTAGACTATTACATGATGCTTTTAAAACAAACAAAAGCAAGTGGTTTTATTTGTGCCTTCGTTACAGATAGGCTATGATAAGTCGGCCAGGACGTGACTAGAAAAGCATAGTAGATGCTTTGGAGGAGTGGGAAGTAGTGAGGGTGAGGGGTGGCAAAGGGAGAGGATTCAGTTTCTCATGAGCAAATTTTGCTGCAATTTTAAGTGAGATTTAGAATAGAGATTCTGATTTTTATCTGTTATTTGGCATTTTTGGCTATGTGGAGGTAAATATGTTTGCAAGGATCAGGGAAAACTTAACTACCACTTTCTTTGTTTTTTTCATATGTTCATGTTTATCTGTAGGACAGTAGGCATATTTCAGTTTTGGTGCACATGTTGGGTAGAAGATTCTGGAAAGACAAATGCCATTCCGGTGTTGAGGAGGAATCTGGGTTTAGAATGAGATGTGTTATACCGAGCATTCTAAAAACCCCAGAGTCCACAATGATGGGAAATAAGTATTCTTAAGAAAGTTAGACCTCTGATGCTCAATTTACATGTTTTAAAATGAATTAACACATAACCAATTTCTTGCTTGTTCTTTAGAGCATGTAAATTCTAGAGGAACAAAAATAGTTTTTGTGCTTTGACTCATTTTATGACAAAATCTTTAGATAAACATTGAAGTCATTGCCTAAAAAAGAAAGTTTCTCAGAGGAATCCTTGGATCACCTTTCTTCCGTGATAATTTTTGTACTGGATGATGGAGCATATATATTTAGTATGTGGTTGAGTTGGGCTTGGTGACATACACCTGTTATCGCAGTACTTTGGAGCCTGAGGTAGGACAACTGCAGGTTTAGGCCAGTGAGCAGTAATTTAGCAAGACCCTGTTTCAAAATAAAGGATAAAATAGGATTAGAGTTGTAGGTCAGAGATAAAAACCTTCTGCCTTCAATCCCCAGCCCTATACACAAGAAATATATGATTGAGTCACAAAACTGTGATTTTCTTGAAAAGTTGAGTATGTTATTTTGAGATACACATTTTTTTCATGTAAAAATGTGCTTTTTTATGAAGATGAGAGTAGAAGATAGTGAAGTTTTAACATATGAAGGTTCCTTGATTTTGCTTGAAATGGGTCAGTTAACAACATTTTAAGGATGAGAACCAGTGAATTGAACAATATTAGATCTAGAAAAAGCCACTTATTTGAGTGGTAATTGTCTTGTGAGGCTGTATACTGTTATCTGCCCTATCACATCCTGACCAATGGCATGCCCAGGTTAGGGTTCAAATATAGTTTTTTTTTTTTCTTTTTTGTAACTGTTAAATTTGACTAGACCAGCAAGCCCAAAGAGGATCTGAACCAACAGGAACTGACAGGGCCTTTGCAATCGAAGTGTCAGCATTTCACTGCCTTGTTGTGGGATAGACACATTTTAGTGTTAGCGTCAGGATTTTAAGTAATTCTTATTTTGTGACCTGGATGAGTCCCTGAGTATTTCAAGATAGCTTTCCTGTCTATTAAAGAGTGACTGAGTATTTTGAGATGAGTTGCTTCATTCTACCTAAGAAATGACGGCACTTACTGGTTAGATTTAGTAAGCCCCAGAGAAAGACGTAAAGCTCTATGTATGTGTACACACACACACACACACACACACACACACACACACACATTTGGTGGCACTGGGGTTCCTGGAAACCCTTCTTCCTCCGGGCTACACTCCCAGACCTATTTCATACTTTTTTATTTGGAAACAGGGTCTTTTAAGCCAGTGCAGCTTGACTTCTAACCTGCGTGATCCTCCTGTCTCTGCCTCCCAAGCGTGGGGATTACAAGGATTATAAGTGTGCGCCACCACGCCCGGCAACACATTATATATTTTTAAATATTCATGTAATGAGAAAATTTAGAGACAAATAAAAAAATGTTTGTTTATATTCTTAGTCTACAGAAGTGATACAGGTTAACATTTTGTTACACTTTTGGTCTTTGTGCATGTTTTTATAAATTTAGGATGATACCGATTGTAATGTTTAATATCATCTACTTTTGCTATTTATTAACATTAGTGGTTATTTTCTTATAATTTGTCAGTCTTCAGGAATATGATTTTTAATGGTTGTATAATATTCTGTTTTATGATTCCATCTTTTGGGGTATTTAATTTGTTTTTGATGTTTCACACTTGCAAATATTATTTTCATGAGCATTCCCATATTTGTCTTTGATTTGTTTCTCTTAGAATGGTTTCCAAGAAACAGAATTAATATCCTCCTTTTCAATTAATTATATAAGTATTTTTTGGACCTAAAAATTATTTGAAGATCTTGTATGATACTTTGAGACATATCAATCACAATCTAGTTTATATGACTTAAAAGAAAACGTATATACATTCTGCTAGAAATCTTGGGAGTTCAAAAAAGGAAATAACGTAGAGGAAGAATAAAAAACTGAGCTGTAATATCAGTGTGATCAGACAGAAATGTGAGAGAGGAAGTATTGATTTGCTAGTTCTTGTAATGAGATTGGAAACTGTTGACACAGACGATTACACCTGGTGGTACTCTCAGTATTTACAGGATTAAAACCTATCCTACAATAAGTAAAGCAGCCCAACAAAGTGAACACAACATAGTTGCATATTATTGACTGCAAAATATTAAACTCACATGCACTTAAGATATATCAGTTCCCACCTGCTGAGAGTTTGTGTTTCATAGGAGAAGAAGAAAAGAAGAAGAAAGAAGAAGGAGGAGAAGGAGAAGGAGAAAGAGAAGGAGAAGGAGAAGGAGAAGGAGAAGGAGAAGAAGGAGAAGGAGAAGGAGAAGGAAAAGAAGAAGAGGAAGAAGACAAGTAAACTTTTTTGGGGGACAATTAAACTAAAAATTCAGGTGGTGAGGAAGGTTCCATTAAAGGAGTAACCAGGGATTCAGTACATGTCAAATATCAGGTTTCATGTAGTTTATGTCTTTTTTGTTGTGCAATTTCAACAACTTTTCCTACCTATTTCAACTTTTCCTACCTATACTTTTAATTTCCTACCTATACTTTTAATTTCAACTTTTCCTACCTATACTTTTAACTGGTGAAACAGGATCAGAAGCAAACATGCTGTGTAAGCACCATTGCACTGTTCCCTTCTCGATATGCAATCCCATCACACCTCAGCTCTATGAGCTGTAGCCATGGCTTTCAATTAAATTACCAGACTGACATAAATCTGATTTTGGCCTGAATTTCATGTGTTTAAAATACTAAACCACTATTTACCAATCCCTAATGAGAAGTAATCATATAATTCAAACAGCAGTACAAACATGTATATTTAACCATAGATAGAGCCAAATTAAATAGAAATTCATCTTTATGAGAAAGTATGGGAAAACATAGCTCAAAATATTCACTGTATTCTATTTAATAAAAAGGAAAGTAGTTATTATAATTTATTTTAAACACCTTTATTTGAGTATTGACAAATTTATTGCCTGCATGACACAAACTCCTTTATAACAGTTAAAAAATCTCTTTTCACAGTTTCCTAGATGAGAAGGAATACATTTCCACTCATTTATTCACCTGGCCTCAATACCCTACACTGTCTCTTTTGGTTATTCCTAAGTGTTTCTTTCTCATTAGGTTGTAGATGTGGCATTGTCTTAGTTTTTGTTTGACCAACATTCTGACTGATATAATCCAAGATATCTGATCACCATAATTTAGAGGAAGGAAATTTATTTGCTAACTCTTCTGGGTATTACAGGAGTTCAGTCTATATAAGACCAGGTTTCATCAGCTGAGCTCAGGGCATGGCCCTGGGAGGCAGAGAGAGAACACATAAGTGATCTACTCCTATATAATGGTGGCCAGAAACAACAGAGCTAGCAAGGGAATTCCATCACACAAGCACAGTCCCCAAGGCACACCTCCAGTCACCTCTAGTTGCACCTTGTGCCTAAGTTACCACCCAATAAATCCATTATTATGGAGTTTCCACATAGCCCTCATGATTGATTTAATCATACCAATTCTGAACATGAATATATGAGCTCTTTCAGAGGACATTATATATCTAAACCATAATAGTTGTCTCTGTTTTCAAAGATCCTGATGCAGATAGATCTTTGAAACGTATTCATTGGACGCTTGTTATATATGGAGGTTTACGATTTAGTAAAAATATCAAGCAATCTAAATGTACACGTTTCTCAAAATTGTCCTGTGCTTGGTAATTTTTCTTTCATTTCTTTTCTATGTTCATGTAAAATACCCCACAAAATTTCAACATTTACTATAATTTGCAAGCTAAATTAGAATATTTTATGTCCGGAATATGAAATGAAAATAATGAGTAGTATCATAAATAAATATTTATTGGAGCCTTTCAATGGCACAGTGCATTTTGCAATATCCCTAAGATACACAAAGCAATAGAGGTGCCCTTAAGGAGTGGAGGACCTAAAAAACAACAACAACAAAATACATGGTCTTTTTCAAGTTATATTAAGGTGTTGGGTTGTTTTATCTGATAGCTGTATTAGTAGCATCGTGTTTTTTTTTTTTTTTTTGAGTTGCCAAGGCACAAAAGGACAGAAAATGTGAATATCAAACAGCTGTTTAACTTCGTTGTCCCAGAAGTAAGACACCTTACTTCAGCTCTCAGCTCATTGGCCAGAAGTAGTCACACAGCTTCAACCAGACTGAAGGAAGAATGAGAAATCTTGCAATGTGCCAACAAAGGACAAGTCCTGGAATTGGTGAACAATAACTTCAAAACCTGAAAATAAAAAATATACAATTATAAAAGTGACAAATGGAGCCGGGCGTGGTGGCGCACGCTTGTAATCTGAGCCGAGACCGGAGGATCGCGGTTCACGAACAACCTCAGCTACTTAGTGAGGCCCTCTGCAACTCAGTGAGACCCGGTTTCAAAGTAAAGAATAAAAAATAGGGCAGGGGGTGTATCTCGGAGGTTGAATGCCCCTGGGTTCCATCCCCAGACCTGAAAAAAAGAAAGTGACAAATGTTTATGTTAAAAATTAAAGTGGAGCTGATCCTGGTGGCACAAGGCTGTAGTCCCAGTACTTGAGATGCTGAGACAGAAGAAGCACAGGTTGGAGGGTGCTGTGTAGTAACTTAGTGAGAACCTGTTTCAAAATAAAAGAAAAAATAAAATAGGATTGAGGGTGTACATCAGGGGACCAGCACCCTTAGGTTCAATCCCAAGTACTACCAAAAAATTCAAATGGTAAAAAATAATAGAAAGTGATTAATGAATCCTTCCCTGAATTCAGATATACTATATATAGCCACTCTTCTATTCTTGTAAATCATTCTGAAAATTCCCTATTTTAATTATATATAAACATGAAGTATGCACACATATGTATTCATATTATAAATGATACTAAGTAGGATTATACAATAATTTTTTTCTTCTTGAAGTGTCTATTCAAGTACAATGAGCATCTTTCTCTATTAGCATATATAGATATATCTCATTATTTCTATGATTTAAATCCTCAGACTTTTCCATTTATAATGACATAAGATTTTATATAGAGAGCATTTGGTATAATGGTGATGAGAAGAAAGAAAGGAAGGAGATGAAAGATGGTCATGTATAATATCGGCCAAGAATTACTACTGTGGACCAGGCTGAGTGCTGACCATTTTGCAGGTAGACTCCTTCCTTAAATTTTTTTTGTGGGTCTGGGGATGGAACCCAGGGGCATTCGACTTCCGAGTCACACCCTCTGCTCTATTTTGTATTTTTATTTTGTAACAGGGTCTCACTAAGTTGCAGAGGGCCTCACTAAGTAGCTGAGGCTGTCTGCAAACTGCGATCCTCTGGTCTCAGCCTGGGATCACAAGGGTACGCCACCACGCCTGGCAGGTAGACTCCTTTTTAATCTTCACAATGTTAGGGTGTATAATGTAGAAACTACTACTGTCATCATTCCACAGAGGAGGAGACTGAGGCAAAATGAAGACAGAAGAACTGGCCCTGGATCACAGAGGATGAAAGAGACAGGAATAGAATAGGGAGAGAATATCACACTCCAAGTCATAAGACTTTGCATTTTGATGCATATTGAAAAGTTATTCTACGAAGTTTTAATTTCATAATTCAGTGAAAAGGGCCAGTTCCCCTAGACCTTCCTCCAATTTGAGTTGGCTCAACCTTTGTCACCCTGACTTGTGAGATTTTTCTCATGTTAAAACTGTTTTAGTTTATTAAGTACCTTCAGAGCTATGAATTGGAATGTGGAGAGAAGCAAGAAAGCTGTTAGATGTTTCTGGGAAATGATACTTATTTTGCAAGAATCTCTTGCATTCATACTATCTGTGAGTAAGAATTTGACAAAATGATTAACTTTCTGTTTTTTCTTAATTAATTGTGTGTTTGTCACTCAATCTTCCAATCTCAGGATCAACTCAAATCTCTAAACTTTCAGTTACTTCTTGCTTTGAGATTCAGGTCAGGAAATGAGAAAAAAAAAACATTGCTGGGGATTCTGAAGGTTGTCAACTATGAAAGTGGATATTCAGGTTCACAGACAGCACTGTACTGTGGCTGTGTGTACTGAGAGCCACGTGAAGAAGATACCTACATGTTCCTTAGTTGTGTGTGTGTGTGTGTGTGTGTGTGTGTGTGTGTGTGTGTGTGCATTGAATGGAGTGAGACAGAACAGGACCATCACAAGGGTCTACTGCAACCAAATCTAAGGGCAGTAGTGAATTTAAAAATCATCTATTGAGCACCTACTCTGTACCAGACTGTGTTAAACACTAGAAATTCAAGGAAATCCAAAAGTGGTACCATGTTTGTACTTATAGAGCTTATAGGTTGACAAGAGAAACAGAAAATAATTCTATTATTATATAACTAAATGTCAGTCAAGTCAAGGAATAAACTAAAGTAGCCGTAGGAGAACCTATTAGTAGTTATTAATATATCCCTGCAGGAACTGATGTTTGAGTAGGAGTTGGATAATGAAGAGTCATTAAAAAGTTTTCATTCAGAAAGAAGAACATTTTAGGAGATGTGATTGGAGATGAGGCAGTGGAGCTAGGGATTTTGTTATTGTGGTCCGGAGAGGCAATTATGGCTTGTGCTAGAGTGTTGGTAGCAGAGATAGAGAGGAGATAGTCCAGTAATCTTTACAAGAGAAAGTTCATAGGCTTGTTGGTAGCTTTGGCTTGCACATACTTAGAAGACTAGAGACTTCACCAGAAGGCTTTTAGACCTCATTAATGAACTGAGAAGAATCACAGGATACAAAACCAACCTAAAAAAATTAATAAATTTTTTTTGGTACTGGGAATTGAATACTGGGGAATTCTATCTCTAAGCTATACCTTCAGACCCATTTATTTATTTATTTATTTATTTATTTATTTATTTATTTATTTATTTATTTTATGGTACTGGAGATGGAACCCAGAGGCATTTTAACTCCGAGCTGCACCTCCAGCCCTATTTTTTATTCTTTATTTTGAAACCGGGTCTCACTGAGTCGCAGAGGGCCTCACTAAGTAGCTGAGGCTGTTTGAGAACCATGATCCTCCAGTCTCAGCCTCCTTAATGCTGGGATTACAAGCATGTGCCACCACGCCCGGCAGACCTTTATTTTTAATTTTGAAACAGGGTCTTACTAAGTTGCTAAGGGTCTTGTTAAGTTATCAAGGCTGACCTTGAACCTAAAATTCTCCCTTCTCAGCCTCCCAAATTTTGGGATTGTAAGCATGTGCTACTGTACTTGATAAAAAGAATCAACAGATTTTTCTATAAACTAATAACTAATCCATTGAGAAAGTTCAGGAAAATAATTCCACTCACAATAGCTTAAACAGACAAACCTTGGAATAAACCTCAACAGGGAGAGAGGGCTAAATAAAAATTACAAAGCACTAAAGAAAAAAGTTGAGGATATAAAAATCTCCCATGTTTATGGATCAGCAGACATAATATTATTAAAAATGGTGGTATTACCTAAAGAAAACTACAGATTCAATGCAATTCTCACCCATCAAAATTCTAATGACATTCTTCATAGGCATTTTTAAAAACATTTAAACTTATATGGAAGAAAAAAAATACTTCAAAAGGCAAAACAATCCTGACCTAAAGAAGCAAAATGAGGAATAAAACAATACCTAAGATTTCAAACTATGGCATAAAAATAGACAATATACCTATGGCATGAAAAGAGGGCCCATGGCCGGGTGTGGTAGTGCACACTTGTAATCCCAGTACTTGAGAGGCTGAGACAGGAGGATCACAGGTTTGCAGCCAGCCTCAGCTACTTAGTGAGAACTCGTTTCAAAATAAAAATAAAAATAAAAAATAGGGCTGGGGATTCAGCTTAGAGGTAGAATGCCTCCTGGTTCAATTTCTAGTACTACTAAATAAATAAATAAACAAATAAATAAATAAATATAATAAAAGAAAATAAAAGAGGGCCCAGAGACAAACCCATGCACCTATACAAATCTGATTCTTGAGAAAGATGACAAAAACATACATTGGAAAAAGAGAGTATTCTTAACAAATGGTGCTGGGAAAACTGGGTATTTGTGAGTAGAAAATTGAAGGTTTAACTCTGTCCCTAATTTTGTACAAAATCTACTCAAAATGGATCAAAGACCTGAATGAAAGATCTGAAACTTTGAAATTGCTAAAAGAAAACAGAGGGGAAACACTTTAAGACATAAGCACATACAATGACTTCCTGACTAGAACTCTAATAGCTCAGGGAATAATAGCAAAAATTCACAAGTGGGACTGCAACAAATTAAAAAGCTTCTGCCCAGCAAAAAGAACTATTAATCAAGTGACTAGATAACCTACAGAATGAGAGAAAATCTTCTATCAGAGGATTAATATCCAGAATATTCAAAGAATGCAAAAATCTAAACACACACACACACACACACATACACACGCGCGCGTGCGCGCGCAAAACCCCAAAAACCCAATCAATAAATGAACAAATAAACTAAGCAAACACTTCTCAAGAAAAGAAGTGTGACTGGTCGATAATTATATGAAAACATGTTCAATATCTTTAGCCACCAGGGAAACGCAAATCAAAACTCTACTAAGATTTTCAGTCAAAATGACTTCATCAAGATTAAAAAATAATAATAAATTCTGGCAAGAATGTGGTGGAAAAGAAACACTTATATACTGCTGCCTGAAATGGAAATCAGTACATAGTAAATTACTATAGGATGTAAATTACTATGAAAATCAGTATGAAGTTTCTGCAAAAAAAAAACTAAAACTAGAGCTGTCATATGATGAAGCCATACCATTTCTTAGAATATACCTGAAGAAACTAAAGTCAACATGCATTAGAGTTGACTGCATATCCATGTTTATTGAAGCACAATTCACAGTAGCTAAGTTATGGAATAAGCCTAGGTGTCTGCCAGTGAGTTAATGGAGAGAGGAAAATGCCATACGTACTAAATGGAATATTATTCAGCCATAAAGAAAAACAAAATCATTTAATTTGCAAGAAAAATAGATGGTACTGGAGAGCATAATGTAATGAACCAGTTTCTGAAGAGCAAGCAGCGTTTCATGTGTGGAATCTAGGAGGGAAAAAGATGACATGAAAGTAGCAAGGAGATTATTAGAGAAGAGAAAGGGGGTTGGGGAAATGAGAGGAAAGAATAAGGCAGGGTAATGGAAATATGCATGTATGAGCATGCTGCAATGGATTCCATTTTTGGTACAATTAAAATGTACTAATAAAAAATGGTAAAGATATTTCCCACTCTCAATGAAGGGTCTGCATTCTACAGTGCTTTATCATCAGGGAGTATACAACATTTTAAAAAATATATTTTAATAAAAATATTTGGAGAGCACATTAAGATGAAAAATATGTTTAAACCAAGCAAAAAACAACAACAGGAAGAATGGGCTGCAGGAGGGGTCGGAGACATGTTAAGACCAATTTCAATAATCCAAACAAGGGCCAAGTTGGTAGCAGAAGAGGTGATAAGAACAGGCTGAATTCTGGACATATTTTGAAGCTAGAATCAACAGAATTTCTTGATGGATTAGATATGAGGTATGAAGGAGAAAGAGTAGTAAGTGAGGTGCCAGAGTTTTGGGCTTGAGTAGCAAAGGATGGTACTGCTTTTAATTGAAACTGGTAAATAATGGGAGAAACGGTATTTTTTATTTTTATTTTTTGGGGTTAGTTGGTTATTAGGAGCTCTATAACACCATTAGAGCAGCAGTATTTTAAGGCTATGCAGATGTATCTTACAAATGGACTCACCACCCTCTTCCTTCTTTAGTTCTGACTTTTAAGATTTTAACTATGATAATCCATTGATGATTGGGTGGCATTAAAGGCCGGTACTAAAATGGGCAGGGGAAAGGCAAGAGCCGGGCCACTGACTTCTGTGTAAGAGATTCAACTGTCTTTGCTTACTGCATAGTATTTGTTGCTGAATTGCAGAATGTGTTGTTACTACTCATAAAGACTTGAAAATGACTAAGATTTTTCTGTCACCTAATTAATTAACTTAATACACACCAAGTGTCTCATCTGGACTGATTTTCATGCCAGGAGTTGGGGTTACAGGGTAGTATAAAATTTGGTCCTTGTCCTAAAGCAGTTCATAGCTTGGAGGGAAGATACACATAAACCAAGGAAAAGACATGTCCTAAGGAGGCTGATACTCAATAGTGAGACTGGAGACAGGGATGTCTAATTTTCAGGTGAGCTGGGCTATATCACCCCTTTGCTACTTCTATCTTATCTTATTGGTATTCTTATTTTAACTTGTGAATCAGAGGTTTAACTACTAAGAGATTGCAGAGTAATGTATCATAAGACTCTTCGTTGCCTGAGCTGAATTTTCTTCAGGACTTGCAAAATCTTGGGTCATGGGATTCCAACCTAAGGTTAAAAAAAAAATTCAAAGTTTCTGTTCCTTGTTTGTAATTCTCCTAAACACGATTATCTAACTTCTTCTCTAAGTGCAGTGACAAAGCGAAGTTTTCTCAAGAGGGGTACCTATGTGCCAATGGAAGGTGATTTTTTTTATGTTCTTTGTAGCCAGAGGCTTCAGAAGAAGCAAGACACCAATATTCAGGAATGAACAGGTCAAAGGGAATTTCTGGTGATGGGGAAGAGTTGAGGGCACCTGTGTATGTCACGCTTTTTATTGTTCATCGTTTTGAAAGGTCTCAAGGAGTCCGTCATTCCTTCTGTGGAGCACATACTTGTTCTATAAACATTTCCTTACTGATTTGGGTGTAGACTAGAGATCTAACCAAGTTCAGTAGGCTTGGCTGTCGGTTGCTCTACCATGGTTACAACCTTCTCAGCCTTTGCAGTAAGGTATTACTTGAAAGATACCATCCATCTTTCTACCTTTTAATTGAGACAGGTACAACTGTTGTTTTGGATTCACAAAGAACAGCTTGTACAATCATCTACTGAACCTACGATGGTCTCAGCTTTGAATTATTTTCTTTCCAGAGTCTTCTGGTTTCTGAAAAGTATAGTTAGAAGGTTGGTAAAAGAAGACATTTGAGAAAAAAATAAAGTGACATATGCTAAATTTATTTTTATAATAATTGCTTTTTGAGTGATTAGTACACAGGAGAGCCATTTGTTTCATGTGGGTCAAACATTAGTGTTTCAAGCAGGTTAGAGACTTTACCCCACTGAGTGTGTTTGGGGAAGTGTGAGTTTGCTTCAGTATTCCACCACACCCCTGTAGCTACCAAGAATTATAGAAGTAGTGGCTTCATGTTCTTCCTATCCAAGTTCTCCTCCTACCACGTCCCCATCTGGAGCTAACCTGTGACTTCTGCTATTCTCTCCTCAATATACCTAGAGTCACCTAGTTGAGATTTGTTTGATATTGTGTCGAATGAAGTAATTTTACGTTGATAATAAAGAAGCTTCTTAAAATGCTGAAGAGAGCAAAGGCCAGATGAAGAACTAAGATATTTAGAAACATACATTGATGTTCTATATTTTTTTCTGATTGCAGTGAACCCAGAGTATATTACAAACTAAACAAAATCATGTTTTGCCCTTGGACCAGTTTTACAATAAATTTGGTTTAACAATCTCCAAGTTCCTATTTCCAATTTAGAATTTTGAATATATTTAGCTTAATTTGATATGAAACTTTTTTTGGAGTACAGGGGATTGAATTCAGGGCATTATACCTCCTAGCTATATCGTAGCCCCCCACCCCCACAACCCTGTTAAATTATAACAAGGTATTGCTAAATTGCTAAGGCTGGTCTCAAACCTGAAATCTTCCTACCTCAGCCTCCTAAATACTGGGATTACAGGAATACATCACCATGCCTGGCTTCAATAAGTAATTATTAATCTTCAATATGGACCAGAAATCAGAAATGTTGGAAGCTGAGTAACAGACATAACTGAAACATGGTGCTCACACTTTAGCTGCTCCTACTGCAGAGGAGTACAAGAGCATATAATAATAACAGCACACAAAAACGTTGCCATGTTTGGGGAATCTATTACATGCCAGGTCCTCTGCTTGAGGTTTTCTTGAACATTTAATTCTAAATCTTGTGCAAAGCTTATATATTATTTTCCATGCGTAATAGGTAAAAAATGGAAGTTCATGGCGATCTAGTCACCTGCTCAAGGGGATAGACAATAGGTGGTAAATGAAGGTCTAATAAATGAAGGTCTGATAATTAAGGTCTAATTATCAGACCTTAATTTAAATTATTTAAATTATTATTTATTTATTAAATTATTATTTATTATTATTATAATTTAAATTATTATTATGGCTTAAATTATTATGTAACCACCTTCTACAATACAGAGAAAATCCATACCTTTAAAGAAATATGAAGTGGGTCGATATGCTTTTGTGTTTATTTAGGTATCATTAATTAGGAAAACAATTTCCACAAAGTATCCTCATTATATTTTTTAATTTTTTAAGAAGAAATCAATTAATTTGAATTTTTATGTTTTCTAGAATAACCTAGATAGAAGGATACAGTAATGCTGCATAATTTTAGCAAGCATACAAAATTCACCAAAGATCATTGCCTCCTCCAGGAGAGTCATATTAGGAAGACTTTATTTCCTCCAATGATATTTACCATTGTTTAAAATGCCTTTACAGCTCCTCTTTTGAAAGTCTCTTTGGTTTATTTTTTTCTTCACAGAGGTATAATATATTACTTGATAATCAAAGTTGTTTTTATTTAAAATAAAAATTGATCAATTTATTAGCAGACTTGCCTCTGGATAATTTTGGAATGTTTACAAAAGTTAGACCTTAACTGTGAAGAGGACAATTTGCTACATTTGACCTTTAGGGCAATATGAAGGAGGCTCTGAGGGCAATTCTACAAAAAAGTCTCTTGAGCAATCAATAGAATCGATGGGAGGTTTTCTAACGTCACTACTTGGAAGTGGACAGCACTTGCTTATTGGGTTGAGCTGTGATGTTTTTAATGAATGATGGCTTTGTACTTACAAGTCATAGTCATCCAGGCAGTTCACTGTAGTGAAGCAACAACTTGAAGAGTTCTGATATGTGAGTGTGTGTACGTATTTCTTTCAGTTTTACCTTTTCTCATTCTTGTCCATAAAGAACAGGACAGCCAGTTCAGGAAACACCTTCCAAGAACTCAAAGTATAAAGAAAAAAGAGGAGAGAGAGAGAGAGAGAGAGAGAGAGAGAGAGAGAGAGAGAGAGCCAGACAGTAAGAGAACAAGAAAGACAGAGAAATCATCAAAATGAGGAAGCGATTCCTGCAATTATCAGAAACAGGAGCAAAGTAACAATGGCTGAAACTCACCTCCCCACGGGGGAATGAATCATCAAAATAACCGGTGGAAAACAAGGTTGCACAACCTTGACCAGCGTGTGTCACCGGCTGGTGGCATTTTTAGAAAGGCAGCAGTTTGGGTTCATCACTGTGGTTCATGATTGCGCACACCTGTTTGGGGCATGGATTTTGCAACCCCCTAAAAAGGGGAAACTGAACTCACTGCTCCTCCTGAGCTGTGCAAAAAAGCAGAAAACCACAGCTGCTCTAGCAGTTAACAGATATCGGTAAAATACCCGTGTTACATAATGAAGGATAACGTTCTGGAAGCATATGGGCCGAGGTGTTGTGCTCGCATTAAAACTTTAGGTAGCGCACAATTGAGCATATCCTCACACTGTCTGAGGGCTGCATTCTATAATAAATGTTTGTGATTAGGCAGGCTCTAAACAGTTTATTGAATAATACATGAAGAAAACTGTTGATGAATTGTAGATAGTTGTGAGGTTTGTGTAGACGTGACAGAGGCATGGAGATGACACATAAAGGATGTCTTCTCATTGACTTGGTAACTAGTCATTCTGGGCAACTTAAGTAAGACTGGAAGAGGTTTCATTTGTCAGCCTAGTTTGTCTGTAATCTTAGGAAAAGGAATCGATGACCAGATTTCCCCCCCTTTACTTTAAAATACATTATATGTAGCAATCTTCTTTGCACTGCTAGTCTCAAAGAGGAAGAAATACTTTTGATCTAAGAAGTATGAAATCTCATGCACTTTATTATGGCAAGGAAAATCAGCCTAATCAGGAGTAAGAAAGGGTAGACATAGTTAAACATGGCCTAAATCAACAATGAAAGCATAGCACCTTGGCCAAGAGATGGTGTCATTTGTAGTTTGGAGAGGAATAAGGAACAGGAGGAGTCTCTCTTGAGAATCACCAGGGCAGGTGTTTGCTCCCTGGGGAAGTGGTAGGAAACATGCCCCAGAGATGATATTAGATACAGGAAAGAAATTCTTTCAGTTCTGCATATATGCTTGATATTCAAGCCAGGTGGACAATTCCTACCTGAATGGAAGGGTGTGTGATCTTTGAAAACTGAACCTGGAGGATACTGGGAACCCTCCAAGGGAAGAATTGCCACTTTCTTTATGAAAAAGAAAAGGAGAGAGAGAGAGAGAGAGAGAGAGAGAGAGAGAGAGAGAGAGAGAGAGAGAGAGAGAGAGAGAAGTCTTTCATTAAGGTTATCTAGATATTTTGTTTTCCACTGCACACAAATAATAAAGCTGGTAATAGAACAAACATGATATTTGGAATGCCTTCTAGAACATGCTTGGTGGAACTGGCAAGGTTGACATAGCTTTTACTGATTTGTCTGCTTAGTAGGTAAATGGGCTGCCAGTCTGGCAGTTTGCATTGGCAATAAATCACCACTAGACATTTTATTTAAAAATTGGCACTGGCTTGGGGGAGGTAAGAGATTGTCAATTTGTTTTTATTTTGAGGCCAAGCACAATCATAACACACACAGGCCACCTGGAAACTTCTGCCCACATGGAGGAGTGTGGCTCAGGTCTGTGCCTATGTTTTTGCATCCTTGGGAAGTACAGGGCTAAATTAGAGTCTAAAGATCCCTGACCAGAGAGATCCTGGCCGACGACTACAGCCTGGAGACATTCCTCTTGGAAACCAGGTTGGTTCTGGAATTGCTATGTGGGAAGTGTATCAGAGATGTGATATAGGCAAGAAAATTTTGTGGTTTTCTCTTTTATAGGGTGGGGGGACCCATAGGTTTAATTCAGAACATACAGCTAGTGCATTTTAAAAATCACTCCAATGCTACAAAATTAAGTAGTCTTCTCTCATTTGTGTGTAGCTTGTTTTTCATAGATGTTTGCTTTCAAATTTGTGGTAAATTAACTCATAGCTTTGAGGAAAAAAAATACTAAAGAGATTATGGAACTGTGTCCTAATGTGAGCCATGATTGAGACTGATCATTCTTTGAAAATCAGCTTAACTAAAAGACGGTAATTTAGGGGGATCTGGGGTCAATTCCCAACACACACACACACACACACACACACACACACACACACACACACGAGATGGGAAGAAGCAAAGGTTTGCCTTGGATTCACAGCGTCTAGTAGAAATAGCCGAGCAGGATCCTGTTGCTTTTATTTGTTTCCTGGTTCCCTAAATGTTCTTCAAAGCTTCATGATAACCATGAACAAATTTTGGGAATTTTTTCATTTTGGAAATATGAATTGTTAGTCGGGCGCGGTGCTGCACGCTTGTAATCTCAGCATTCGGGAGGCTGAGACTGGAGGATCGCGGTTCACGGACAGCCCCAGCTACTTAGTGAGGCCCTCTGCAACTTAGTGAGATGCTGTTTCAAAATAAAGAATAAAAAATAGGGCAGGGGGTGTAGCTCGGAGGTCAAATGCCCTTGGGTTTAATCCCCAGATCCCCCCCCAAAAGAAAATATGAATTGTTTTGTTAGGTTAATTACACTGCAAATTGATTTGGCAAAACATCAGGGCTGTTGTCTATGTTTATCTGCTATATTAATACATTTGAATTGAACCTTATATTCTTACTATGTAAACTCTCAGAAAGGGTTTAGGTAATTAGAGACATACAGTCTTAACCATAGCCTCATGATTACATTTATTCACATTTTTGAAATTTCCTCACAATTTTGCTCTTGTTCCTACAAATACTTGAATTGGATTTGATTGTCCTTCAGAGATCCTCTCCCGTTTTCTGGATGTCACATAAATAGTTTTGATGGCATTGGCTAACAAAAAAATAGAAAAAATATACACCCTGGTTTCTGCTTGGTAAAGTCATTTGAAGATATGAAGTGATATAAATGACAAGAGTGAACAGAAGAACTATCCCAAGGATGTGCTGGAGCACTCGGAAGATTTTCTGGTATTCAGAACATGAGTATATTTAAAGATATGTGGAATTAATTACTCATAAAGACTTGAAGCATTAACTATCTGGCATGATAGGATTTTTGCATATATATTTATATATCAGACACTTGAGCAAATATTTATGAAAGTTCTGTTATAAATGCAATGGGATCTACACCACAATGTCCCACAAGCTATTACTAGAAAATTACAACATTCATAAATGATACAAAGAAAAGCCAAAAAATAAAAAGTACCTCTGAACTTTCAGACTGGTGGCCCAGGGCAGATCCATGATTCTGCCAGTTTGAGCACAGCTAATACCTGTACTAAATGTCCTGTCAGCAAACCTCCACTCAGAATGATCAAGATTCAGCTTATATAAGAGGAAGGATAAGATAAAATGTTGGAATATCTTGGGTAGCCTCCAAAATGATGCAGGTAATTAGCAGGTGTTTATATTTTTCTTTTTTATTTGCCCACAGGTACTGTTTTGGAAACAGTAACATAAAGATTTTCATCTTGACATGTGTCTCTAACATTTGTTTGCATTTAAAATACACGTTAATTTGAATTAAAATTTTCTGATCGGGATTTTTTATATTTGATGACTGTAAGCTCTGATATGTGAGTATTTATAGAGTCCTGGGATTTTCCGATTAACCTGTTAATTTCAGGATGTTAAACGTCTAGCATTTTCTTTCGTTTTCCCTCTTGTTTTAGAATTGGTATAGAGCATAAATTGTGTGTGTGTGTGTGTGTGTGTGTGTGTGTACAAAAGTGTTAACTGACTTTGTGGATTCATAGCTCTGATCTTCTATTTTATTTTTTAAAATCTTTCTTATCCTGAAGTTTCAAATAGCAGAGTTTGTTGGAATGAAATTAATGATATGTAAGAGGTATTAGGCATAAAGATGATTCAGGAGATAATAACATATTTTTATGATGTCCTCTTTTCCAAGAGAAGAAAGCATCATTGCTGTTCATTGAGTTCTCTTAACACAAAAGGGCACATCCACGCACATACATTCTTACACTTGCTTGCTTGCTAACTCAAGCAAAAATAGTCTCGAAGGGAAAGAACTGCAAGGCTGGTGCCAACTTCCACAACATACCCAAGGAGTTCTTTATTTAGAACCTCCATGTGCTATTTTTTTTTAAATCTCTGGAATCTCAGGGATTTTCCCATCCCTCTACATGCATGAGACATTTCAGGACATGGTAACCCCCTGTCGGAATCCTCTAACTCTTTTGTTTTATTTTTAAAATCTGGGCACTATTAGTATACAGGGAATGGGCTGTTGCTATGACAAAGGAGAGCGAGTTTCCCAGGGAGTCTTGTACAACCTCTGAAGACCTTTGCTGAGTAGAAAAGCCAACTTTGTGAGGCACCAAGGCCTTTCCTAATTGCTCTTGAGAAACAAGAGATTTTAATTTATAATTTATATCTAGAGCTTTATGAGAAGGTGGGCAGAGCCCTGTATGACAGCGTTGACAGGACACTTGGTTTAACTCCTGGTTTTTCATAGGTAATAGTTAAATTTTGCCAAGACCCCCAAATAAGGTAAACATCTGATCTTTTTCTCTTCAAAATTTAATAGCTATAGTGGACCTGAATTGAGTGATACATTTGCTTTCCACACAGTAATGGCAATTTGATTCTTTTTGAGCCAGGCTGCAATAATCTCTGAAGCAATTATTTTAGGATTGTCTCTTTGCATTGTATGTGTGAAACTATTAATATATATTCAAAAATTATATCTTATTTACACATTGAATTTGTGATATAAACACACTACTGCCTTCACAATGAAGCACAATGTGCAATTGCAGAAATCTCCTTTTCACTTATGAACGTCTGAGTCTGGGATTCACACAAACCACACTTTTGTTTGACTCCAAAATGTGGGTGCCAAATGAATCTCCTGCACTAGGCTTATGAACACTACTGCAACTGTGCAGCCACTATTTCTCTACTGGGAGAATTGTTTCAGCAGATAAACCATCTGGCTTGAAACACAGCCCTCTTTGAAAATATTCCCCATTATGTTAGCTCTGAAACAATGTGTACAACTATGTTCCAGTGAAGGACATGGTTAACAGAAATTCAATGTCAAACAATATCTGCTCTGTAATCTTTTGCTAAATGTAAAAAAGAGGTAATCAAAATGCAAGATTTTAATTTTTAAAGAGTCATTGTGAGTATGGCATAAGATGAAAATTCAGGAAAATATTTAATAAGGCAGTGTAATAAATGTTTAGCATAGTGACTTTCTTAGGTACCCACACTTGAAAAATGTCGCTCCTCTTATTAGAAGTATCAGGAAGATGGCGCATTAATATCTTGTACTCATTAATTGCCTTTTTGATAAGTGTTTTCAAATATGAATTGATTATATATAATGGGAACTTTTTTGGAAGCCAGTATTCATAGCTAAAGAGTCTGAATGAACGTAGGTGACTCAGGCTGATTTATGAGGCAAGAGCACTATGGGAAAAATGAAACAGGTAGAAAAACTCAGGTACAAAAATATCAGGTAGAAAAATTAGTGTAAGTAGGAACAGATAATAACAGATAATATCAATAAACAGCTAGAGGTAATTTGATAGAAGAAAGGAGAGGTCTTAAGATTCCAAACCAAAAAGGGAAAAGTTTTAATATATATATATATATATATATATATATATATATATATTCTAAATTTGAAACTATCTACAGTGGTATTAAAAGAAATGAGATGAATTAAGTCATAGGAAAATTATAAAAAATATTAAACACATGTAAGTCGATTGGACTAGAAAAATCTGTGGGGAGGTTTGGGTCATTGATTGGGGTGATTGGAGGAGCATCAGTGTATTACAGGAATGAAGCAAAATTGGACCAAATCCCGAGAATTAACACAAAGAACATAGAATAAAAGAATCAGAGCTACTTGGTCCATTGATAAGAAAGACTGATACCAAAAAAATGATAATTCTCATGAGGTAAAGAAGGCATTATGCATGGCTAGACTGCACTAATTTTTTTTTATTGGTTGATTATAATCATACATCATAGTAAGGCTATACCAAACATATATGCACTCAGCATTTGTGTTTTCTCTCCTGTTCCTTCCCTGCACCAAAAGAATAAAAAAATTTCTTTAAAGAAATACTGCCAGAGAACTTTCCAAATAATAAAAACGAGATGGACATTCAGGTACAGAAGACATCAGAATCTCAATTGCACAAGATCAAAAAAATTCTTATCATGCCATATTATAATTAAAACGAATAACATTGAGGCCAGTAAGAGAATTCTAAAGTCATCAAGACCTTATGTTCAAGTGGCACTTAGAGGCTAACCAATACAGATTACACAAGAGTTCTCCATCCAAATTTGAATATTTTTTTTTCTTCATAGAATTTTCTTGTACAACAAAGAGTTTCAGCTTTTTGGTTTTAACTTATGCTAAATGGGAGTTAACCCTGGTTACTTTTTTTTTTTTCCCCTGGGTCGGCCTTTAGAAATCTGGCATTGACTGTGCACGCTCATATCTAGCAATAAATGTGTTAACTTTGTACCTACAAAGAGACATGCTATTTATTTTTTCTAGTATTTTTACAGATAGGAGAACTAAGTCCTTAAAGTTTAATTACTGTTTCTTTTATCTTATAATCTTATTCAACTGGATACCCAAGTACTGGCATTAGTCAAAGGCTTTATTCCACATACTGTGATTTCTGAGTAATAGGAATTCCTGAGTAATGTTTTCTAACAAGGAGGCTGCTGAATTACACAACTGACCAAAAGACCCTGAAGGACTAACCTACCAGGCATTGTAAGTATGGGTAGGAGAGTGGAGGTCTGCCCTCAACTGGGAAGAAGGTATATTTGTAGAGAGGGGCATTTGCTTAATATTATATATTAAGGGGTATATAGCTAGTGGTAGAAAAAATTTAAGGCTTGATTTTTTTTTTTATTTCTCACAAATACCTTAGAAAACATATACTGCCCACCAAAATTGGTGCCAATATTAGTTCTGCTCCAGAAAACAGAACCTAAAGGGAAATTTGATCAGATTTCATTTTATCATTGTTGCCCTATACAGAGATTCTTTCTGTAGACCGGGAAACTATACAGCCCTAGAAGTTCTCGGGGCGGGGCGGGGGGCATTCTCAATGCATTCATAGGCAATAGTTGAAATAGATACTCTATTAAGTTATATTGTGTCTATGTTTATGACTAAGAAGTGAACTCTGGATTATGTCTATAGCAGAAAGAGTACAATTAGTGAATTTATGTATTGGACTTCTATGAAGTCTTCTTTGGAGAAGGTTAATTATCACACCAGTGTTGTAAGGCCTGCTGCCATGAGGAGAGTCCGTAACATGTGAGCTTGGGTTTGCACATTCCATTTTTCCCCCAATACCAGTTAGTAAGATACCCTGCCATGTGGTGAGGAAAAATCTTATTGGTGAGAAAGTTGAGGTAGTCTTAGACATTAACAGGCTATTTGATTTTGTTTAACTTCCAACTTCTCATGAAATTTTACAGATTATCTGTTGCACACACACGTGTGCTTGTGTGTGTATGTGTATTAAACATCCAAAGCTCTGATAGGCTTTAAAGTTTCATTAGAATATTTATATATATTCATAAAATGAATTTTTAATTTTTAGAATATAAAAAGCCATTTTAGTGCAAAACAGAGAAAATGTGACTTGTCTGGAGGGTGATCAGAATGTGGTGAGGGAAATATTTGATGCTATATATATAAAATTCAATTTCTCTATGTTTTGGCCTAACACTTTAAGTGGATAACTTTTGAACTAAAAAGACAGTTGTGCTCACTGTTACAGTTCTGAGAATAGGATTCTGAGAAAATCTGAAGACTTCTTGTTTGTGCAGGAAGATGGTGAATGATTTACTTCTTTGCTGCCTAGTACATTTCTCCAGGTAAACTGTGTCTCTTGACCCATGTAAACTTGACAAGGAAAAGTCACTGCAGCGGATCCAGGTGGGTTCCCTCCCTCTCTTAGATAAAAGCATAGGAAACCCAGTAATCCAAAGCAGACTTTATAATCTGATGGTCATCACTGTTTATCCAAGTAAATTAAGAAATAGTTGAAGTTGAAAAAAAAACAAAACAAGAAAAGACAGCCAGCTCCACTAACTGTGCTAAGATGTCAGTATTGAGGGCAGGTGAGGTAGATTAATAACAGGCCACTCCTAAGAAGGTTTAGGCTCTTACTGTCAGAGGGTAATAATTAATGATCAAGTGTTAATGGAGATACTGGGCTGTTGATGTCATTAATTCAGCTCAGTGGAGCCAGTTCTGCCCAGGACCTGCCACAGCTGTCGCTGCATTTGCTTAATTATTCTAGTGCCTTCAGGCTCTTTTTCTTTCATTTTTTTCCTCTTTACTCTTTTTTTCTCCTCCTAACTATAAGACATTATGTTTTCACTGACGCAGAATTATGAAGAGCGTCCTGCTCTCTGGATGGTGCCAAGCCTAAAATACGTGAAAACCCAAAGGCAACAGAGAAGAACATAACTTTTTTTCTTAGTTGAAAAGATGGAAAATGTTGAAGAAAGGCCATCTTTAAATAGCCTGATTGTGCTGATATAATTCTGGTTTTTTTTTTATGGATTTGGATGTCAAAAGTGAACTCTGAGCTGTGTAAAATGTCAAAGTGCTCACCCTCTCCCACAATCAAACAAAGAGAATATAGAGAAAGCGGCCCAAGAGTGTTGGTAAAACACAAGGCCGTACAATCATTTGTCCCAGAGGGAATCAGAAAGTTAACTTTGCTGGGCAAATTGAGGCAGGGGAACACATGGTGGGGAAAGGCCACTACTGTTAAAATTCAAATTCAGCTGTGAGAGTATATGAATTTGCCTCTAGTGTTTCCAGAACTTTTTTTTTTTTGGTACTGGGATGGAACCCAGGGGCTTTTCTATCTCTGGACTATGCTGCCAGACCTATTTTATATTTTATTTGGAAACAGGGTCTCACTAAGTTGTTGAGAGCCTCACTAAGTGGCTGAGACTGGTTTAGAACCCATGCGATCCTCCTGTCTCAGCCTCCAAAGCAGTGGGATTATAAGAGTGCACCACCATGCCTGGCCTTCCAGAACTTTTTTGCATTTAATTAGGTGTGTGTGTGTGTGTGTGTGTGTGTGTGTGTGTGTGTGTGTGGTGTCTTTTTTTTTTTTTTTTTGGTGCTGGGGATTGAACCCAGGTGGGATTGAACCCAGGGACATTCTATCTCAGCTATACCACCATCCCTTTTTTTTTCTTTTGAAACAGGATCTTGCTAAGTTGCTGAGGCTAGCCTTGAACCTGCAAACCTCCTGTCTTAGTCTTCCAAGTACTGAGATCACAGGTGTGTGTCCACACAGCACCTGTCTCCTTTATCTATCACATTGCTTTATGTTTAAAACAATTTTTTTCTTTTGCTTTCTTAATACCATTTGAATCTTTCTCCTCATGCCTGGCTTAATAATCGCCACATTTCATTCTTTCTCATTTCCTGATCGGAATAAGGTATTCCTTTTGTTTTTTTTAAAGATTCCCACCTCTCAGTTGTGTAGTTTGAAAAACTTGTCCCTTGATTTTTAGGTATATATTTCTGGTTCTGATGAGTCAAACGAGCCCAATGTGTCTTGAGCTTCCAGACGGAATGTGGCTTGAGTCCGTTCCAGACTGCAGCGCTTAAAAAAATGTGAGGCACTACAACAATTTTAAATCTCTCTCCTCGCTGCACATGGTGATTTAAAATAATTGAAGCTCTTCAAATTTTTATATGCTCTCAAATTTGGAAGTGATCGTTTCTGAGCATGTGCGGGACACAATGCTTTAAAGTTATTAGAGTTCCTCCAATTTATCCTAAGTGTTTCAGCTTGGAGTGATGAGCGAACCTGGACTTTGGCAGTTTAAAGTGATTTAAAATTGTCATTATACTCAGATGTTATGCAGGTGATCAGAATTCCGGACATTAGTGTACTTTAAAAAAAATGTTAAAATGACTTATTCTTTCAATCTAAAAGATATTAGCTCATCAAAAAAAGCATTTAAATAAGCCACTTAAAATGTACCATAACACAATTTTACCTTCAGTGCTATAGTCTCCATTGATTACCTGAATATGATTGTGATTTTCAAAGCCAAATGCTCAGTTTTGACAAGAAAAAGAACTGCTGTCTTTCAGGCCAAGCACACACACACACACACACACACACACACACACACACTAGTATTCTATAAAAACACCTGATGTGTCTGGTAACACTATGCAGAGCCTGGAAGTATCCTCATATATTATGCTGTTTTTGTTTTAAATAACAAAGGAACTTTTGGACTATTGAATAAATGATCTTTTTCATACACAGTTAAATTTCTATTTTATTTATATAATTTCAAGTACAGTACTCTGGTTAAAGATTAAGTAACTTGCCAGATGTGGTAGTGTATGCTTAAGGACTGCAGGTCTGTGACCAGTCTCAACTACTTAGAGAGGCCCTCTGCAACTTATTGAGACTCTGTTTTAAAATGAATAAAATATAGGGCTGAGAGCGTAGCTCAGTGGTAGAATGTTTCTGGGTTTAATCCCCAGTTACGTAAAAAGAATATTAGATAACATTTCATATTATTATTGTTGTTGTTGTTGTTGTTGTTGTTGTTGTTGTTGTTGTTACTGTACTGGGGATGGAACCAAATGGCATTTTACCTCTGAGCTATACCCCTGGCCCTATTTTTTAATTCTTTATTGGAAACAGAGTCTCACTGAGTTGCAAAGGGCCTTGCTAAGTAACTGAGGTTGTCCTTGAATCATGATCTTCCTATCTCGGCCTCTCAAATGCTGGGATTACAGTGTGCACCACCACACCTAGCTCAACGTTTCATATTATATTATCTTTTCAATAAAATACATGTCCTTATTTCTTATGCTCTTTTTGCCTCGTTGGAAAAGGAAAACAACTGGAAAGCGCCTGTTTATGAAATGTACAAGATGGAATCTTCAGATGGCTCACTTGGTCACTCGTTGGGCAGTCATTTAATATTCCTCAGAACTTGAATCAAAGGATATGCTCTGAGTGGAACAGTTCACCTTTCCCGAGTGCCCTGGTGTCAGCGTTCTAGCCTGGAAGTTAGATTTATGTTTCAAAAGTTAATATTGTATAAGAAGAAACCCTGTTGTTAAGAAGTCCACTAAATTCCCTAACATGTTTTATTTGTACCCTTGAAAGCCACATGGATGCTCTTTTGTTTGATTTAAATGAAAGTGACAAAGGTGACATTCCAGCATATTTTTCAGTCACTTCCCTTCCTCAGTAAATGTTTTCATTTTGATAAAAATTAGGATAAGTTGATTATGGTTTTGAATATTCTTTTTAAAGCCAAACCTGGAGTTGGAGTTTGAAATATTCTGGCACACGAAAACCATCTGATCTTATAAACTAGCTTTATAAATTTCCATATTTTTATTAGAGCAGAAATTGAACAGGATTAGAAATAGAAAATGCTAATAATAGAAAATATGTTGTATTTGGGATTTCTGTAACCCTAGGGATTTAGGGCCCTGGACCATGAAAAGTTCCACATTTGGCACAGTAGTTGAACTTTGCCCTCAAATTTATTAATAGTTTTTGAAGTTTGAAGAATTTTCTTATGTTTATATATTTTTAGACTCCCCCATTACTTTGCTCTTTTGTGCTGACTTTTGACAGGCAGAAGAAAGCTAAGAAAGTTTGTTCAATTATTTGTGGCCATGCTAAATTAAGAATATGGCAGCAAACTAGTGTTATGCTATTAAATAATTTAATTAAGCCTTATTTAGGCCACAGGTAGAATAAGCACAGTGTTTGCTGAGCCAGAAAGAATGTCTGGAAGGTGTATTCATTCGAGTCACCCCTCCATGCCAGCCTGGTATGGAGCTGTACCTATCCTCTGTAATTCTATCTTTTAATAAACTTCTTTAAATTTTCAAAAAAAAAAAAAAAGAATGTCTGGAAATTACCATGTCCCAAAGCATGGCTTCACCAAAACCATGTCCTTGCCTTCATCTGTATGGGCTTGGGAGTCCTTGGGAACTGGAAAGGTCATTTGGAA
This sequence comes from Muscardinus avellanarius, assembly GCF_963383645.1. Taxonomy (NCBI): domain Eukaryota; kingdom Metazoa; phylum Chordata; class Mammalia; order Rodentia; family Gliridae; genus Muscardinus; species Muscardinus avellanarius. Next base: position 90,495,599 of record NC_137787.1, on the reverse strand, counting down.
AGACAAAGTTACTGCTTGTGCTTAAATTCTAAATTTGTTATTCATGTTAGCTGAGCAAACGGACTCAAATAAATGCTTGATGTGTATTGATACATCTTTCAAATAAGGAATGCCGCTTTCCCATCTTTTAGCATTAAAAGGAGGAATAGCTGCCATTGTTTCTGAAAATGACAAGGACATTACTTAAGGTTTAAAAAATGACACACAGAATACACAAGTCTTGGCCTTGAGAGATGAGGGAGGTTTCTCGGGTTAGTATTCATTGTCCTTTTCAATTGCTTTTCATTTTTAGAGAAAGATCAGCTTTGCAAATCCGTTTCTGTCACATACAAAATACATCCTGGAGGGGGGTGGGTGATAGCTGAAAGAAATAATTGAAACATAAAAACTTGAAAGATGATATAAATTATATGTGTTTGCTCTGTAGGTGTAAAGGAACTTTAAAAGAAAAGGACTTTTAAAGGGGAATGATCAATAGTTTTGACTTTATAAAAGTGAAAAGAGAAAGCTATTTGTTTTTTTAAATATTTTTATTGATGCATTTTAATTATACATCATAATGAGGTTCAAAGTCATACAGACAAATATGCACAGAGGTGTTGGTGTGTCTCTCTTCAGGTCCTACCCATTACCTACCCCTCTGCATATATAACAGATATATAAATTTTTTAAATTTGGTGGTACTGGGGGTGGAACCCAGAGCCTTTCTACCTCCAGGCTATACTCTCAGATCTATTTTATATTTTATTTGGAAACAGGGTCTCACTAAGTTGTTGAGAGCCTCACTAAGTAGCTGAGGCTGGCTTCGAACCTGTACGATCCTCCTGTCTCAGCCTCCCAAGCCGGGTATTACAAGCGTGCCTCACCACGCCCAGCTACATAACAGATTTATAGTGACACCTTTATACATGGGAAAAACATAATTTGAATTGTTTCACAGAAAGATATTTATGTATGCCCAACTTACCATATTGAAATACAAACAACAAATAAGGAATATTATTGTAGCTATCACTGATAAGTTACCATCTAAAATATGTACATTTTATCCAATTTTATTTATTTGTTTTTATTTTTTGGTGGTACTGGGGTTCCTGGAAACCCTTCTAACTCCGGGGTACACTCCCAGACCTATTTTTAAATTTTTATTTGGAAACAGGATCTCTTAAACCAGCACAGCTGACTTTAAACATGCTCAGTCCTCCTGTCTCCACCTACCAAGCGCGGGGATTACAAGCGTGTGCCACCATGCCCGGCTATCCAACTTTTTATAAAAATAACACCTTGGCAGATGAGTAGAAGGAGTTACAAATGGAAATGGAAGTAAAAATGGGCAAATTTATAAAAATAAGCTATAATTAAATAGACTATACTTAACATGTTATAAAATAAACAGGTTGAGGTTAATAACATTATAAGAAAATTTTTTAGTTATAAACTTCAAAATTTGGTGTGGTAGTATGAAGGATTGAACTCAGATGCATTCTACCTCTGAGCTACACCTCTAGTCCTTTTAAAATTTTTTTTTTTTTGCTTTGAAACAGAGTCACTCTAGGTTACTGAGAACCTTGCCAATTTTCTGAGATTGGTCTTGAACCTGCAATCCTCCTGTCTCATCCTCTCAGGTACTGGGATTACAGGTTTGTGCCACCACAACTAACTTCAAATATTTTTAAAAAGCACAGTAATTCAGTCAGTAGTGTTTTGGGGTACTGGGGATTGAATTTAGGGTTATTCCACCTCTCATCCCTAGCCTCCCCTTTTTAATTTTATATTGAAACAGGGTCTCAGTAAATTGCTGAGGGTCTTGCTAAATTGTGGAGGCTTGTCTCAAGTCTGTGATCTTCCTTTCTCATCCTCCCAGGTGTTGGGATTACAGGCATGTGCTGCCACACCTGGCCTCAATGCGTGTGTGTGTGTGTGTGTATGTGTGTGTGTGTGTGTGTGTGTGTGTGTGTGTGTGTGACTGGAGATTGAACCCAGGGGTGTTCTAGCTCTGAGCTATATCCCCAGCCCTATTTTATTTTTATGTTGAAGCAGGGTCTCTGTTAAGTTGGTGAAAGTCTCACTACTTGCTGATGCTGTCCTCGAACCTGTGATCCTCCTGTCTTAGCCTCCCAAGTACTGGGATTACAGGTGTGACACGGTTGGCTTCAATGCATGCTTTTGAGCAAGGTAGGAATGCTGAGAAAACCCAGGCACGGAGGGCCCACCTAAGACTGAGGCTGGTCTAGAACAAGCGGGATCCTCTTTGCCACCTGATCAGAGACGGATGCTGAATATCATGGGTGACAGTCTTCTACCAAGGGAGGGGACAGAGTGTGGACAGAGGCACAAAGCTGATATAAAGCTTCATGGGATGTTAAAAGCTGGTAGGAGAATAGAAACATTGATGAAAACCCTTAAGCCTCCTAGCTCTTGCTCCGAATCCAAAGTCATTTGGGTGACAGCAGTGACATTCCTCCACTGCTAAAGGAATGTATAGCCAGAGTTGTGATGAAGTTAGGATTAGCTAATAACCATAAAAACCAAACTCAGCTCAATTTCTTACTATATTGACTCAAACCCTCATACTAATCACTTTGTAGCAAAAGGAAAATGCCAATTTTTCAGGCATGACATTCTTTACGAAAAAATGTATAGGCTGCCATCCAAGCTTGGGAGGCGGAGACAGGAGGATCGCACAGGTTCGCAGCCAGCCGCACTGGCTTAAGAGACCCTGTTCCCAAATAAAATAATATAAAATAAGTCTGGAAGTGTATCCCAGAGGTAGAAGGGCTTCCAGGAACCTCAGTACCACCAAAAAAAAAAAAAAAAAAAAAGAAAGAAAAAAAATGTATAGGCTATATTCTGGGCCACAAAGTATACTTAACTCATTTGAAAGAGCTGAAGGTACACATAATAAGTTCTCTGACCAAATTGGATTAAACTGAACATCAGCAAGAAAATGACACATAGAAAATTTCTCAAGTATTTGGAAATTAAACACCATGATTATAAATAACTAATGTCAAAGAAGAAGCCACCAGGGAAAGTGAAAATATTTTGAGTTGAATGAAAATAAAAACATAATTAATACAAATTTATGAGACAAAGCCAAAGTAGTATTAAGAGGGGAAATTATAGCATTAAGATGCTTGAAATAGAAACCAAGAGAAGTTTTAAAACAATATTGCAAGCTTCACCTCAAGAAATCAGGAGAAGAAGAGGAAATCAAACTGAAGTAAGCAAGATGATGAAAACAACACAACATCAACAACAAAACAAGTTGCTTTTGTGAAAAGGCTAAAAAAAAAAAAAAAAAGTAAACCCCAGGGAAATTTTTACATTCCACCTCTAGGGAGACTTAAAGAAAATAGACACAGTTACCAATAATTGGAGTGAGAAGGCACCACAGATAAAATTTTAGAAGACATTAAGGGATAACATGAACAACTTTATGCCCATAAATTTAATACATTAGATGAAATGGATCAATTCTTTTGTAACATAAAATACCAAAATTTCCTCAAGAAACTAGATAACTTTGATATGCCTATATTTATTAATATTAAAGACACTAAATTTATTATTTAAAAACTGCCCCCAAAGGAAAATTTGAATTTCTGATGGCTTCACTGTTAAAGGTTATTAAGATTTGGGGGAGACATAATTTTAATTGTACCCACAACTTTTGAAAAATTAAAGAAAAAAGTTTCTTAATACATTTTAAGAGTCCAGCGTTATCCTAAAATAAAACTTGAAAAAGGCAAAAAGAGAAAACAAAACTATCAAGTATATCCTTTATCAACATAGGCACAGAAGTCCATAACCAAACTTAAAGATTAAATGCAGCCATATATAAACAAGGTAATATGTTATGATCTATTGTACCCAATTACTCTCATAATTCAGTAATAATACAATTTTGAATGTAAACAAAAACTAGGCAGTAGTTAATCAAAGAAGAAATGTAGATGGCAAATAAATATATGTGAGTAGATGAGTAGATAGATCTTCAACATTACAAGTCAACATACAAATGAAAAATAAAACCATAATGAGACACCGATTAGAAAGGTAAAAGTTAGCCGGGCGTGGTGGCTCACTCTTGTAATCCCCATGCCTGGGAGGTGGAGACAGGAGGATTGAGCGGGTTCGAAGACAGCCTCGCTGGCTTAAAGAAAAAAAAAAAGAAAAAGAAAGGTGAAAGTTTTGTTATTCCTTATTTTTGTAAAATATGACCAAATTGGCAAGAATGTAATGTAGACCAACTGGGACTCTCAGTCATTGCTGTTTAAAATTAAAAATGTTATCCACTTTTGGTTTTTCTTATTTTTAAATTTTTCTTATAAAATTAAATCTATACTTTGGATATTTGACTAAGTAGCCTCACTCCAAGTTGTTTATACCTAAGAGAGAGAAGAGAGAGAGGAAAAAACACAGTCTACACAAAACTACCAAAATCAAAAACAAGTGTGAATTTTCAGTTTATTTTGTGTGTGTGTGTGGCACTGAGGATGGAGCCCAGGGGGCATTCTACCTCTGAGCTACACCCCCAAACCTTTGGAAACAGGGGCACGCTAAGTTGCTGAGGGCCTCACCAAGTTGCTGAGGCTAGATTCCAATTTGTGACCGCCTATTCCAGCCTCCCAAGTACTGGGATGACAGGCATGTACCACCACATTCAGCTGAACTGAAAGTTCTATGAAAGACAACACGTACATGTCTCTCTGAGAGAGGTGCTGACACGTGGGGAAACCTTATTTTCTATTTATATTTTTTGGAAGACTTATTTTGCTTTGGCTTTTGGAACACTAAATGACCAAGGAGCACCGCTTTGTGCCTTTGGTAGAAGTGAACGTCTACACTGAGTTGTTCAAGGACTGAGCCACCCACAGAATGGGAGATAAGGGCTCTGAAAGGAAGATACCCTTGAACTTTGCTTTGCTATTAGGCTGCTTTCTGTGTATGCAGATGTCTGCTTCAAATGAAAGTAAAGACTTTAGTACAGAAAAAAAGAAAGAAAAAGAGCAGCATCTATTATCTTCATAAAAAATGCATAAAATACTAGGCAAGAATACTAAGAGTTCTCGAAGCAAAAACTAATCAGTATTAGAAATTTTGTTTTCTTCATTTGTCAGTGTCAAAATGCCTCTTATTACCTCTTTGTCCTATGAAGTTTTCCCTTTCTTCTTAGACTTTAATTCCAAAAGCAAAATAGCAGTTGGCCCTCAGTGTCTCGGTGTGTCAATTCTTTCCCTGGGTCATACATGTTAGGGTCAGAAAAAGAGGATCAATTTAAGACTGTGTGTGTGGGTTTTTTTTTTTTTTTTTTTTGGCTAAGAAGGGAAATCACAGAAGAAGACCACATTACATTAGCCCCATATTTCATTAATTTGTGAATTTTTTAAGAGTAAAAACTATTTCTTTTCAGATGGCTTGTACACATTATTTCATCCATTTCTCACAACAAATTTGCATGGTGGGTATTTTCATGCCTATTTTACAGATGAAGAAATTAAGACTTTGGAGGAATTTTGCTATTTGAACGTGGTCAGAGTTAGTAAATAGTAAAACGAAGGAGCCACTTGCAGTGGTGCATACCTGTAATACTGGTAGTTGGAGGGCTGATATAAGAGGACTGCAGGTTCAAGGATAGCCTCAGCAACTTAGTAAAGTACTAATTTGGGGTTTTTTTTGCAGTATTGGGGATGAAACCCAGGGGCATTGTACCTCTGAGATACACCCCCCAGCCCTATAGTTTAGTCTTTTTTTTTTTTTTTTTTGAAAGAGGATCTCACTGAGTTGCAAAGTGCCTTTCTAAGTAACTGAGGCTGTCTGCGAACTGCAATCCTACCATCTCCGCTTCCCGAATGCTGGGATTATAATTGTGAGCCACCATGCCTGGTCAACAAAGTACTGTTGTTTTTTTTTTTTTTAAAGAATATATATGTATATGTATATATGTATATGGTTGGGAGTGTAGCTTGGGCATAGAATGTCAATGAGTTCAATCCCAAAACCAGGAAAAAAAAAAAAAAGAGGTGAATATTCAGCTGAGTCCTTAGTCCATACTTTTTTCATAATAACATATTTTTATCTTTTTTGCATCTTTCACTATTAGCTACGTCGGCTTTTAACACTTTGGTATGTTTCTTGGTCTATTGGTTTGGTGACTGCAGGCATACCATCTCAGTTCCTAATATGCTTGGAATAATTCAGTAACTTCATAGTTCATTTTCCTTCTTCAAGTGTCTATGTCTTTCTGTATATACCTGAAACTCCACACTAATAATTCTACTACAACCATTCCACCATCACGTTTCTGAATCCAAAACCTAATCACTTTTCATTGCATCATTTCCTACCTTTTTTCGTATTGTTAAAACCTCTATATAGTCATTTTACATTGAGTTCATATTTGAATGCACCTTAGCTAATGAGGTTCATCTCTGTCTTAGCAGCAAACTCAGTCTTTACTTTGATTCTTGTTCTCATGTTTTTGCCCCATGCCTTTTTTCTTTTTCCTTTTTCTTTCCCTGCTCAGCTCCTAGGCATATTTCAAGTCTCTCCTCTTCCACTATCTTTGTCTTCTCACAGTTATAATGACTTTTTAAAAATAAATTCTGAATGCATGCAGTGTTTATTTGGGAATGGACAGTTATTTGTTCCCAAAAATTCTAATGGTGTTAAATTAGGTATAATATCAAATTATTTCTAAAGACTGTCCCAAACAATTACTATTGCCAATACATTTTCTGATATATAAAGTGATTTCTATGCATGGAAAACTCAATATCCAAGTCCATTCTAAATGAAAGATTGTATTATCAGCCCTTGGTACCAAAAATAAATATTTTCTTCTCTTTTAAAACAACGTCTTTGTTTTTGATAAATTACTTGGACCTTACACTCATGAAAATGGGGTACCCATAGTTAGTAGCACATTGTAGAATGTGATGGCACAGAAGTAGAAAAGAGTCTATGGTGGTCTTTTGTTTCTATGTCACTATTTTCAAAATTCCTGAAACTATTTACTAGTGATGATGAGTTATTTCAGTAGAATAAGCCCATTTAAAATTATTCCAAACACCAAGAAAATATTTTTACTTTTTTTTTTATAAATCCAAAGGTTCGGGTCATTTCTCTTGTAATAATTGCCCCCAAGAACAAGTCAATTCAAAGGAAAATTTTGCCGCAGCATCAGCTTCTCCTGCCATGTTTTGTTCCCCAGCCCTAAAAGGGGATAGAGATGCAGTCTATGTGAAGTTCTAGGACTGTTTCTTGAAGGAAGGTAGTACTGACACTAGGGCTGAGGAATGTAAGCCCGCCAGATTCTAGCGATAAAAAGTTTATTGATACCAAGGGAAGATATGCCAATACACCCACACTTAAAGTTCATTAATCATCTCCGATATTTTAGAAGTGGCTTATTTCCAATAAAATCCCAGATGCTTTCTATCCCAAGTATTTCCTTCCCTTAATTATTTTTGAATGATGTCAAGGAAATTCCATCCATATATATTTGCTTCCAATATATTTATTGACTCAATGATTGTAAAATTTGATGTAATAACATCTCCCTTCAAAGCAGATCCCTAGATATGCTTTTAAAATGTATTTTCCCCTATTAGGAAGTTAATTTTTGTCCAAGGCAATCTTTCTTGTAACCAAAGTTTGGGTTATAGTTAAAACTACCACTTCTGATTTGGCTTTGAATTTCTTCTTTGCTCACCTACCTTATTTCCATGTGATGGCACACGAAGTATGCAACTAGAAACATTTTCAATAAGGGACGGCCTTTAGTAAAGCCTGCGTGACTATTTAACTTTCTGTGAAACTGGAGCAACCAATGCTCCTAATATATTCTGTACCATTGAGTACTTATTTCTGTATATTGAAGTTCCCTGAATGTTGATATGCATATTTAGGCAAATGTATAAAATGCATGAAAAGCATAGTTTTTTATATATGATTTGTCATTCCATCTCTGTTATGCAGTTATTGTGTGAAATGGAAAAGGAAGTTTTTAATACAAGGTATACTTATTTTTAAGTGATAAAGTTGCTTTATTTAAGAGTACAAAAGCAGAATCAAATGACTTATATATTATAGGTGAATAAAAATTGTATCTCTTTCAACTTCTATATAAGTTATTAAAAATTCATTTTTCTTTTTCCGCTCATTCAAATATAATGAAAGACCTAAAGTTATATGTGTAGTGGATTTTGCATTTCTTGGTTGGAAAACCTATATAACATGGTCAAAATTTGTTCTTTAATCTCAAAACTATCCTATAAAACAATCAACATCTGTCTAAAGCCACTTCTTCAAGGAGAACTTGCCACATAAAACTGCTCTGGGGAAGAAAGTGTCCCAAACCACTTTTGACATAAATGAAAAGTTGCCTAGTGACCTGATATTATGAGAAATTAGGGAATATTTAATGGTGCAAATATAAAGGTAGGTCACTAAAGGTAAATTTGATTTTTAAATTGGAATTTCATATCTGCCTGTCTTGAAGAACTTTGCTTAAACATTTTTCCTGTGCATTAGAATGTAAAATTTCAAAATATGTTCTAAATATTTATGCAAAACTAATAAATTTGAAAGAATCATTGTGACCTACTAGGTTAAAAATAAATCCAAATTGTATTTTAAAGGTAGATTTTAAGTTAAATAAAATTAATCAGATTAATATTTTTTCAAAATCTTGATGAATATTTGCAGAATTAGAATTTTAAAAGGTATACAAATAAGTATTTGCACATCTTTAGAACCTTTACAGTCTATCATGCCATCTCCTTTACACTTCCACGAGGGATTTCTTTCATTAAAAAAAAAAAAACTGTTATCAAAGAAATTAACAACTTTTAAATAATACTCTTGGAGAAAAAAATTTCCAAAGTCGGGAAACTCAAAGTGAAGGCTAACACTTAATTCCTCACTTTTTCTGCTTATTCCTATGTGTTGGAGGGATCTCAGACTGGTATGGTACCAGCCATATGTGCTGCAATAATGAGACACAATGGAACAAGTTACGCATGGAGTGTCAGCTCGCCCTCCTCCCCAAACTCTTCCCTCTCCCTCGGTACACGTAAACACCAAAGAAAAGCACTTTTGAGATATGTAACTATTGTGTTTTTTGGGGCACATTCCAATTTCAGTTGCTTTGGTCATAGTATCAGATGACTTAAAATCTCTGTCTATAAAAATAAAAATAAGGCTCATTCATGTGGAGTTAGCCTGTGATTGCATTACCTGGTTAAGCATGTTCAACTGAATTATTAATTTTCTGTCTTGTTAAGTACTGGATTCATGGCTGGAAGTGAAAATGCATGCAATGTAAAAATATGCTGGGAAACAGTTGTAAAACCATCATTAGGTCTCAGTATTGCATGACTTCTTGTGAGACGGGGTGACACGTTTCTTAAAACAGGATCAGCTGTCATTTTCACAGGTTTATCCAAATAGTTTATGTTATTAATTATATATTCTAAAAATTTAGGTGCCAGAAGGTTCATATAAGATAATTTATATACAATGCATGATGGGAGAATTAGGGGAAGTTGAGCCTCATATCTTGGAAAAAGTACTCACTATAATTATAAACTATTGGGCAGTGTCGGAGAAACCTTTTGGTTTGAGTTTAACAACCATCAAAGTTTATTTTATATCAAGAAGTTGTGGATTCAGCTTCCTTGTACTTATTCTCTATCGTATGAAAGCTATGACAATAGGAAGTGATAAGTCTGAAGTTGAGTAAAAAAAGAACAACTATTATTTATGTTTCTTGTATCGGTATGTTCTATATCATGACAGTATGTTTTGTACTTACATTTTTTATAGTTTACTTTGGGATAACAAGTACGGAAATACTTATTAGAGATATGTAAAGTAAAATCATATTAAAATAACTTTTTCTTTCTAGAAGATTTATTGTTAAAGTTTTACACCAGACATATAGTCTTTATTTTAATGGAAAAATGTAAACCTCTGTTTTTGTTTGTTTAATTTGAGAAAATGTTAGGATCTTAGGAGACTGTGGTAAGAAAAATGCAGGTAAATGACTATTTTAATTTTCTGGGAACATTGCACTTTATATACTTCTGTAGTATCAAAGAAGAACAAAATTCATTTGCTGATGATGAGCAACAAACCACTTAAATTATTGGACATGTTTGTTACTAAGCTCATTAGTAAAGGTCAGTAATTTCCCCCAAGGGCACTAAATATATAAAGATTGGCATTATTGGATTGAAAAAAGTGTGAGAAATTCTCTTCTACCTCATAGATAAAAATAACCAAAACATACTTGGGAGGGTCATCAAATTTTAATGGTAGTAATTGCGCAAATGTCCTTTATTTCTCTGAATTTCAGTTCTCTCATAAAAAGGGGACAGGAACATTTACTTCTAGAATTATGATGAAAATTTTACCTATACTTTGTCCATGAGCCTTGTGCACACCTCATTGTCAGCCAGTATCACCGCTATCATCAACATTATCATGTTCCTGTCTTCATTTTAATCATTATCAACATCATTAGCTTCGGTATTTGTGAATGGCAGATCCTTATAATTGGATGATTAATATTATTAGTATTTTAGTAAGAGTTTTCAGAGAATGTCATTCATTCATTCATTCATTCATTCATTCATTTATTCTACTAATAAACCACAGGTTATTAGATATAGCAGCTACAAAATGCTGAAGTGGAGAATACCATGGTGAGTAAAATAGACCTTTTCATCCTCAGGGAACTTACTGCTTATGCACATGCATATGATAATCAGATAGTTTTCATATTATAACTGAAAAATACGCCACAAATTAGAGGTGCAGAGATATTATGAGACCAAACCATAGGGAATTTGTATTAGTGAAGAAACTAATGAAAAGCTTCTCTGGGGACGTGCCATTGGAAGTAAGGTATGCAGGAGGAATTGACTGATTCAAGAGAGAAAAGGTGTTTGGCAAAGGAAGCATCATGTGAAGCAGGTGGGGACATGGGATGTTAGGGGATTAGAAAAAAATGGTAGGAATGACAGAAGCAGTTACTATGGGAGAGAGCATGTAGGAAACATGCTACTGAGATGTGTAGGAAAACATTTAGTGCTTTGTTTCTATGTGCTGGGTGGCATATGGAATTTTATTTTATTTAGGTTACTCTGGCTTTATCAGGGCTTTAGTTAGGACAGGGGAAAAGTAGAAGTGGAAAGTTCTATTATGAGACTATTTTAATGATCTAGATAAGATATAGTGATAGTTTCAACAAGGATAGTAGCATCAGAGATGGACAGAAGTAGAAGAAAGCAATAAGAAATTGGAGGAGATCATATAGGAGTTTGGATTGGATTGGTTATATTGGGAAATTGGTGAAGAGATTGTTAAAGATGACTCCTAGGTTTCTGGATGCCATAACTGGATTAATATTCTGTCATCAGGAAACACTGGAAGAAAACCAGGTTTAGAATAGAAAATTATGATGAACATCTTAAATGTGCATTTTTGTAAGACAGCCAAGTGAACATGTCAGTCAGTGAGTTGGTGATCTGAAATGGGAGATCTGGACTGCAAAGTTCGAGATTTATCTCCGTAAAAGTTGCATGAGTGTCTTAATCCACTTTCCTTTCTCATAACAAAATATTGGAGACTAAGCAATTTTTAAAGAATGGAGGTATGTTTAGCTCATGGTCTTGGAGGCTGGGGATATGCAAGAACATGAAGCTGGCCTTTGCCCAGTATGAGAAATGCCTTCTGGCTGTATTATAAAACAGTAGAGGGTATCACATAACAAGAAAGAGCAAGCATGCTACAGTGTTCAATTCAATATGACGATAACCCACCAAGTCATTAATTTGTAGATGGACTGCTCATGGCCCAGTTGCTTCTCAAAGGTTCTACCTCTCAAATACTATTAATATATTACTTTGAGGATTAAGTTCCCAACACAGAAAGATTTGGGGAAAATTTCCAAACCAGCCCATTGATTTTTAAGGGGTCATTCTAGGAAGAGAGCACGTGGTGAAGAAGGAAGGAGACTTAACACCAATACTAACGCCCATGGAGAGAAGAGAATGGGACTTCTAAGAAAAGTTGTCAGAGTCAAAGGGAAATTAGGAAAGTGACATATTATGGAAGTCAAGGAAAGTGAACAGTTCAAGATGATAGCAGTAAAAAATTACCTAGCCAGCACTGTGGCACTCGCTTGTAATCCCAAGTGGCTTGGAAGGCTGAGACAGGAAGATCACAGGTTCAAGGCCAGCCTCACAAACTTAAAAAGACCCTATTTCAAAAAAATAAGCCGGGCGTGGTGGCACACGCTTGTAATCCCCGCGCTTGGGAGGCAAAGACAGGAGGATCGCGCAGGTTCGAAGCCACGCAAGTTGGCTTAGGAGACCCTGTTTCCAAATAAAAATGTAAAAATAGGTCTGGAAGTGTAGCCCGGAGATAGAAGGGCTTCCAGGAACCCCAGTACCACACACACACAAAAAAAATAATAAATAAATAAATACATAACTATAAAGGGTAGCAGTTGTGGCTTAGAGGTAGAATGGGCCCTGGGTTCAATCACCAGCACTCGAAAAAAAATAATTTTTTTCGAGTTATTTTTTAATTTTAGAGGACAAATAGGGTGGGAATTAAAATTATATCTATTACATTTAGTGCCAGTTTTTCTTTGGTGACCTCAGTAGAATCTACTTCCATATAAATTATATAAATATTTGAAATGAATGAATATTTATTAAAATTCCTATAAACCATTTTTGAATTTTATAAAAATCAAGATCTTTAAGCTGGGCGTGGTGGCTGAAATGTAATTTCAGCATTTTGGAGGCTGAGAAAGGAGGATCACACTTTGCGGACAGCCTCAGCTACTTAGTGAAACCCTTTCCAATTCAGTGAGACCCTGTTTCAAAATAAAGAATAAAAAATAGGGCTGGGGGAATAGCTCAGAGGTAGAATGCCCCTGGGTTCCAACCCCAGTATTGCAAAAAAAAAAAAAATCTTTATATTTTCATGTACTTAAATATTTTTCCCAATTAATGTGAATTATTGCTCTTTAAGAGAATATTAAATGAAATCACTATGTGACTCACCTATCCTCAATATCTTTGGAAATGAATTAAAGAAAAAATGAGAATATCATGTCACTCCTTGATATCTTTCCAGAAGATTTAAGTCAAATCCATAGTGTTATATCTATATCTACCTGGATAGAAATATAATTCATAAGAGTGAAATTATGGAACCAACCTGGGTGTCCATCAATAGATGAATCAATAATGACAATGTGGTTTATATATGCACCATGGAATTTTACTCAGCTGTAAAAAAACCCCAAAAGAACAAAATTATTTCATTTGCAGAAAAACGGATGGAACTAGAAAATGCTATAGTAAATGAGATCAGCCGGTCTCAGAAAGTCAAAGGTTGAATATTTTCCCTCATACATGAAAGCTGAAGAGAAATAAAAAGGACTAGATAATTGAGGAGAGAGACCAGTAGGATAGTAGGAAAGTGATAGTAGGAGAGAGTTGGGAGATGGGAGAGAAGAAATGATGAAAGAAACAGTTCTTCACATTATACTATGCCCATGTGAGACGCTGTCACTCCCAATATTGCTATTACATATGGGGAGGGTGGGTAGCTGGTGAGACCTGAAGAAAGACACACCAAGATCTGTGTGCACGTTTGTTTATATGGATTTGCATCTTGCTGTGTTGTATAGTTAAAATTCACCAATAAAGTATAAAAAAGAGAAAATCTATTTAAAAATAGGTTCTCTTAAGTAAATAAAAACGTGCTTTATATAATCGATTCAGGTTATTGTTTAGAAGTAACCATATGTCTGCCCTCGTTCTGACAGACCAACCAAGGAAATAAACCCGAACAATGATTTGTTGTTGCTCAAATTCCTATGGTGCCCATAGCAAGCAGAGCTTCAGAGTTTAAGCTTCTCTTAAACAGAACCCATTTTTGGATGGGTTCCCCAGCTCCTTCCCCTCCCCGCCAGCTCTGATATGATGTTGCAATCTCCAGCACTGTTAAATCAGCAGGGATATCTGTAGCTAATGGTTATTCCTTTCTATTCTGCAGTTTGACTAAATAAATGGGGTGTACTGTCAGTCCTAATGACTTTGGAAAAGGGAACAAGCTCCTGGTGCCCCCATGAAGTGTTATGTTATGCTAGATCTCACTGTATGAAACAAATATCTTGATTCCGGCTTCAAACCATGGCAGCGCATGCTTGTAAAATTCCAGTGAGAGACCAAAGTGTCCCACATATTGTGGCAAATTTCCCATAATGTCCTGCAAATTGCAACAGAGTTCGTGGGAAAAGCAGGAGGAAATGCTCTTCCTGCCCAGGGATTGCTCATGTGGGAAGGCTAATCCACAGGTTCCCACAAGAATGGAGAAATACATCTGGTACATTTTTGAAGCACATCGTGGAATGGTTGTTTTGTATCTCAGTTTTACACATTGGGGAAGTATTTGGAATGAAGGAATTTCTAATAGATGACTCTGCTCTATGAGTTTATATAGAGCACCTTTTTGCTATTAAGAAAGTTGCTTCTCGAAAGAATGGATCTAGCCTCTGCATACATATGGCCATTTCCCCAAACTTTAAGGTCTTAAAACAATTAGCATTGACATCACAAGTAGATGGCAAACTAGTCCTAAATGCATTAGCTTTGCAAAGGGCGTTCCCTAACAACTTAATTGGTGAATTTATATTAGTATAAATTAAAACATGTGGGGAAGCAGTATGTTTACACTTTCTTCCTAGGAAGTAGGAGAATAAAATATGATATTGAAGAAATGAATATTCTGTGGTACACTTTTATTATCTTTCCATTTTTCTGCCATACAAGGTGGAAAGTAGAATTCTAACAGTTGTTTTATTACTATCCTATAAAAACTTTGTCATTCCCCAAGTAGAACGAGTTTAATAAGTAATCATTTATCCTTTTTGTGCTTTTTTCTTCTGAACAAGGGCAACTGCTCTCTACTGAACACTTTTACCCTCCCAAACTGAGTTTGACATAATTACCGCACTGGAGCTAAGATTCATAATCTGATTTCCAATGTCAACGGAAATGCAGGCTTTCTTGAAAAACAAAGCCTCTTAAGTATACTCAAGGCTCAGCATCATTCCCACCCATGAGTAATTAAAATATCAGTTTATGATACATTTGTCTTTTGCTGGTAAATCTGGAAATCCTATGGATTTTTTTCTCAGACAGTTGCTTGATATAATATGCTTCAAGGACAGTTATATAGATTCAAACTTTGGATTAAAATTTAATTCCACAAATAATATTTCAGAGTGCCTGCTATATGTGAGATAGTCCAAATGAAACTAAATAAGTCTTCAAAAAATATAAAACATTCTTAGTTAGGTAAAAACAAATATTTGCAACTTATATTGCCTTGTTTTTTTGTTGATATTTTTGCTTGTGTCTGGGCATATGGTTCAAGGGGAATCGTTAAAGGCTAGAAAAGCTACACTGCTTTGTTTACTTTTTGTGTCCTAGGATCTAGTACTAGTAGCTTTTTAGTTATATTGCCTGTTTATTCCAAGTAATGACCCATGAGATAGATATTATTATAATATTTTAAGGTGAGACTTATATACATATGTGACTTGCCCAAAATCACAGAAGAAAGTGGACATAGAAGTATAATGCCTGGTTAGGAAAGAAATAGAGTACATCATTGGGGTTTGGTCAGGAATAGTGGTATATGCCTATAATCTCAGTACTTGAGAAGCTGAGTTAGGAGAATTGCAGGTTCAAGGTCAGCCTCAGCAATTTAATGAGATTCTCAGCAGCCTGAAAATACCCCTTCTTTCCTTCCTTCCTTCCTTCCTTCCTTCCTTCCTTCCTTCCTCCTTCATTCTTTCTTTCTTCTCTTCCTTTCTTCTTTTTTCCTTTCCTTTTTGGTACTGGGGACCAAATTCATGGGTATTCTACTTCCAAGTCACACCATCAGCCCATTTTATTTTTATTTTGAAACAAAATAAAATTCAAGTCCTGATTTGGTGAAAGCTTAGCTTAAGTGTTCCTCCTGTCTCAGTCTCTCAAGTACTGGTATTACAGGCATGTGCCACCATGCCCAATTTAGCAAGACCCTTTTCCATACAAAAATTAAAAAGAAGGCTGTGTATATAACTTGGAGGTAGAATGCTTCTGGGTTCAATCCTTAGGACCAAACAACCAAAAACCAAACAATTAAATATACAAAATCAAAAAGAAAAACAATAACAAACTTAAGGAGTTTGGCTCTTGCCAAGTTATATGAATAGGAGCCTGTATAGCACATATGAGTATTATTGAAAGGTATTAAGTCAAAGAAAAATATATAAGATTAGATTGGGCAAAATTTATTGACTTTACCTGGAGTTTGGGATTTAGTGTGTGAAGTTAAATATCTGGGAAAGATGAAATATGGCAAATTGAGAACTTGACTCGATGGTAGTCTAGAGTCAATGGTGAAGAAGTCGGTGCTACAGTGTTCTCAGAATATTGTAATGGGAGAAGTCCAAAGGCATAGGGAGTTGTGAATCTATTGCACAAAATTCACATACTTGCTGATGAAACATGTCCTAAAAAGAAAATCCTTTCACTTGGGCATTCAGAAATGTTTTATAGGTTAAATACCAGCATCTGTAGTATCTGTACCTTGTAAGCCAGAGATGATAGTAGGAGAAAGTGCCTTGGGATTGAACTCTTGATTTCAAGGGAATAATGAATCACAGAGTGGTAGAGGTGTGAAATTATTGTAATAAGTTGAAATTATAAATGGTAATCAGTGTTTGACTCACAGAAACTTGTGGCCATTCTTTATTGGCTATGAAATCTCTAGAGGTGAAAACAGATGTGTCCACTTCCAAGGTGTTCTTTCTTCTCTGTGGAAAAGTTCTATGTCTGGCTGGAAAAAATTTTGATTTGGGTTGCCAAGGTGAGCACTTGCCTTGGCACAGGACTCATATTCAATTCCTAGAACTTGTTCAGCTCATAGACCCAAAGTCTCTTGGTTTGAGGTGAGGAAAAACTCTGAGAAAGTAGACTGCAGTGCTGAAATAAATCCTTATGTTATTATTCAGCCTCTGTATTTTCTTCATTCTTCTGAATCTCTCTAAATGATTTGGTATATGCTTTAGAGTTCTGACTAATATATGGTGATTATGTATCCCATAGCCAAAGTGTATGTTTCCAGGAATGAAGGCATAGAAATTAGGGTGGTATCTCTTAATTTTATACTTAATAAGGCCACTTGACTTTTTTTTTTTTTTAATGTTCTTTGAACTTGGGCTTGGTGGCTTCAGAAGTTCTAAGATTCATGAAAGGAATGCTGTCCCCAGGAACCACAGTCATGTTCTATTAATTTTGTAAACTGACATTTCTCACTGAAATTTTGGCAAATAATGTGGCCCTGTGCTGTTAGGGGAGATTAAAACTTGCTACCTCGGGAAAACTGAGTTGCTATTGCACAGTGGAGGAAAGAGCATTGTCTACAACTTAGACAATTCATTGAGATGCCTCATGATCCTCAAGTGCCTAATAATAATGGTCAGCGGGAAATTATGCCTATATAATAAAGTCAATAATATTAGGAACAGGTGTCATGTGAGAATGAAGGCAAACATTTTCTAAGAAAATTCTGGAGTAGCCCAAGTGCTCCCAGATGATAAAGTACAATGGCGGCTAATGAAGGAAGCTGTGATTATCAACTTTGTCACAAGGCTTCAGCAGCAGGTATATTTTATGTTAACTATTTATCATCAACTTTCTTTCATTCTTATGACATCTTACATGCTTTGGGTTTTGGGTGGCTGCTCTAGGTTTTGGCTGAATTGGCATAATTCTTTACTAACTTTCCAATTGGCATTGTCTCCTACTATAATTTCTTTCTTGCAGAGAACAGATATAATTCTGGAATATATGGATACCATGGGTATCCCATGTTAGCGACATGAGTTTTTAAGAGCCTTATAACTTGGATCAAAGACTTAGAAATTAGACCAGAAAGTTTGCAATTACTAGATGAAAATATAGGATCAATTCTCCAACATATAAACACTAGTAGAGGCTTCTTTGATAAGACTTCAAAGCTGAGGAAATAAAAATGAGTATGAATAAACTAAACTAAAAAGTTTCTGCACAGCAAAAGAAACAAAAGTTTGAAGAAAAATCCCATGGAATGAGGGACAATCTTCACCAGCTACTCCTCTGATAGAGGATTAGTATCTAGTATGTAAATAGAATCAATTTTATTTATTTCATTTTTGCAGTGCTGGGGATTGAACCCAAAGGCAGATGCACTTTGTAGATGGAAGTATAGCTCATGAGTCAACAAATATTGGTAGCTTCTGGAAGATGGAAGAGGTAAAGAAATAGATTTTTTCCTGGTGTTTCCTGAAGGAAACAACCACTTTGATATTAGTCTAGTGAGACACCTTGATATTAGTCTACTGAGATAGATTTTGGACTACTTCTGACCTCCACAACTTTCAGATAATACATTTGTGTTGTTGTAAATAATTAAGTTTGTGGTTGTTTGTTACAATAGCAATAGGAAACTCATACATGGCAAAATGAAAATCTTTAAAGAATAAAAGGAGAGAGAACTTGCTTGAATGTGTAAGATGGGAAAAAAGTGACTGATAAATTCCACTGTAGACAAGAACAATGGTGTATATATCAACATGCTTATAATCCCCACGCTTGGGAGGCGGAGACAAGAGGATCACGCAGGTTTGAAGTCAACCGCTAGCTTAAAAGACCATGTTTCTAAAAATAAAAAAAAAAGTATAGAATAGGTCTGGGAGTGTAGCCTGGAGGTAGAAGGGCTTCCAGGAATCCCAGTACCACCAAAACAAAACAAAACAAAACAAAAACCAACCAACCAACCAAACAAAAAACTACAAAGAGTCCATTTGAAAGATGAAGCTTGGGCCTTGAGTTACAATAAACATAGGAATCTGAGAATTGCCATAGTGATTATTCTATGAAAAATATGTTAAACTCCTGTACTTAAAAAAGGTAAAAGAATCCTGGGCTAATTCATGAAGAAAATTGTGGTTCACTAGGGGAAGAATGTCCCTTTTGTTGCTTTTATGTCAATACTTAATTCTCCTAGGAGTTTAGTCTACTTCAAGAATCCAAAATTAATTCTAAGAAGGAGGCCTAGACTCAGATATAAGGCATTTTTGGTCATGTTACTTTTATTCTACTTCTCACTCTCAACTTGAAGTCGTTTCACCTTCTTAAAAAACTTTCTTCAGTTTACATGAAGTAGATAGGTCTCAGGCCTTTGCCTTGGCCTAGAGTACCTGGGTGGTTAGCTTAAAATTGGGCAAATATCCTAATTTTTCTTTTCAGAAAAGATGGTTGGGCTCTCCAGAACACTATGTTGTAATCAGTGGTAGAATCCGAGATTTTAATGTGGGCTTAGAAAAATTGTAGGTCAGTCAGTGTGTTTTGATTTATGCCTCTACTTTGCTTCTAATTAGGAAAAAGGAGTTTCTCCTGGTCCAGCCCAGCCAAATAGTATTCTGGTTCTGTTTAAGTACTGGGACCAAAACCCAAGTTAATAATAAGGTTAATTTGCCTTACTGCCATTTTTAATTATACATATGTTTTCATGAGAATTTTGTGGAAATGAGCAATGGTTATGCCAATGTAAGATTTACATATTTCTATGCTTCTATGTTAACTCCATCTCGAAAAATTCCTCTTCTCTACAACCTCCAAAGATGACATACACAATGAATGGTTTGCTTGTCTTTATTTGGTACTTAATTCTGGGTATGCTAGATATTATTTCAGTTTGTTCATTCCGAGGAAGACCCAGTAGAACAGGAACGATGCGCAGAGACAAAGAACATGGTTTGAACTTGCAATTTGAATCATTTATTCAGAATGATCCTGAAGAGATGTGTTTTGGTTGTTTTTCCATTTGAATTTGCTTGTAAGTTCAAAATAATTAATAATGAATAGAGATTTTTAACCTCTGAATAATAGGATGTGATATAAATCCTAGAATTTTTTGATATCTTCTCATTCATACTCAAATTGAAACTTTTCTCAAGTTAAGACTCTTTGCTTCTCAGCCTATTAGAGCTGACCAGAAACACTCTGGGAGACATTTTTAAATTGTGCCTGTAGACTGACCCCGGCCTAAGGTTATGTTATGCTTCATTCTTCAGTTTAATAACCCTTGGGAGTTTATTTCTTGAAAGCTTTTCAAGGAAGATTTTTCCCATTCCAACCCTCAGGGTTTTCAGAATGAGCATTTTATTAAATTTTAGCTTTTTAATTTTTTAAATGAGCTGTAGTTCTACTCTATTTGGTGG
Organism: Muscardinus avellanarius; assembly: GCF_963383645.1. Lineage (NCBI taxonomy): Eukaryota > Metazoa > Chordata > Mammalia > Rodentia > Gliridae > Muscardinus > Muscardinus avellanarius. The sequence goes on along the minus strand of NC_137787.1, from coordinate 90,475,252 downwards.
CAAAAACTATGGATGAGGTGTATAAATTCTTTCCTACTGTAGCTTCCTCACAGGGATCTCTTTTCCAAAAGAAGCAATTTATCATATTTTAAATAAATTGTCTTATCTCCCTCCAGTCAAGCTTTTTTTTTTTTTTTTTTTTTTTTTTTTTTTGGTACTGGGTGTGGAACCCAGAGGCTTTCTACCTCCGGGCTACACTTCCAGACCTATTTTATATTTTATTTGGAAACAGGGTCTCACTAAGTTGAGAGCCTCACTAAGTAGCTGAGGCTGTCTTCGAACCTGTGCGATCCTCCTGTCTAGGCCTCCCAAGTGCAGGGATTACAAGCGTGCACAACCACGCCCGGCTCCAGTCAAGTGTTTGATATTAATGTTTATTTTTATTTTTCTATTATCCCTCTCTTATTTTTTCCTCTATTTTTCTTCTTTTCTAACTTTCCTTCTTTCTTTCCTACAGTTCTTCCTTCTACTTCTTCTTTCTCCTTATGTCACACTATTTTTCTTCTTTGTCTTCATCTCTTTTCTTTTCTTTTTATTTATAGATGTTTTATTTAACAGTTCTCCAGATAAGCTTTTAATATAAACTTATTTTAAAGTGACTGTGCAGCAAGGCATGGTTGCACATGCCTGTAAACCCAGTTCTTGGTAGGTTGAGGCAGGAGGTTCACAGGTTGGAGGCTAGCATGTGGTAACTTAGCGAGAACCTGTTTGAAAAATAAAATAAAATAAAGTAAAATAAAATAAAATAAAATAGAGCTGTTGATATAGTTCAGAGGTAGAAAGCCTCTGGATTCAATTCTAGTATCAAATGCGCACATGCATGCATGCGCGCACAGACACGCACACACAAACAAAGTGACTATGCAGAATATACAATTAACTCTTTTAAAAAATCACTTTTCAGCTGATTAGTGAGGTCCTTTGCAACTCAGTCAGACCCTATTTCAAAATAAAGAATAAAACATAGATCTGGGGGTGTAGTTTGGAGGTTGAATGTCCCTGGGTTCCATCCCCAGTACTGCAAAAAAAAAAAAAAAAAATCACTTTTAAACACACTTCAAGCTGGTACTCTAACTAAATGCATCTATAACACCTGGGTGAAATGATTAAACAATAGTTTGAAGATTCTGTCTAGAATTTGAAGTGCAAATTCAGTTACTCTTTGTGATGTAAATGACACATAATCTTATTTGAACTAACACTGAATTTATCATTTTTTCCACCTCTTTATTTTTCCCAACTTGGATTCATGCAGCTTAAAACTTAGAAATAAACATTAGTGATCAGAGAGAGAACTTGGGGAAACACCTTGTGATTTCATCTCCAGGAGCAGGAAAGGGATATGCTAGGATCAACGTGGTGGAAACAGGGCCCCTCAGAGCTTCCAACTTTGAGGAATGGATACTTCCTTTTTCCTTCTGTCTTCTTGGTACAGGTGCAGCCATGGAAAGAGTGTGTCACGATGGGGTAGATAAAGTCTCTGTTTCCTGGGGAAGGGTAAAGGAGAGCCCTAGTGGGGGGCAAAATGTAACCTAAAAAGCATAGAAACATAGGAACTTGATAAGGCCACTTCATAAAATTGCCTATGGACATCTGGACCTACCTTTGATGTGTGCGAGCATGAATCTAATCTGAAAAAGTATACCAAGTACTATGAGAATATAGTTAGAAGATGGACAGCTTTTCAGGTCCTCTGACCACTAGGCAACAAACACTAAAGATAGGTGTAAACAGCGGGGGAAAAGCGCAGAGGACAGCAGGCACATTGAAACCATGAAGTACTGAAGGCTTTTCAGAACAGGACGCCTGAACCCAGAGTGCCTTCTACACACAGCAAAATAACAACATTTTACATCATCATAAAATTGCAACCACTAACAAGAAAAAGATAGCTTAAGGGAGTCAGGGGAAAATGATGTGTGTTGTTGTTTTTACTGGAGATTCAAGTGACTGAACAGACCGGGTAGGTATGTTTCACTTCAAGTGGAGAAATATTGATTCTAAGTAAGTACTTAAAAGTTAAATATGCACTATAAGGCCTAGAACGACCACTAAAAAATAATTAAGAAGATGGGTGTGGTGGCACCAACTTGTATAATCAGTACTTGAGAGGCTAAGATAGGAGGATAGCAGCCTCAGCAACTTAGCAAGACCTTATTTCAAAGTTAAAAAATAAAAGTGTTAGTGGTTTAGCTTGGAGATAGAACACCTCTGGATTCATTACCCAGAACAAGATACAAAACAAAACAAAACAAAAATTATATCTACAAAGAGATATAATTTAAAAAACCCAATTTTAATGGAATACTAAAAATAATTCAAATAATGAAAAAGAAGCCAGGGAAAGGATAACAGAGAATTAAAAACAGGAAAAGAACAAATAACCAATAATATAATAACTAACAATATGAATAATTAAAATAAATGGAAAAGTTAATTAATTGCATCAATTAAAACAGATTTTTTAGAATGGATTAAAAGCATAACACAAATGTTTGTTGCTTACAAAAGACGCATGTCACATATCTTGATTTTGGAGGAAAAACAACAATATAAGAAAAGATGAACCATGAAACACTAGTGAAGAGAAACAAAGCACTAACTGCTATGCTGTTATCATAAATTATTATATTTGCTTCAGAGTAAAAAAAAATTCTGGAGGAAAAAGTACATTGCATCATGACTAAAGGGTAAATTATCTTAGAGAATCTGACCATGCTAAAAGTATATCATCAAAAAACAGTGCTTCAAAAGACTTAGTCAAAATGGACACTCTTGAAGAAGTGATAACAAAGTTGCAATTATAAGAGAAATTTCAATCCTCTCTTATTAAATTAATAGAATATGAATACGATTTAATAAAAACCAGAGATTTTCATTATGAACTAACTAGATCTAAATAACATAAACCAAACACTCCCAAACAACAGACAACTATACATCCCCTTGAGGTATAAGTACAACATTTACAAATACAAGCGTATCCTGGATCATAAATCATACAAAATGTGTTCTCTGAACATAATGGAACCTAACTAGAAATAAAAAAATCTCCAGGCACTTGGAGATTAAATACAATCTTTGTGTCAAAGACAGAGGCTCAATAGAAATTGTAAATATTTTGAATGCAAGAAAAAAGAAAGTATAACAGTCCAAGTATGTGAGATGCTGTTAAAGCAGTGCTCAGAGGAAGGTTTATAGTGTTAATTTCCTCAATTTTAAAACAGGAAAGGTGCAAATCAATATAGTGAGCTTCTATCTTAAGAAACCAGAAATACTGCAAAATTGAGTCAAAGCAAACAGAAGTAAAACGCAATAAATGTGAAGTAGCATTAGTAGCATCAGAACTAGAAAGCAGAAAATATCAATGGAATGAAAGACTGAATCATTAAAAAGATCAATGAATTTGATGTATTGAAGAAGAATAAGGGGAAAAAAGAGGGAAGACACTAACTATATCTGGAATGAAAAATGGGTGATAGATGTCATCACATTCCCTGTAGACATAAAAAGGATAAAAAGGAATGCTATGAATAAATGAGTGTGCAAAGTTCAATAAGTTAGGTGAAGTTAATACTCTTTTTTTCAAAACCAAAAGCTTTAAAAACTCTCGTAGGATGAAATAGGTAACCATAATAGCTCTATAATTATTAAACCACTTAATCTATTATTAAATACTTGCAAAAAATTTTCAGGACTAGATGATTTTATGGTTAATTTTACCACATATATAAAGAAGAAATAAAACCAAGCCTCCCTACTGCCTGAAGATTAGAAAATGCTTCCTAAGTCATTTTATGAGATGAGCATTACTGTGATGGAAAAACCACAAGAACAAAACATGAAAACTGCAGATCAATATCTCTCATGAAAATAGATGCAAAATCATCAAAATGTTAGCAAATTAAACACAGCAATGTATAAAGTATATAATTTATCCAAGCTGTATGTATTTTATGAATGGAAGGTTGGCATAGAATTGACAATCTATGAAATTTAAGAATCTAAAGAACAAAAATATATCAATGAATGAGCAAACAAAAATATTCTTTGATATTCAATATCCAAACATAAAATTTTTAATCAAATCAGGAATTCAAGGAAAGTCTTCCTTCACCTTGATAAAGGCCATTAACAAGTTAGCGACATATTTAATAGTGAAAATATTAGTAAATAGATATTAAATTTGTTGAAACAAGAAATACTGACAATACTTTGTTGTGTTAGGAAATGGAGGAACTGGAACTGCATATATCACTCAGAGAAATGCCCAATAGTTTAATCACTTTATAAAACATTTTAGTGGCTTATTGTAAAGCTACACATACCCTTATTTTATGAGCCTGTAGTTTTGCTCTTATTAATTTTTTTTCTAAGAAAATGAAAAACCTATGTTTTCATAAAACCTGTATATGAATGTTTATAGTACTGGGTAACACAAAGGAATGAATTAATGATAGCACAATCTGGATAAATCTCAAAGGCATTATGCTAAGTCAAAGAATTCAGTCTCAAATGGTTATATACTAAGAGTTCATTTATGTGACATTTTCAAAAAGCAAATGCTTAGTGATGGAGAAAGAAATGTGGTTACCAGAGACTAGGAATTGAGGGATATCATTACAAAAGAGTAGCATGGGCAGTTTTTTTGAAGAGATAGAACTATTTCTATCTTGATTGAAGTGGTATTCCCTAATCTGTTCATTTTTAATATTCATAGGGTTTACATGTTAAAAATCTACCTAATATTAATTTAAAATTGAAATAAGAAAGCAAAAGTAAGCACACAAAGATTCTTTTCAGTACTTTCATCAATACTGTAATTACACAATGTAGTAAGATTCAAAGTGATAGACTTATATATGCATACATCATTTGGTATGTTCCCTTCTGGATCCCATCCCAATCCCCACACAATATTTCAGTGAAATTGGAAGTGATATTTTCATATATGGATATAATCTTATTTGATGTTTCCTTCCTTGCGATTCCTTTCCCCCTTCTTCTCCCTTCTCCCCATTCCATGATTCCACTGATGCATCTCCTCTTTATATGAAGTCCTTTTTTTTTCCCATCCTCTCTCTAGTTTCCACTATGTGACCTCTAATATCTGGCCTTTTGTTTTCTGAGACTGATTGATCTAACTTATAATGCTCTCAAGTTTCTCCTAATTTCCTACAAGGGCATAATTTTGTTCTTTTTTTATGGCTGAGTAGGACTCCTTTGTGTGTATGGATCACATTTTCTTTCTTTATTCATCTGTTGCATATACCTAGGCTGCTTTCATAATTTGGATATTGTGAGATGTGCTGCTAAAATATGGGCATGCAAGTATTACAGTACTGTAACTTTAATCCTTTTGGAAAGATGCTGAGGAGTGGTATAGCTGGATCATATGGTAGTTCCATTCCTTGTCTTTTGCGGAACTTCCATACTGATACCATAGTGGTTGAACTAATTTACAATACTACCAACAGTGTATGAGTTTTTATTTCCCCACATCCCCACCATCATTTATTATTGTTTGTATTTTTGATGATTGCTATTCTAACTAGAGTTAGATGGAATCTCAATGTTTTGTTTGCATTTCCTAGATTGTTAATGACGATAAACATTTAAAAATATGTATTTTTTGGCCATTTGTATTTTTCCTCTTGAGAAGTTTCTATTCAGCTCATTGCCCATTTTTGAGTATGGGTGGATGTTTTGTGTGTGTTTAAGTTATTTTTACATTTTAGATACTAGTTTTCTATCAGAGGAATAGCTGTTGTCATAGTTTCTTTCCCATTCTGTAGACTTTCTCTTCAGACTTACCATTGTTTCCTTTGTTGCACAGATGCTTTAAAATTGGATGCCGTTGCTTTAATTGATTCTGGGTTTTATTCCCTGGGTTTAGGAATCATATTGAGAAAGTCTCTGTCAGTGCTTAGCTATTGGAGAGTTGGCCCTGTGTTTCCTTCTAGTAATTCCAAAGATTCTGGTTTAATTTCTGCTTCTTTGATTCCAATTGGCTTTTGTAGGATGAGAAATAGGGATCTAGTTTCATTTTTCTGCATGTGGCCACGTCCAATTTTTTCAACATCATTTGTTGTCTTTTCTTTAGCATATGTGTTTGGCATCTTTGTGAAAAATCAACTCATTATAACCGTATTTGTCTCTGTATTTTCTATTGTATTCCATTGGTCTAAATGTCTGTGATTTTGCCCATGCCATGCTGTTTTTGTAACTATAGCTCTTTGCTATAATTTAAAATCAGGTATCCTGATGCTGCCAGCATTGTTCTTATTGCTCAAAATTTCTTTGGCTATTCAAAATAAAATTCTTAAAAATCAAAGCTTTGTTAAGGCAAATTGAGCAAGGATGAAGCTGATAATTGTGTTTAAGAACATAATAATCCTATGACACTCACATTTGAATAATTTAGGAAGGCTGAAAAAACCATCACCAAAAGTTGAAACCTCTTAGAAATGCTAAGAAGTAATGACTTCAGAAAGAAACAGAAGTTTGAGTGTATGATTTTGTACCCCTTAGCAATGTAGAATTTCAAAATTAAATTGTGTAGTTAGGTTTGCATTAAATGTGATGGTGCTCAAACCTATTACCGAATCTTAGTGATTTTGAAAAAAAAATGTTTAAATACTATGATTATATTGCTATTTCCCTTCATAAACTTTCTGATGTAAATACGTGGAGATTTAGACCATTTATACCTTGCTTTCCTGTGCTCCATCTTAATATAATTATGTTAACAATTCTGCCTCTCAACCAACATTTCTTTCCTTTCCAAGAACACATTAAACTTTGATTTCTTCTTGCAGCTTCTCTTGCCTTTAACTTTCAAAGACATCAGCATTCCTCCCTTGTCCTTTACTATCCCTCAACTTCTTCTACCTCCTAGTTTATGTGAGCTGTATTCTATTCTAAAAAGTTACTTATAGTTGTGTGGGCTTATGGATTTTTATTTTGTTTCATGAGCTGTTATCATTGATTTGATGCACAAATGTGGCCAATGGGAGCCCCTTGAGCTGTGTTCTTTTGACACTTTTTTATTCTTGGAGGACTTTCTATTTTCTGCCACAACAAAAATTTTGGGCTCACTTACTAGTATTGCTGATTGCCGTGGTTTAAAAAAAATAGATTTTGCAAGATTCATTTCCAGTGCAACAGTGTTGGGAGAAAAGCTGGCCAAGAGGACTCTGTTCTCAGAAATGGCTTATTGCCATTTTCCCAAGAGAAGAGTAAGGTAGGCTCTCTGTCTCTCTCTCATATGTGAGTGTGCACAACACACACACACACACACACACACACACACACATTCTCTCACACAAACATATATTCTCTCTGTCTGCCTCTCTCTCTCTAAAAAGGAGTAAGTAAATATATAGAAAGCCTTTGTCTAAAAAGTGAGGAAAATTTTAAATTCATGAATGAAAGGAAATTATTTCTATTTAGTATCAGGTTTGCATTTTATATATGAAAGAGAAAATTTCTTTGGACATTCCAGTATCAATTTTATGGGTTATCATTCCTTAGCATTCACACACACGCGCGCACACACACATACACACACGCACACACACACGCACATCACATGTAGATATACACATGCACAAACATATAAAGTTTGAGAAACATGATGTGCTTTAAATTAGAATATTAAAGACTTAAAATCCCTCAATAATGAAATTTATTAAATACTGCTTATGTCAGTACACCCCAACTTCTTGATTATGGAAGTTTTGACTATATATATATATTTATAGTATATATATTAACTTTATATATGCTATATAGATAGTATATATATATTTATAGTATATATATCTATATAATACATATTTTAGAATATACTGCAATCATACAATTGAATTCCATGTTCAGGAAGAATCCTTCGACAATGTTGGTCTAGTAGAATAAATACAATCTTGACTTGTAGGCATTATCTTTGCAGAAAATGCCAAGATTTCCTTTGCTGACACTCAATATTTTGTTCCCGTTTCCTCAGCTGTTAACTATGACCTATTCTCCCAGTCCTGTTAGAAGTCACTTTTTCTTTCTAGTTCTCTATCTTTTCTCATATCAAAGTTAGAATTATTTCCAGAATTCTTTCTGGTCTTTGTTTCTTTTTTATGCATTTTTGGTACTAAATTTCCTTGGGTTTTCTTACTAAATCAATCAAATATTTCCATTTTATCTTGCTTAAAGAATACTATGCTTTGAGATGTATACATGCATGCTTGTTGCATGAAATAAAACAGGTGGCAGTGTTTCTTTGATCAATTTGCCGTTTTCTACTTTAAAAAGATGAGGAAATGTGTGAAACAATGCAACATGAGATGCAATTACATGACCCTTGTCCTCCTACTGTCTCTAGCAGAGAAAAGTATTCATTTGTTGCTTTTTATTTTCTGGAAAGGTATTAGGCCTTTGCCTCCAAGGTGTAACATCAGAATAACAAGACATCCTCTTTTGACTGGGTCTGACCTCTATGTTCTCCTCATTTTTTACTCAGAGTCAGCTAAATATGCTGTCAGATGTTTTTTCCTTTTAGGAAATTCTTCCTGGAATCCTGTAGTAAACTTTCTAAGGGAAAAGGCAAATAAAGTTAGATTTCCTTGTGGACTGCCGAAAGCAGGAAACATTAGTATCACTTTTGAATTTTTCAGAATTTATCAGCTACTTATGTAGACACATTATGCTGTCGTGATCTAAATTGTTAATTATTCCCAATTATTGCTGAATTGGGCTAAATGATTATAACCAGACTACTCTGAAACAGAAAGAAGTAATGCTTTCTTATCCTGAAAAGAGTGAATTCTAATGTACCTTTAGTATTTTTGTCTTCATAAGTCACAATCATTCTGATCATAAATGATTTGATCGTTTATCATGTGATATTAACAAGCAATAGGTCAAAAAGTGAGAGAATAACTTATCTGCCACTGAGTAGCAATATTTTTGTGCTATGGTTACATTGTTAAGCAAACTAAAATAAGCAAATCTTCATGCCAGGGTCTTAGTTAATGTCATTTTGCTTGGCTGAGAAAATTTGAAACATCTCTTCGCAGACATATTTTAAGAGAGCATTAGGACATGCATATTTTTAGGATGCTAATAGACTCTCACCCCCTTTAGTTTTAGCTGCCAGGAATTATGATTCATAGTTCTTGATAGGATAGAACAGAAAACATTGTAAAGGGAAAGAAATTCTAACAGATTGCTCAGGAATGATTTCTGAGTGTCAGTTAATCAAACATTTTTCTTTCATTTCTTTAGGAAAATGCACACTTCTGTTTTGAAAAATGGATGTAGAAAAATCTTTATTTTTTTTGCCTTCTCATACCCCACAATTATTGATATATTCTCAGTAGTATGAAGAAAACTAGATGGTGAAATAACATATAGCATTATAATTATATATAACAAACTGACACTGCTGAAAAATTATCTATACTGAAGGTTTCAAAAGAACAAAAGAAGTGGTTTGTTGTGGTTTCCTTGGTAAGATTTTGGAGAACTTTGAAATACTGTAATATTTTATTGTATTACTCTTACTATTTTTGCTAGTGTTCTAGAGGAAAAAGTTATCCAATTAAAGAACTAATAGATTTTTTTTAAATTACATTAAGATGTGGTTTTTCAAAACATATGACAACATTCTCAGTTGGTTGCATTACTATAGAAAGCTTTGGCGTAGTTTAGATTTAAGGGTTGAAATCACTTGACATCACTGTAACTGATGGTCAGTGTATTCTGCCTTGAAGAGCATCTCTTGTAGAAATCCTGAGTTATATGCAGTTTTCAATGTGATATTGCAGTACATATTCCAATGGGACTGCTTCTTTATTTGTGTTGAATTCACTCCTTTGTGAATGCTTTTCTCTAGTCTTCTAGGCTCAAATTACCTATCAACACCCACACAATGCTACTCCTTTGTATTATTAGAGCATATTTGTGTATCACAGAAATATGAAGAGAACATTATTGAGAACCCTGTAGTATGATGGTTACTGAGATCATAACTAGGATTGCACACACAAATAATTATTTTGTAGGAATGTTCAGGAATTAGAAAACATTTTACTACAAAGAAGTGCCCTGTTATCCAGCTGATCAGTCAGTATTATTTTTAAAATTGTGCATGTGTAGGGTTTTATAGACTGAAGTGTGCAAAGCATTTGTGTTTTAATTAAAATGTTAGAGGAAAAACTCATTCATATGAATTAATAGCAAGATTTTTAGCAGGTTGCATAAGTGGTGACAAAATTTATATCTTTGTATTCAAGAAGAGTATAAAGTTACTTGGTGAAGATCACTACATATGTTGAATCCTTTCAACGTGTGCTATAAATATTAAAGATCTGTGGATATTAAATTACGTGAGAGCAAATGACTCATGAGTAATTAAAATACCTGTTCTGCTTCTACTTAGCACTCATTTTCTAAAAGGTAGCATGAAAATGAAATGCAAACATAACATAAAAGAGTATAACTTCCTGCTAAATGATGCTTTATCATGTAATAGAACATTGAGGCTGAATTGAGTGCAGGACTAAACCAACACTTGAAGAAAATGAGAATTCCTGAGTCCAGGATATTCAGTGTTGTTCAGCACATGTCTGTACTCTGCATTCTGTTTACGTATACCTGTAAAATGTTATTTTTTCCAAGTATTCATGGAGAATAGCAAAATACTACATATCAGAATGGAGTTCTTCAAACATAGAAGTTCAAAGAAGCAAGTCAAAATAATTAAAATAATAGCAGACATTGTAGAAAAATAACCTAGGGAACTAATGAATGAAATAAAATAAAATTTTGTTCTGTTATAGTTTTCCATATCAATTAGGTAGATCGTTAGTAATTCTGATAATTCACATCTTTCTGCATTTTGAGGAGAGTCCTCATCTGCCCACGTTTGCTTCCTGACTATTCCACTTGGTGCCGATAATCAACAGATGTGTTCCTTTCATTTATTTATTTTATTTTTTGGTGGTACTGGAGGTGGAACCCAGAGGCTTTCTACCTCCGGGCTATCCTCCCAGACCTATTTTATATTTTGTTTGGAAACAGGGTCTCACTAAGTTGCTGAGAGCCTCACTAAGTAGCCGAGGCTGGCTTTGAACTTGTGCGATCCTCCTGTCTCAGCCTCCCAAGCGCAGGGATTACAAGCATGCGCCACCATGCCACCATGCCCGGCTAATGTGTTCTTTTCAATACACAAAGGGAAGAACCGCTATCTAGTTCTCGGACACATGCCACTTCATTATTAAAAATTAAGTGTACTGCATCCAGAGCCTCATGGCATGTGGGAAAGGAAGAAGCTGTGCTCACTGGAGGGGTGAGATGTCTCTAAGGTCCTTGGAACTTCAGGCCAACTCCCAAGGCATCTTAGCTTTAGTAAAATTTTCACATTTTTCTTCTAACTCTGATGATCTCTGAAGATAGAGTTCTACTTCTAAGAAAAGACCAACAAGTATACCTTTCAGGTTGTGTGTGAATAAACAGTACCTGAAAGTCAGAATGATTTCGAAAAGGGTTAAGGAGACTCATTCTTCTGAAAATGCACAAATAAAAGAAATCCATTTCTTTTACTAATTTTGAAAAAAAATTTTTCATTATCATCATTATTTCGTAGCAGTGTTTGAATCACTGCCCAAGAGCACACTGCATGAGTGGCAGGACCAGGGAAGAGACTTCTGCTCATTTCGCATCTAACCTCTTGTTCAATCCCATTTCCTGGAATATGTGTACACAAGATTCACAACTCCCTGTAGACCAGAAGCATAATATTTGAGCATGACAAAGGTCTGGCCTCCCTTGGTTCTTGTTTCCTGGTGGAAGGTGCCAAATTAAAAGACAAGCAGTGTGTATTCTCTCCTTCTGCTTCCTTTTCTTCCCTGGGATAGTGCAAGACAGTGATGAAGGTAGTCTTAACTATTTTTAACACCCACACTTCTAGTCAGCTTTCTGAAAGATAGAGTGGGGGTAGCAGGTGGAGTGGCAGGAGGCAATCTGTTCAGTGACTACAAAGTTGACCCCTGGTTCTTTAATGAGCATTATTGGTCTCTGGATGACTCTATCACCTATCTATCTATCTATCTATCTATCTATCTATCTATCTATCTATCTATCTAGCTATCTATCTACCTATCTATCTATCCATCCATCCATCTCTTCATCATCATCTATCTCTTTTTTATTTATCCATCTATCATTTATATCTATCTATCTATCATCTATCTATCTATCTATCTATCTATCTATCTATCTATCTATCTATCTATCTATCTACCTATCTACCTAATTTTGGTTCCAAAATATTGGTTTACTTGTTGGTTCCAGGTATGGGGGAAAAAGAAGTTACTTAGTTAACTCTAAAAACCCCAAATAAAGCCAGGTATTGAGGTGCATTCCTGTAATCACAATACTTGGGAAGCTGAGACAGGAGGACTGCAGGTTCAAGACCAGCCTCAGTAACTTAGCAAGACACTCAGCAACTTAGTGAGATCCTCTTTCCAAAATAAAGTGTTTAAAAAATAAAAGATACTGAAGGCGTATCTTTTTTTTCATATTTATTTTTAATTGGTGCACTGTATTCATACATCATAGTGGGATACATACTTTTGTAGACATACATGCACACATTGCCCAGTCAGCCCCCACCCGATCCCCACCCCGTTCTCTCCCCATCCCCCCCTCCCATGCTTGTCTTAGTAGTTGACATCTTGTATTATAGCAATTTATCCAAAATTAAAAATGATAATCTCACATAACAGTTTCATTTGTCTGATACCAAGCTTTTGATGACTTAAAGATAACATTTCAATATTTCTTTTTGCTTTCTTTCTTACCAGAGAATATTTTTTTTCTATTTTTTAGGTGAAACTATCATATATTTATATATTTATTTTTCAGGAAAAAAAATCTATCCTAATATGGAATATGGACTCTAGGTACCCAAAACGATCTTGAAAAAGAACAAAGCTAGAAGATATATATTTTCTGATTTCAAACCATATAAAGCTACAATAATCGAAACAGTGTAGTACTATTCTAAAGGCAGATATATAAACCATTGGAGTTAAATAAAAGCCTAGACCTAAATTCTTCCCTATATTGTCGTTATTTTTGACAAGGTTTCCACGAACATTTGGTGGTAGAAATAATAATCTTTTAACTAAATATTGTTGAAAAATAATAATTACATGGAAAAGAATAAAATTGGACCTTTACCTAATCCTATATACAAATATTAACTCAAAATAGATAAAAGACCTAAATATAAATCTTAAGACTATAAACTTTTAGGAGAAAAACTGGGTCATAAAACCTCACAACATTGAAATTGGCAGTGATTTCTTGGTTATGATTTCAATGGCACAGGCAACAGAAGAGTATACAAACTCCCTAAAAAATAAAAAACATATTGTATATCCAAAGACAATGTAAACAGAATTAACAGTTACTAATAGAATGGGATAAAATATTTCCAAATGCTATATCTGAAGGTATATTAATATTCCAACTAGAAATCCTAAAAATTAACAACAATAAAGGCAAACAATACCCTTTAGAGATACGTAACAGACTAACATAAATAATGAATCTCCACAGATAACCAATCTTAGTTGTCTGTTGGATGGAAAATCTTGTTTCTCTAGTTCTGATGTGTGTTACCTATCTTGGAGGTAGGATACACCTGAGTTCAATCATTACTACTATTACTACTACTACTACTACTACTACTACTACTACTAAAACCCCAAATTAGTAATACCTACACATAAACACAAGGATGAGTGGCCCTCAGTGAACTAGGGGATACCAATACCATCCCAAATAAGCCCTTCAAATTCTTTGACTATTTCCGAAATTACACACTTTGATAGGAATAGTCCCCACTTAAGTTCCTTTGTGGAGGAGAAACTTTTTGATTAGCTTGCCCATAGAGTACTGATGGATTTGGGCCTATCTAATCGAAGCCCTGGTTGATGTCTCTTCAATCCCTGCAAGTGGGTCCTTTCTGCACCTGCTGCCCCCTCGCTTGTACGGCTAATTAGATGACCAAGTCCTGTAAATATCACTGCATTTCAAAAGTCCTTTGTAGGCCATCTCTTTCTCCCCTTCACCACTACTGTCACTGTATGCTGATCCATCATCGTCGTCTTCTTTTTCTGTGAAGTTTGTCTCTACTGTGGTATACTCCTAATTAGTCTTTCTAGTTATTGTCTCCTCAAAAACCCATTCCCCCTTAGAGCAGCCACAGTGGTTAAAGCATGTCAGTCTCCTAGCAAATGAAACCTCGACCCCTTACCATGGCCTATAAGTTTCTTCCCGCTGTGACCCCTGACCACATCCTCCTGCTGCATTTGGCCACAGTCCCCATTCTCTATACTTCCCTCTGCCTGTTTCTGTGTTTCTTTATGGCCTTACTCAGTTCCTTGACTGCCTAAGTTTTTCCTTGCTTTTGAAACTTACATCCATCCTGTTGAAAAAAATCTGCCTTATGATCATAGATCTGATCCCTGATTCTCTAACCAGCATGACTGATCTCTGGATGACTCTGTCCGTCTGTCTGTCTATCTATCTATCTATCTATCTATCTATCTATCTATCTATCTATCATCTATCTATATCGTCTACCTCTCATCTCTCTGAAAGATCCCCACATCTTTCTCTGAGCTCGTACAGAACTCAGCTTAACTATCACTTCCCAGCATTTTCCTGACCACTCAATCTAAAGTATGTTCCCCATTTCCTCCATTCTCCGATAATACTGTCTCCTTTTATTGCATAGCACTCATAAACATCTTAAATTTATTTGTGTATTTATTTATTTGTTCACTTTTAACTTGAAAAAAGCGATTCATGAACTATAGACTAAATTGCATCCAGTTAGCCAACAGGTAATAATATTTATAGTTATATAAATTGAATTCACTTGTATTGAACTTATATTATATTGAACTAACTTAATTACAGTTAGGCCTAATGAACATCTTATGGTAACAGCTAATTCTTCCTGTCTAGAGTACTAACAAAATTCTTAGAAAAGAACAGGGCAGGACATAGGTCGAGACCTGGTTCTCTTCCTTGTCTGTCATCTTGGGTGTTGTGCCTCATCTATTTCCAGGTCTTGCACCATCCCAGGTCAGAGGCTTTGGCCCAGTGACAACCTGAATCTGCGTTTACAACAGTTAGCACAGAGAGTTCTGTCATTAGGATTCTTTCAAGATGAGTCTTTCAAGATGAGCAGGGATTTCTGTTGTATGCATATTGTGGTGGACATTATGTTCCTGTTCATAAAACTAATACATTACTCAAATGTTAGAGGAGAACTCCTTCTTCTAGTATCTTCTGCAAAATTCCTGCTGCACCAGATGTGGTTGGTGCATGCTTGTAATTCCAATACTTCAGAGTTTGAGACAGGAGTATCACAGATTCTAGGCCAGACTCAGCAATTTAGAAACACCCTATTTAAAAAAAAATTCTGTTGCTTGCAGTACCCATCAATACTTTAGAGAGATGCATTTTATAGTTTTCTCTGAATTTGCATTCTCTTTCTTGCTATTAGTATTAGTATTAGTATTAGTATTATTAGTAGTATTTAATATTGGGGATTGAAACCAGGGGCATTCTACCACTGAGCTGTACCCACAGACCTTTTAACTTTTTTTTAAATTTTGAAACAGGGTCTCAGTATGTTAACCACACACTGGCCTCCACCCTACAATCCTCTTGTCTCAGTCTCCCAAGTGCTAGGATTAGAGGTGTGTGCCACCATGCCTAGAAAAACCATTTCTTTTTTAAAGGTGGCTATGTGGCTCATTGAGACATTGAATGATTAGGCTGAATTTCTCAAGATTAATTCTAAACTTGAAATATCCAAAATGCTTAATAATACAGTGTAAATCAACATGGAACAATCCTGTGTAGGTGTCTGGAAGCCGGTCAGGGGCCAGCTCATGTTGCAGGCAGTAAGAGTCTCAGGATGAATAAAGCACATGAGCCACAATCCAGAGAACAAGCAGGGAACAGCAACTTTATTCTGCAGATCTGTTCCTCATATAGGGTTCTGCAAAAATGGCACATGGCCACAGCAGTGGGATGTGGACATGCGTGTTATACTTTACTAAGTCATTGCACATGTGTCTTAAACTTTGCATAGTCACTGCACACGTCTGTTACACTTTGCTTAATCATTGCACATAACTTTATGCAGTGCTCATGTGTGAGATGTGCAGACTCACTGTGATACTGATCATGGGGGACCATGTGTGTTTTCGACTGTTCTGGGTACCTGAGTGTCTGTGGCTGCAGGGGCCCTGCGGTCACCGCCAGCCTGTATTCCCTCTGGGCCCCAACATGGGTAATAGGTTAAAATTTTATTTAAACCAAAGAAAGGATGGAATATTGGGAATAACAACTGAGAAAGAAGAAAAAAGGAGAGAGAAAGATAAAAATAAGTATTGGCATAAAACCTCTTCTTGGGTTCTATTTGACCAGGCACACTGCTTACTGCCTTACTTCCTTTTGAGCATGGACAGAGAAAATCTGCTATTGTTTGAATGTTTATGTTTCCTTCAAAATTCATGTTGAAACTTAAATCCCTAATGCAGTAATATCAGGAGGTGGGGCCATCCAGAGGTCTGTAGGCCATGAGGGCACTGATCTCCAGGATGGGAATAGGAATAGTGCCTTGTGAAATGGATGAAGGAAACGAGTGGGGCCTTTTCTGAAGGGGGCAGAGAGGCTGGTACAGAGAGCAGCCTCTCACCAGAAGACAAGCCTGACCATACCTTCATCTTGGACTTTTCAGCCTCAGAACTTTGAAAAACAAATTTCTTCTTTTTTTGAGTTTCCAAGTCTCAAGGTTTTTTTGCTCTAGCAGCACAAATAGACCAAGCCAGGATTCCTGTTTGCTACAAACTTGTAAAGCTGTGCTTCTCTTTTGCCAAACATAGTGCTTTACTATAAAGCTCTTTAGGACTTTGAGTAATAACTTTCTTTTTATTTTGATATGGTGGTGGAAAGAAGCCACAAGGGAGAAGTTTATCATTCTTCTGCCACTCTGCTTGCTTAATTCTTCCTGTTGCCTGTACAGAGTCCCTCTCAGAACTTTCTTCTATATTTTCTTCTAAACTTGTTGTTTCCCATTATGAATTTAACTTTGGAGAAAGGGAAAACTACCTGTAAGATTTTCTTCCATTACAAACTATTCTGAGATTTTCTTACTGTCTAAAATATTTCAAAGAAATTAAAGTCCATGATTGCCATGGGAGAGAGGGCACTGGAAACTTGGGAGAAATTCACTTGTGTGTTTGCATAAATATTTCCTATACGTTTGACATGGTTAAGAAAAAAAAAACACAGAGACATGTCAATTAAAAAAAAGAAAAAATTTATTAACAGAACCAACAAAACTATATTTGCTCTTTACTGGAGATTAAAGTACTTTTAAGAAAAAGCTGCAATGAATGAAAATGCCTGTAACTTAAAATCTGTAGTTCAAATCTAGAGTATGCTCATTTGTAAGATTTTATCAGTGCTTTAAAATGATATTTGCTTTAAAAATATCAATCTGCATGTCATTGTGAAAACTGAAAAAAAATATTATCAGGTAGTTTTACAGACACATTTGCCCAGCTAGCGAGTGCACATTTATTTCTCAGCACTACATTTATCTCAGACATAGCAGATTAGATGTTTACAATTCTGTGAATGTAGAATATGAACAAGAAAATTTTTATTCCTCATCCTGAATATTATATAACAAGCGATCTTGTAAGATAAGGCGTCTGACCATGGTTAACTAAATATGTAACATCATAAGCAATATAGCATAGCCTGTATCACAAGAGTGGCAGAACATGGATTCTTTTCCTGATTCACAGGAATCAAGTTTTGGGTTGTAGGTCACTGTCTAAGATTTTACTACAAACAAACATACAAACTGTTGCTTTACGTAGGTGTAATCTTTGAGGAAAGTAACTCTTTAGTAGCTAATGTTATTAAAAGTCCAGGTAGAACTGTGAATTCTGAACTGGCTGGAAAAATGCTCCTTTCTGACTTGTGGTAGGGATGCTGGGACCCCTTTAAATGGGCTGGAAGAGAATCTCTGTCCAGGTGTCTGCAGAGTTCTCTTAGACATTAGGCACGGGACTAAATGAACACCTTCAGGACAGTGGTTCTGAAATACTGTTTAGTAGCTCATTTTGCTGACATTGGATAGAAGCAAAGTGAGACATTCCAGAAAAAAATTTCTCATTGTATTCTGTTAATAGAACCATCCATTACTGAGAGATTCTGTACTTTTTACACTTTTTGTGTTTATATGATATAATGATGTAATGATAGTAGTGGATAGTTTTTCTTTTAATTTAATGTCCTGCCTTGGTAAGATTCAAAATTAGTAGGAGTTTTGTTTTTCTTTCTGACATTTGGGGGAATGTTTTATTACTATTTAAAATTCCAAAGTCTAGGTAGGCCAGGATTAAGCAAATACAACTGGTTCTCAGTTTATTGTCCTTCTTGTCTATAATTTACTGGGAGATTATGGTTGTTAAAATTGGTAATTCTGGCTTGATTTTATCTGAGATTAGAAACCAGATATAAGAAAAGTTTTAAAGCGCTTCATCATCACCCAAAGCTTAATTTCTTTTTTTTTTAATTTGGCCAATATGGTTATGGCCTAAATATTGTTAACAGAGGGCCACTGTCAGATTCTGAAAGTGTCTCATAAACAAATATTACATTTTATACTGGCACAGTGTGTTTGTTTGTACATTATTTATGCTTAACTCTGACAAGTGATAGAAACAAAGTGGATGCTGCACCTTTAGAAAACATGTTGCCCAGTTAACAAGAGCGTTTTCAGCATTTTACATGCCAGAGCTAGTCCGGGTTTCCATACCTTGCAGGCATACCCCTAGAGATGGACGCTCCTATCTGGGCAGCGGCTCTGAGCCTAGTGCAAGCCCAGCTTATATTTGCACTGTAAAATGCACCTAGTCATGAAATGAGTGAATATTTAGATGAAAGAAGCTTTGGAGCTCTTTTTAATCAGCAGTACTCGAACTTACTTGTATTTCAGATTGCTAAATTACCTAATTCCGTACAACAGGTCTAGTTAGAGAATAAAAGAGGTAAAAAGAGGATGTGGGAGGAGGAAAAGAGTAACTTGAATAGAAATGTTGTGTCAGTATTCTGGCCCAAGCTCCATCTGCTCACCAAGATTTTGCTGTTTTTTTAGGAGATCATTTTTATCATTAAACATGCAAAAAGCTTGTATATTTTATTCAAATGTAGATATGATAAAAACAACTAAAATACTTTTATTTTTTAAAGAACTCTAAAGCAATAACTGTATGTCATTATAATAAATTCTTGACAACGACCTTATAGAATTGCTTATAATAGTTTCCTTTTGCTAAGGAGTGATAGGCATGTGACAATAATTATATGTCTAAATATATATCTATCATATAAAATTGTGTCTGCACAGAGGTATTGGCTGTGGAGTTTTCCACTGTACTGCTACCTGGGCTCACCCCCAGAGGTTCCAGTTTAATTGGTCTGGTTCAGGCATAAATCTGATAGTTTTTAAAGTTCTACAGGTGATTCTAAAAGATACGGATAATTACGTATCCTATGAAGCAGGTGCTCTTGAAAGAGGTGACTACATAAAGAAATGGGTTTCTTCTGTATTAATGGTCCTTAAAAATGTGTTTCCAAGTACAAAATTTATGGTCAGTTTGTTTCCAAAAGGTGGCTTTTAGTGACAAATAATTGAGAAGATGATAACCTCGAAGGGGATTTTGGTACTTAGTTTCTTCCACATCTTTATAATTTCAGATCCACATATCATCCCTTTATTTGACTTCATTTCCTCTCTTCTAGAGCTGATTACCAAATCTTACCACTGATAACCCTCATTCTGGAATGAGCTTCTGTCTGTACCCTCTGAGTGGGCATTCTTGCATATGTTCAATTTTTTAAAAAACCTGTTGAAAGAAAAGACCAGAAGACATAGGAAAGATGCCAGGCTAGAATGTAATAAGTGGAGGAGGATCTTTCCCCAAGGGAGTAGAGGTCTCTCAAGGCCAGACTGTGTGCATGTGTGTTTGTGTGTGTGTGTGCATGTGACACTATGTTTTACACATATGGTACATTTGTATATCAAATATGTTATGCTGAGTTTCAGGGTGTGAGAAAGTAGAGCATGATAATGTCTTTCTCCTCCGCTCTGCTGTGTGCTGCTCAAGATCATAAATCCTGATTTATTGTTTTGTATCTTTATCTTCATACAGTGGCTAGCTTTCTGGTGCTTGGAATATATTGGTAAAATGCATTTCTGGTAAAAAAAAAATTGGGGTGGGAGAAAAGAGAGAGAGAAAGGATGAAAGATGCTTGTATTCAACATGACAGGGCAGGATAAATGGTTTAGACATTTTCAGGTGCTAGTAGCTATCCTCTGCACAGATCAGGAAATAGCACAAAGGTATGGTGGGGTATGGATCACAGGAAAGGAGGTTCTTCAGTAGAGGATGACCATGAAGTTGACCACATAAACACTGTCTCTAGATGACCAGTAGCCTGAGTTTCCTTGATACAGAAAAGAGCCTCACAGATCCAGAGGAGAGGCGAGGAAGGCTGGGTAATGGGTGGAGAATGGGAATCGAGATCCCATACAGCTTTATTGGTTGTGGAAATAGTTTTCAGTGTCTCCCTTTCCAACTGGTCAGGGAATGATACTGCTGTGTTTCTAGACATTTTCTTCTAAGATTGTTTAGAAAGTAGGTGGAACCTGCAAGTTTTTAGAAGAGAAAAACTTTATCACTAAAATGGCCAAAGAACAGATAGATGCTAGAAACCCTTAGATTCCTGCCTCTAGAAATTAACAGACTTTACAGAGCTATATTGTGAGGAAGATAAAAAAAAATGAAAAGAATTGTGCTCAACTACTTTTTTCACTTGGCTATCTGTGTTTTCTTATTTTTTTTTGTATTATTTTTCTTTATTTTCTTGAAGTTCCTCATACGGTATATACCTTACCTGGATAGATTGTATTGCTTAATAGCAGAGAAAGCAAGGCTGGTTACAGAATGGGAAAGTTATCTATACTTTTATATAATGTTATACTTTATTGTTACAATTTATCTTAAATTTTTTTCATTTTGTAATTTGACTTTTATTTTGCCTTTGAAAATAACTCAGTATGTGTATGTATGTGGACACATATGTGGTTCTTTGTCTAAGTATACTATCAAGTTTTCTTCCTGAAAAAGATATTTTGTTTCCCCCCCCATAAGGTCATTAACATTTTGTATACATTATGAGATATCTCCTGTCTATGATTAAATGTTAAAAGTAAGTTGAGGGCTGGGTGAGATGGTGCACACTTGTAATTTCAGCATTTGGGAGGCTGAGACAGGAGAATCATGGTTCGCAGACAGCCTCAGCTACTACTTAGTGAGGCCCTTTGCAACTCAATGAGACCTTGTTTCAAAATAAAGAATAAAAAATAGGTCTGGGGGGTGTGGCTCAAAGGTAGCATGCCCCTGGGTTCCATCCCAGTACCACGGAAAAAAAAAAAAAAAAAAAAAAAAAAAGTAAGTTGGGTATGGTGGCACATGCCCGTAATCCCAGTCCTTGAGATAGGAAAATCTCAGGTTCCAAACCAGCCTCAGCATCTTAGTATGACCCTCACAACTTAGTGAGACCTTGTTTTGAAATCAAACATAAAAAAGGGCTGGGGGTGCATCTTGGAGGCATAATGCCCCTGGCTTCACATCACGGGAGCTGACTATCTTGTAGCTGTCTAATCCCTAGTGCACTCTGCCTTCTGGTTCATCTGTCAGACTGATAGGGGTAGAGCCGAGGGAGAGCAGAGAGTGAGATGAGGGGATCTTTTCCTCCCTGAGGCCCTTTCACAAAGCCACAGTCCAGTCAAGTGAGTGGTCCTTCACACACACCATCTTCTATGCTCGGGGAGCCAATTTTCCCTTCACTCCCACAGGCGTCCAGCTCTCAGCTGTCACTTGCCCTGCTGCTTCCCATTCCGAGGTGTTTATCCATGTCTCGATACATGGAAAATTGGATCATGGTCCAATCTCTAGTGTTCCCTCTGCATGGATGGGGATGCTGCCTGATACATTGGCCCAGTGCATCCATCCCAGGCTCGAGTTAGATGGACAGGTGCAGATGGCTAATTGCCCTGCTTCTTCCTGGAATAGCGGGGAGAAATCTGACCCTTGATTCGCATTTCGCCTCTTCCTTTTTCTCCAGGGAGGACTTTATGCTCTTAGTTTCTCTTCAGATTTTCCCAGCCAAGAGTTTCATGATTTAAATATTACAGATTTCCAGAGGACATCAAGGAATAGATGTATTCTCAGACTGAATACCCTTGTGTGGGCTTCATGGTATATTAGGACACACAGAATGAGATCTGAGGGTACTGGGTTTATGTTGAAAGCAGATATAAGTAAATTGTTTTATCCTGCTTTGTATTCTCTGAGATTATAAAGGTATTTGAAATTCAGGGAAAAGAAACACATTTTTGTCACATCACAGAAAGTAGTTTCTTACCATTCAGTAAATGTTGGCTCAAAATAATGACTTTACCCTCTCAAATATTGGTTATACTGATTGTTGACTTTTAATCTCTTGTTTTGAATTAGTTGGCATCAGGTATATCATATTGGTAATAAGTAAATGGTTCAATTTTCTTCCTTTCTGAGCACAATTTAAACTGTCTTTATTAATGTTTTCATTTAAAAATGTTTATTTAAAAATATTTATTTATTTATTTACTTTTGCGGTACTGGGATGAAACCCAGGGGCATTCTACCTCCAAGCTATACCCCAACCCTAGCTTTTATTATTTATTTTGAAACAAAGTCTCACTAAGTTGCAGATGGCCTCACTGAGTAGCTGAGGCTTGTCTGAGAACCCATTTCCTCCTGTTTCAGCCTCCCAACTACTGGGATTGCAAGAGTGTGTCACCACACCTGGATCTATTAATCTTTGTAAAACACACATTTATTAAAGAACAAATAACTCTAAATTCCAGAATCTCTTTAATGGAAATGATTTTACTTTGTGTTTTTATTTAGGTTGAAAACTTAAAATTATCTGTAGGGAAAGCATGGGGAGAGATGCTATCTTCTGGTCTATTGTGAGAGATATGTAACAAGTCAACAGATGAAAAAATGTCCGGACAGTTTTATAAACTTCCAATCATCAAATAAGTGACAGATTTGAGTCAATCAATTTAAGAGGTTACCGGTCCACTGATAAAACCATTTGAAGAAAATGTGCTGTTTGATGTTACAGAAGCCAAAAGCGGAATAAATGTGTCATCTGTTTTTCATTTTAATTCACTATTTCAGAAGTATTTACTGTGTATTAAAAAGTCTTTTTACCCTTTCAAATCTTTTAGACAACCTGGAAAAATTCAGAATAGTTAAATATGTATCTATAAAAGCACATTCTCAGCTGTGTTATCTTCTTTATAGTAATAATACTATTTATGAACTTTTTAATTTGAAAAACATTGTCACTTTACTAGCTACCAATTTTTAAACATAATCTACAAAGGAAAATACAACTACAGAAAATGAAAAATGTTTAGCTCAGAACAAAAATTAGTTAATTTAAGATTTTGTTTTGTTTTATTTAATTATGCAGTACACTCTGAAGACTATTTCTAGGTTGAGGCAAAAATATCTAGAAGCATGCTACCTTGAAAAAAAAAAAACTACAATAAGATATTTTGAAAAGACAACATCTGCTTTAAGAAAGTAGATTATTTTATAGTGTTGTCTGTGAGAAAATGTTATAATACTAAAAAATTCTTCTAATTCAATTCTCCTAGTCCTCTTCCTTCTCTTGCAATTAATATCCAATTTCTTTTTCTCACGTCTTTACCATTCTCTTTTTGCCCACAGAATTGCTTCATGAAAAGAGAGGCTTCTCCTTTCTTTCTTGTTTTTCTCTCACTCAGCTCTCGGGCCTTGCGCCCCGGGCACTCCCTCCCACCTGGATCCACCCTACCTTTCCTTTTGACATTGCTTCTCAGGTGTGGCTCCTAAGTCTTATACCATGGCACACACAGGCAACTGGTGATGCCTCTGGGTATCCGTAAAGTATCACCCACAATACTCCAAATCCTCTTGCTACTTTGCCTGCTGATTTCTAGCCAAAAGCAGGCAGAAAGAGCAATATCTGTGTCTTGCATTAAAGCCATTGTCTTATGCTGGTTTTCATTAAAGGCACAGGAGAATTAAATGTAAGATGCAATAACCATCAGGTTTTCTTGAGTTGGTTTTGAGGAATGGGTGTTTCTACCCGGCCACGCCACAGCAGCAGGAATAGAAAGTGGTGAGGGAAGGTGACAGGGTGTTGAAGGTCCCTAAACAGGATTCTGTGATTTCTAGAAGAGAAATAGTTCTGTGAACAGGAGGCATGATTACATAGGCTTAATTAACGGTTCAAAGTCATAGGCAGGACTTATCATGGTGGGATGCATGTTTCTGGCTCTTTAATGAGTAAATGACCCATTTGAGCGCAGAAGCGCATATCAGAAGCACATGGCCTGAAGAAGCTTGGTGGTGGTAGATCTGATCAAAGTTTTTCAAAACTGACTCCAAGTATTTGATGAAGAAGATTAACATGGAGACAATTTACCAAATAAATACAGCATAAAGAGCCAAGAGACCTTCTAAGGGACTTCAAGGCTCCAGCTTGCCCACATAAAGAATATCATTAAACAGAAAGAAAACAAAGACCAGAAGAAATATCTAGTGTGCCGAGTCCGTGGAGTAACTGTACCGCCGACGGATGATTTTTTTTTCCCTCCTATTTTTTTAAACATACATTCTGGAAGATGTTTTCAGTTTCCAAATGCAAAACAAAGCCATGAATTTGACCTGGGTCCTAACTGTATAACTCTCTTAAGTGTTCTGAAAGATTTCTGGACTAGAATTGGTTAATTAGTGCTTTGTGTTGCACTGTGTTACATATGACCTAACCAGAGATAAAAAGGTTTAAAGGTCTCTTGTAACCCTGCAATGCCATTTGTAACACAAAAATAACCCCCTTTCATTACTGGCATGCCACTGTAGCATGCAGGTTATTTTTTCCCTTCACTGCAATAAGGGCAGCTTTCGCATCAGAAGAATTCTTGGCAAATTAATGCGCTACCTCTTGGGCTAATTAAATTAGAAAGGATCAAAAATACAGAGCGGCTTTTGTGGTGGACACAATGTCTTGCTTCATGCATCTTGCTCAGAGAGGAATTTCTGCCATTTAGCCCCCTTTTGCCTCTAGCAGTGTTCTGGACTCTCTAACACAGTCAAGTTCCTAATTTGCCTCAATGAGAGAGAATTATTAACTGATAATAAGAAAAGGCGCATTCACAGCTTCAGGCTGGGCTGTGTGGAAAAGGGGGATCTACCCAGCACCTGAAGCACATGCAATTTTTATTAATTCCTGCCTAAAACAATGCATTCAGGAGTAAAATTGCTGTGCAGATGACAAAAACAATTACGCCTTTGATTCGTTCATTCTAAAAAATGCGAACTACTTTAGCTCAAATATAACCAGATTAAACCGCTAACGCGGCTGCTCACCTCTCTTTAAATCCAGTTTGGATTGCAGCAAGTGTGCTTTATGTTGAGAAGTTGCCACCGCCACTTAAACTGATTGTTCCTATTGAAACTGCTGAGTGCACAAGTGATTTTGACAATAATTAATATTGTTCTCTCTATACTGTGGCCCTTTGTTTGGAGGATGACACTGATGATGGTGTTGCCATCTTTATGGGCATCAATCCCAGGAAGAGAGATGGAGACTCCTGCAATCAATCCTTGCTTGACTGTTTGCTTCTCTAGACTAGCCACGATTTACTGCAGTTTATAGCCTTTTGTTTGCGGGTCTATTTCTCTGTTTTTTGGGGGTATCTTGGTAGCTTTGATCAAAAAACAAGACACCTTCATATCTACTTGCTGACACATCACTAATGGCCTATTAGGATCCAGATACTGTTATGTCTCGACAACTAATGCTTCTTCTGTTGATTTTTTGCTGGATTTCTTCTGTGGTTCTTTTGGAGAAGACTATGGTTATTAGCTAACTCTGCTTTACTCCAGGTTCCATATGTTCACAGTTAACAGGGCTTGGACTAACCTACATCTATAACAACCTTAAAATGAATGCATTATTCTGTATATGCATGACAGATATGTGCTTAAAAAAGACAGTAAGAGATGTTGTTAATTGTGCCATGACCATGCGTATTCTTATGTAGATCATTGGTTTGGTCATGATTTTTGTTGGTTAAAAAAGTTTCACAAAATGGAAAACAGCCTCATTATGCTGTTGTTTTAATGAGTACTTTATTCATTTTTGTGCTTCCTTTCAATGTAATGGAAATTAGTGTTTGTTTTGGGATATTCTGTTAGAATCTTTGGCTTTTAAAAAAAATTTTCATGGTACTATATATGCAAATGTATGCCTTTGATTGTCTTCAGGATTTCCATGGTAAATTGCTGTTTTTGCAATATGACCAAACATCCCTTCTCTGTGTGTAGACTGCAGTATTCTCCAATTCACTGGTGAAAAATTCAAGAACCACTGGTCATATGTACAATGTGTCAAACCAGTGGCTTCTCTGAACGCCAGAGAACACTCAAATGTCATTTCAAAACTTCTTATTTGAATCCCAAACTATCTTAGAGAATCAATTTGTCATACTTGAATATCTCCTTGTGTCCCTCTTGTTGTTATTTGGGTGCAAGGAAGGTGTCTAACCTAGAATTATCTGTTTTGATCTCTTTGGTTATTTAAACATATATCAGTAACTTTAACCTTGGATTTCATTTACTTTGTCTCTTCCAACTTGCTCATTAAATGCTCACCTCAGGCACCAATTACATAAAGTCTTCTTGGATTACTCCATATAACATTCATAACATTTTCCTCCCATCTTCCGAGACTTTAATTCATGTAGTATTAGGATTCATAATTTTATGTACTAAAATATTTGGCCTAATCTCTGTAATTTTATTCATCTATGACATTTTAATTAAATGAGGATTGATATATGTGGTATATCTCCTTTTTTTGCTTATAGCATCTAGCTTGGCGTACTGTAGACACCCATTAAAATATTTTTGTTTCGCCAATTGGTTTGTGTAATGGGTACAAGGGATCAGTTTTATTGGCAACCTTAAGTGTTTGTTTTAAAAATGTATAGAGACTCATACCTAGATGGAAAATAGTCAAAGTCAAGACATGAGGGAAATAGTATTAGACAAAATTATCTGAAGAATC